>NC_092566.1:2478666-2788500 GCF_037975245.1 Apostichopus japonicus
GCATAAGAAGTTTGTCAAGGTTCATTTTGGTTACACAAGTCGAAATACCCTTGTCAGGGTTTCCCCTGGGATTTCTCGTGTGAGAGGCAGTAACTGGTTTGTGACACTGGAGGGCATGAGCATACTGGGGGGGGGATGGGGCCATGGTCACATGGGGCATTGTCACCTTGAAAATGTTAAACAATGTAATGTCAATCATCCTAACAATAAATTAGATAGAAATGCTACGTTTAATATTCAAAAGAACTTTTAATTTGATGCTATTATTCAGTGTTCACAGCCAAATTTTCAATGTCAGCTGCTGGCATAGAAAGTTGGATTGCATTTTTGATTCCTTCTCTGAAACAGTGAGGTGGCAATGATGTAATATTTTTGTGAGGCGGTGGCCAAAACCAGAGAGGTGGCCAATTCACAAGATGAATACCAGAGGAAACCTTGCTTGCAGGAGAGTTTTGTTGACTATCACATTCCGGTTACACCTTAGTTGTCAAAGCGCTCTCATCAACTTTACTCTTTTTTTCTTTGAAATAATTCCATATTGACCACAAATTTAAAACCTTTTTTAAATCAATATGATTATCCATGGACAATATTTGTCATGAAATCATGTCTTTGGAAAATTCTCTGTGGATAATTACAATTGGTTGTATATTTTAATACATATGGTCCAAAAAGACCTGTAAATTTTCCTGTAAATTTCCTACTATTGTATCTTTGTTGTTTGTGTTTTAACGTTGTCTCCTTTTTACGATCTGCAGTACCATCAGCCTGGTGGAGAAAAGTACGGTGCCATCATTCCGGATGCATCTACGAGCACACAATACCATATCAAAGATATTTACTGCTTTGAAAGACGCTGCAAAAGATCCTGTAAGTTTAAATCTCACAAGTTTAAATTCGTTAGCAATTAGCAACAAAACTGAATTTTCTACAAAATCCTTCTTATGTCGCAAATCCTTAGGTAGCTTGGTTGTGTTCGCTTTTCCATTTGTAAAACATCAGAAGAAGAAGAAGAAATTTGTGTTAGAAAACTTACAAATGTCTTGTAATATCCTAAGATAACAGATCCCCTATTTAAAAACAAAAATTCTACTAGTTTTTTCCATTTTTGTTGGATCAGTGTAATTGAAATGATACTATAACCATCTGTTCCATGGACAAGCTTGCTATAGATCTTAAATATCAGCCTTGAGGTCAATTTAATTTGGAAATTTATTCCTACATGTGGATACTGTATATATATATTCCGTGAAAGTTAGTCGTATAATATAACCTAGCAAATCAATGTTTGAAGTAACGTCTGTTTTGTTTTCAGTGCGTGGCCCTTTGTACCTCTGGTTTGATGTACATGTTAAGCAAGGACCGTCTCAACATGGACCTGGACCGGAGCAGTCTCAATCTGTTGGTCCAACTACTGAGCATCGATAGCGAGAGTGTCGTCTCCCAGAGAAACAGTGAAGAGAAAGAAGAGTACGATAAGACCAGAGCCAGACTCTGGAATATCGTAAAGAACTCGGCCAAGGGCAGCAGCTCAAACCAACTGTTTGGAGTCACGGAGGAAACGTTATCAGTGAGTTATATAGTTTGCCAACTTGAGATAAGAACTCTTGATTTGCTGCAGCAAACCTTACACACATGTCTCCTCGCGTCTTCCGCACTTCTATCACACAAAATGTACGTGTAATGAAGGAACACTGGATGTGACATTTTATCAGTCACCTGGATGATTGTGAAAAGAGATATTACAAAAAAAATGGATGAAAGCTTAATATAATTGAAGAGAGTAATTCCAGTGTAATATGTTTTTGAAGCATTTTACTTTTTAGTGCGTTCAATAATTCTTGCATAATTATCTGGCATAGAGCAAGAAGTATTATATTCTGTAGTATATAACTTTAAACCTATCTTGCATTTTATCAAGAAATAAGACTTCTAAAATTTGGGAGGGAAGAGTAGGAGGGAGGGGGTGAGGTGCCTTGGTTTTGTATACTTGCATATTTCGCTATAATTTTTCAATCTCAGTAATGTCAAGTGTTCTGTTTAAAGATCCATAACAAAGTAAACTTCAATGTATTAACTTGTGAGAGCAGAATCTTTTCAATTGAATCACTCATCTCTCTTTCATCTGTTAAACATCAACAAGTTAAGAGTAACTAAGGTATGGGCATTGAGGGCATCATGTTGTTTTTTAAAAGTTTTATCTAATAGTTCCAGTAAACTATCTACACTAGACAACATGTAATGTTTGTTTTTACTTTCATTTTCAGAGCGGTTTCTTTGCAATGGAGTCTCTCCTCTCCCTTACGTCTAAGAGGTCAGGGGAGTGGTTTAAAGAAGAGCTAAGGTTTGCCGGTGGATTAGAGCATATGGCAAACACAGGTAGGTTTATCAATGCAAGAACCAAATGTGTCAGCAAAGGCAAAACAAAAATCCCCCCCACAAAAAATGTGTTAATGATACTTGTATCTGATTTATTGTGAAAACATCCTGACCATTATAAAATACCCCCCCCCCCCCTTGCCTATTGAAAACTATGATGGCCTCTCTAAATGATCTACTTGGCATTCATAAGATCTAGTCATTGGGACCCTGCTTCAGGGATATATTTTGGACAATAAATCTATTGATATGCAAAGAGATTAGAAGAATTTTCTACAGTACAAAGCTCTCTTCTGTCTTCCGTTGAGCTACTAAGCCAGATATACAGTAATGGACACCGTGCAATGAGGACATCATGATGTTAAACCCCAGTATAATGAACACAATGTAATGAACTCAATATAATGACATGTTAATGATATTCATTCGAATGTGTTTGCAGCATTTTCTGTTTCCCTGATCTCATTTCGTATACTCATTTATCCTGCCTAGTCGTCACGGTTACAAGTAGTTAACAATCTATCAAAGTCACCCCACACAGATGTGGAAGTAAAGATTCAAAGAATGCATTTTCATTTAGTAGATATGTTATCTTACAACAAATCTTTTGACACAAAGAGACTTGGAGAACCCTACAGGGCAAAAAAAATATGTTAAACCTTCCCACCTTTCTACTCTAGTTTCAATATTACTCTCATACCATATTACCTTTTCTACGAATATCTCTTATCTCTTGACTAGTTGCCAAGGTAACAGAAGCAGTGACAGCAGCTCATACAGACCCCACACAGATCGAACTGGTCCATATCCGTACACTCAACAGATGCGTCAGAGTTCTGGAAAACGTCACCTTCATGAACACAGATAACCAACAATACCTACTAGAACTAAGTAACCTTACGTTAATCAAAGCCTTGGCCAGGTAATTCCCTTTCTCATCCTTATATTGTTTTGTATGTTAGACACTTATTTTTCCTTTTGTCTATGACAGTATTGCTGATAGATGATTATCAAAGCTGATGTTAACATGTCCTGTTTTTCATTTGTCGATTGATTTGTGATACAAGGTGTTAAGATGTTTTGTTCTATCTGAGTGATTCTTGAATCTGAGTAAAGGCCCCACTATAGGGTCTTAGATGGGGACTTTGATGGTGTCCCTCCTGATCCTTTTTTTCTACTAAACTAAACTAAAATAAACTAAACTTCCTCTCTTAACTCAAACCACAGTTTTTCATAGCCAAACCAATCAAGTCTGGAATTCCGAAATACGACCATGCATATATGGCAATCTCCAAGAACAAATTTGAAAACAGTCATTGTCGTAAAAAAAGTTAAAAATGAAAGGACACCCAGACTTGAAGAAGTATGTTCCTTCCCTTTGGTTTCTTCTCCAGTTTCCTTTCACTCTGTGAGAAACACATCGAAGTTAGTCCGGCCGACTCTACAGATCCAGACGGCCAAGATGCAAACCTCTCGAAACTTGTCATCCAGGGTCTGCTCGCTAATCTCAGATTGCTTCTAAATTTAACCCACAATAATGGTGAGTTGCCGTGGTGATATAGGCTGCCGTTCTCTTTCTCTATTTCTCTAGAAATCACATACTTTAAACAGAGCAAAGTTTCTGTGTTAATTCTTAAATGGCTACATGCTCTCATTTGGATGAAGCATTTGGATTATTTTGTACCATCAAGAATCATATGATGTAACTTTTGTTGTATTACAAGTTGTAATTTAATTTTTTTTGGGGTGGGGTTGGGAATTTGAGGACATATTTTGATTTATTGATCTGCTTTCATGGTGAGTTTAAGTAAGCTACATTGTGTTGATTCTATAAGGTGATGGTTTGCAAACTATGGGGCAACACCCAAAAAGCTTTTGTGGTTCACGGGATATCTACAGTTTTCAGAGTCTGTTATGTTTTAGTCAAATCTAATCACGCTTCAGAGGGGTGCGGTTTGCTGGATTTTGACTCAGTCCTCACGAAAGATCCTGGGTTTTGGTTCTAAAAGTTTGCGGACCGCTGCTCTAAAGCAGGGTCGACCAACATGTTACTGAGTGGCCTCGTTCTGTCTCCTAGGAGTACCTATATGACACTCAGAACATCCTCTGTGACCCCACAGACCATTGTTTGTTGCTTTCTGATCAGCCTTAATATTTTTACCTGCCACAACTGATAGGTACACACTTTCATGCTGTTGTGTACATTGCTAAAGAATTATGGGCATGTTATTAACAAAACTTTTTGGTCGCTGAGTTTCTTAATTCAACATCCTTCAGAATTACAACGAAGAATCACACACTTCTTAAATTTATTTTTCTTTTCCCTTCCTATCCCAGAATGGGGTAGCATGAAGATTGGGGAGCAGGACGGGCTCATGTTTACCGTGTTACAGTGCGTACTTCAGTTACCACAGTTCATTCCAAAAGATCAAAGATTTGATCTCTTGGTACTGGTAAGTGGGTGTTTTATTCTCCTTTTCTAGCTAGAAATAGTTGAATTTTATTTGAACTATTTTGGTGCTATGTTTGAAAAAATTTCCTTTTTTCCCCCCACCCCCTTCTATGTATGATAAACAATGTGTTCTCACCTGTGGAGTTATGTTTCATTGTGATGTTTGGGTCAAGTTTGGGTCAAGTTTGGCAAACCTTTGTGAACCCAAACTCTTGCCTTTTGGCCCATATTAATGTGACAAGGTATAATGAACCTTTGGGATTGTGAAAAGCATGCAAGTTTGAACTATTGCCATATTGATTGTCCACAGAGCCTGGGTTTGCTGATCAACTTGGTTGAACACAATGTGACCAATGCAAGAATACTAACATTGATGAAAACCAACCACTCGTACGACTCTCAGGCAGAGGCGGACCAGACAAAATCTGAGGGCAGTGTTGGGGAAGTCTCGTCAATAAGTGCTCTCACAGAAGTAAGTAGAATGCCATATATGAACAACACCATGTTGGATGTAGGTTAGATTTCCACCGTGTTATTATGTCAATAGTATATTCATAAATGCTTTCTCAGTTTATAAGGGTCATCCATTAGCATTCTAACTTAAATGTCTTCATTTTTATGTCATCGTATGTGTTGTGACAGGAGAAGACAGGTTATGATAAAACGTGATGTTAAACAGAATAAAATTCAGTGTATCTTTAAGGTACAGAGTTTGCTATTTGATAGCAGAGTAGTAAAATCCTGGTGGTGACTCATAGATGGGGGCATGGGGGGATGGGGGGGGGTACCAATGCAATTGGACTGTTCTTCTTTAAAAAATCCTACAAACTGTACACTAGGGCTGTGTCATCCTGGTTAATTCACTAACTGGATAACCGTTTTTATTATCCCAACGGTTCGTTTTCCATGTAACCAGAATATATTTCTTTGTAAATTGCGTAGCCCCTAGCGTGGGCATTGCATGATATTGACAGGCCTAATAATATTACTACTGTACTTGACAACTTTTATCCCTTCTACAACCTTTCATATCCCTCTGACATCATAAGAAACCTTTGAAAGGGTTACTGTTTTCTACGAGTGTTTCAGACTTGGTAATCAATTAATAAAAGGGGAACCTCGTATACGTTTAGTCAAATATTTTTTCGTGTGTGGATAAAATCACACACCACCGAAAACGAAAATACTATACAGGTGAAAAGTAATCGAAGTTAAAACCTTAAAAGTCCATCGACACAGCAACAATGTACGTAATTTACAACATTACCTCTTCTAGACAAAGCACATTCGTACCAAACAACTGTCTATTTCTAGCTAATTGACAGTTGTAAACAAGGCTACGCAGTGTGAAGTGTTTTGCAAACCGAAGGTTATGCAAGATTTTCCCATTGACTTAGTGTATTGTTTGGCTACCATGTGGTCGAAGATAGCAGCAATAACGAAAGTATTCGGTGAATATTTTTAATGCCAGCTAACTGCGACACAATTTCTGAGAATAAGCAGATGGTAAGGCTAGATTTCCCATTGACTTAGTGTGGTTTTAGGCTACCATGTGGTCGAAGATAGCAGCAATAACAAAAGTATTAGGTGGATATTTTATGGCCAGCTAACTGCCACACAATATGAGGGAATAAACAAATGGTTACCCTAGATTTCCACGTTGACTTATTGTGATGTTAGGTTACCATGTAATTGGAGATTTGTTGGGATTTTAGGCAAACATAAGTTTGTCGGGTGCATGTGTCTTTGATGTCATCAAGTAGCTAGCTGTGGTAGTCCATAGCAAGTGCTTTGCTCTTATAGTAATAGCTACTGTATACGTTCGTGATTCAAGCGTAAATATTGAATGAATTCTCACAATTATTTTTTGATGCGTTATTTCATAGGAAATTTACGGGATGATAAGATGTAAACTTTTAACATGAGGGATTTGAACTCAGACTGTGGTAATCCTGCCATTAATGTGAACCCTGCTTGGTAATCCCTTCAATCGTACCACCGATCTTATGCGTGATAATTTTTGCCATTGTCATGTGATTGTCGGCAAGCAACTGTTGGAGTCTATTTCGGAAACAATTTGATCTAAAGATGCGCAACGACGACTGAGTAATTGGCAAGACAAAAAACAGTCTTAAATTTTAAGATGTACGGCGGATGTTTAGCCGGCCATTCGGTCAGTTAACTGTTTAACTGTTTAACTAATTGTTTTATCTCACTTCTTTAAACAGCTCTTCCTCCTACGACAGCGAGCAGCAGTTAAACTTGAGAACCAAACAGTGAATGACGTAGATGAAGAAGAGATACCAGCCGATGCCCACAATGACATAGATGACTGGATCACCGTAGAGACGGAACCAGTCGGTAACAACAGTGACGGTAGCATCCAACCCACCCAGGAGGAGATCAAGCAATCTATAAGAAGAGGTAAGAACAACTGACCACATACTAAGAACGGTGACTACATAGGAAATAATGCTGACTGCATAGGTAATAGGAGTGACTGCATAGGTAACAACAGTGACTACATAGGTAATAGGAGTGACTACATAGGTAATAATGCTGACTACATAGGTAATAGGAGTGACTACATAGGAAATAATGCTGATTGCATAGGTAATAGCAGTGACTGCATAGGTAATAATGCTGACTACTGCATAGGTAATAGCAGTGACTGCATAGGTAATAGGAGTGACTACATAGGTAATAACAGTGACTACATAGGTAATAATGCTGACTGCATAGGTAATAGCAGTGACTACATAGGTAATTACAGTGACTGCATAGGTAATAGCAGTCACTGCATAGGTAATAATGCTGACTACATATGTAATGACAGTGATGACATACGTAATAGCAGTAACTCCATAGGTAATAATGTTGACTGCATTGGTGATAACAGTGACTACATAGGAATCTAAGTGACTAAAAATTGGAATTGAAGATCCAACCCAGAAAGTGACATGGAGGGGATGTCAGGGAGGGGAAATGTGCCTTTTGTGTAATATATATTTATATTAAGATTTAAAAATCTCATATTGTTTTACTTAGCCACATACCTGTATCTTTGTAACAATTATTGATGCTTTTATTATAGCCTTACATACTGCTGGCAGGCATATGGAAGACAGCATTGTAGCGTCCTACGCAGCCCTATTACTTGGGTGCCTACTCAGGGAAAACAAGGTAAGGAGTGATATCATAAATCCCTGTCAAGGATTAACAATTCTTCACATATTCAATTATGTTATGTTACATTATGTTCATTCCTTATACCTATTATGCATTTTCCGTATGCAATTGTCATGCATATTCCATTCCATCATGCAATTGCATATTCCATGCATATTCCATGCAATTGTATATTCCAATGCATTCCATGCATTCAATGCATATTCCATTCCATCATTGCATGTCATGCAATTGTCATGCATATTCCATTCCATCATGCAATTGCATATTCCATGCAATTGCATATTCCAATGCATTCCATGCATTCAATGCATATTCCATTCCATCATTGCATGTCATGCAATTGTCATGCATATTCCATTCCATCATGCAATTGCATATTCCATGCAATTGCATATTCCAATGCATTCCATGCATATTCCATTCCATCATTGCATGTCATGCAATTGTCATGCATATTCCATTCCATCTGTACAAAATGTAAAGGTAGATGAGATTAATAACAAACTCAATGTCAGTGTTATGTTGAGCCTGTGACACAAGGTCCCTTTACAATACTCTTCAATTTCATGAAAACATAGGCCGAAGTGAATCAAATTACTCACAGAAAATGAAGAATCTTGAGAGCAAGTTTTCTACGTTGTTTTACAAAGTAGTACATATCACAGTGTGAATAAATGCCATGTACTTGTTTGTATCATTTGTAATTTGACCGAGATATGTATGACACACATGAACAGTTGAATTCTGTGAGAAGGCTAGTTTGTGAATAACTTCATTACGTGATGACATCATTCGCTCTGCTGTTTCCAGATGTATTCGCAAAATAATACCAAAATAGTAATCAATTTATAATTTTGCTATACAAAATGGCTTTGTGGATGTGTATGTTGACCTGAAGTAGTTGCAGAAAATGTGCTGCGATTTTGTTAAGCAACCAACGTCATCCATTGGATGATCCCTTTATTAATTTGTGTTTGTGACTTTTTTTTTTAGTGTATGTGTACATGTGTTGAAGGAAGGGGTACAAGAAGGAACCAGGGGTACCAAATTCATGTGAAGTGGTTCTTTTCCATCAGGAAGTTAAAAGTATGGTGCCTTCTAACAAAAATTGACAGTTAAATATGGCTTTTAGAAATGTACTATTCATTGTGGTTGTGATCATGGTCTTTCCCAATTCCTTGGCCAAGAAATTGCAGTCATGACAGAAATCATCTGTCGTGAATTAAAATTACTTTGACCTATTAATTGACAGCTAAACGTGAAGAAAGTTCGGGACTGCCTTCCAAATGGCGATTTCGCAGTCATGGTTTTCATGCTGAAGAAACTACTCTCCTTCATGGAATTGACAGTAAGTATAAGGAAGCTTTTGCACAGTTTGATATAATTTCATGGGTGGAAACATTCTTGTGTATATAGAATATCGCATTATGTTGCTTCGAATCAATAACTGATAATCCTGAGGATACTAGATTGGGAGTAGAACGGACATGACCACTGAAAGTGTAATGGTTTGACTTCCTGTATTCATGCAAGATGCTAAGGTTTCTTGGAGTTACCACTATTCTTGAATCAAATAGGATGTAGTGATCGTAGGGGGAGGGGGGTGGGGATGGAAGGGAAGGGTTGATTGGACTATTGATTCCTGGGAGTTAATGTCAAGGATGTTAATCTACTCTCCCTGTCATCATTCTTGTAGTCAAAACCTTGAACTAAGTAGAAAACTCTTGTTCTCTTCAACTGATTAGAGTGCAATGTGACAAGACAAAAATCATAAAGAAGGTACTTTCTGACAGTTGGGAACTTTATTTTGGTATATAATGTAACAATGATGGACGACACTTTATATACATAGTGGGAATCCCGAAATCGCGCATCCTATTGCAAACACTGCCCTAGAGAGGAGTTTCATTTCCTCTTACGTTTCTTATTTTAATTTGACATACTCTCATCTGCTCATTTCTTGTCCTTTCTTCATCAGGATGCAGATGGTACTACCGGTCAGAAATCCATATCCAAGGTCATCGAAGTCTTAGAGTGCTGTTAATGTCTGCAGACTAACGGTCATATTCCATTCCATCTGTACATAGGTGTAATTTTTGGAATTTATTTTACCCCCCCCCTCCCTTTTTTCCCCCAATTTTTTTTTTCTTGTAAATTACTCTTTTCTTTTTTCTTGGAATGTTGCATTTTTTTTGTAATGAATTTAAATTAATTCTAAATTAAAATATATGCAGGGAGATAGAGTGGGAGGCAGAATGGAGAGAGGGATAAAACATTCTTTTGTTTATATTGTTGAGGATATCGTCTGCCATCAGCAGACTCTGACAGCGTATTTTTATAACGGAGAAAGGCCTCTTTCTGAATCTGATGCAGTTTACAAAGTGGAAGAGAGGTTATCGGTAGTACAGCATTAGGGGTGGGCGGGGAGTGGGGGAAGGAGCCATGTGGTGGGAGGGGGGTGTCATCTTATTACGGTGCATTTTTACGGATACATAACTCAAGTGTTTCTAACAGAAATACATTGGTTTGTTAATATAATTGAAGGCAGAATGACGTCATTTGCTTTTGTATAGCACCTCGTAACTTATATCTTTAGTAGTATGTCTTATGTCATAGTCAGTCCATACTACTATACCATAAGAGCACACTAAAATTCTACTCCTTACCAAGTCTGGAAGCTATTAAGTGAACCATGTCACTGTAATTTGTTACATCATGGAAGTTATGTAAGTGTTAGAGAATATATAAAGCCTCGTCAACACAACGTATGTTATCCTTGTGACTTGTAAATTGTAGATTAAATTTCATACACCCTAGCAATAAGCTGATCTGGTCGGCTCTTAAGCCCCAGCACTACCATTGGGCTGGAAAATGGTCACAGTTCTTGCCATACCAAGATTTCAGTTGTATCTCTAAATGCAAAGAGTTGGTAATTACTGTGGCCACAAGTACAAGTTGATGCATACAGTATAGAACACCATGGGGGTTCGACAACACACATAAAGCTGGCCGCACTGTAACGACTGAATAGGACCAAACTCAACTCAACTGCCGTGACCTAGTCGTGAAGACCCATGTTCTCACTATTGACCTCTACTGACCTCTGCACACTGAGTGAGTCCTGATCATGCACACACCACTGGTTTCTGTTATTGACCAGTTCTTGTTTTGGTCACAATGTCCAAAAACCTCTGCCCTGCTTGATTACATACCAAACTAGCAGTCTGGAGAATGCTACATTATTCATAAACGAGGCTGATGCATCCATAAACTGGCAAACTCTTGATGTGTCGTACCCTTAGGCATATGTACGTTCTCCGAGTATAAAAGACTTTCCACGTAACGATGATTAAGTCGTAGTCTGGTTGTGATCAGTCAGGCATCGTGTACAGCAAGATTTAGACACACTTGAGATGTAGACAAAAGGAAAATAGGACTAGAAAATACTACAGTTGTCTGTCAGATTGATATACTGGAGTTTAAGAAAGGTGCTTCGGTAGCTTGTTGAACTAGATTAATAAAGAAATTGTGTTACGATTTTGAAATTATAAATAATTTAATTAACACTATTATCATCATCACAGAAAGCAAAATAGAACGGCTGGTGAGAGACTAGTGTGATGTACATTTAGTGGGACAATGACAGGGTATGAGTAAATAGTATCAACCTCTGTGACATATGGAGGACATGGGGCGGGGGGGGGTGTGGCCGTTGGTGAATGGACTGTTCCAGATTGATCAACAACCGTAGTTACTTGAAAGGTCTATGAGAGTCATGCATTAGCAAACATACATAAATTAATGCGATGATTGCCGTTCATAATGTGTACAGTGTAAAGCAGTCTAGATTTTATTTATGATTTCAATTACCAATAAAAATCCTCATCAAATTAAACACATTGGATATGATCCAGCTTCCCATTTCGCAGCACCAATTCAAGGATTTTAGAATTCATCAATTTTTCAATCATCCATGTGGTTCCTTGCTCTTTGTTGCCAAACATTGTCAGTCATGTGATGTGCTAAGACCAGCTTAGTTTGACCTTTTTTCCCCAAAATGTGTAATATGTTTAATAGTATTGTGATCATACTTGGAATAAGAGATTAGCATAATTTTGTTTGTAAAAGTTAAGCAAGTTATTATTACAAATTTTTTTTTTTTTTAAATATTGCCAGAAGCAGCATTTTGCCTTTGTTTAACCATTTTACTAAACCTTTGACTCAAAATTGAGAAAAATACTCAAACTAACACACACTTTTTAGAAGCTTTATCAAACTAACCTTGGTTAGCAAGTAAATCAATTCTATATGATTCTGATGAATGTTATTTATCATCATCATTATTATTTATGTTTGCTTGGCCTACTTGGTTAGTCTTTTCTTTACAAAAAGCTTATCAGAAATTTTTCTACTTCACTTCTTCCAGCAGATCAAGTAATTTTTCCAGTATAATTTGGCTTTTGGCTGAAATTAATATTGTTTAATATATGTAGATATTATAAGCACTTCATAACAGTAACATTGTTTGCCTAGAATCCTATTTGCAAATAAGGCTAGGCCTACACCAATCTGTTATAAGAGTATCACAGACCTAGATTGGGTGCTGAATGAAATCACCCCCCCCATTCCCTGCCCCTCATTTCTTAAGGGAAATGATAAAGTAAACTTAACTTCTTTTGGAAGCAGGGACAGACCCAGGATTTTGAGATGGAGGGGGTATGACCCAGGGCTGCTGGATGGCCCCCCCCCACAGCCAAAAGAAAAAAAAAGAAAAATTCAAGAAGTGAAATGGTGCCTTCTGATGCATATTTAGGCTATAAATTTGATCTATGATTGGGACTAAATGCAAATTTTGGCTAATAACTACTTTTGCTTTTTGCATGGGGGTTAAAAGGGGATGTATGTTCACCCCCTTCCCACCCCTTGGTCAGTGCCTGGGAGGCAGTTACATGGCAGGGAACATTGGAAATCAGTTTTAAGGAATATGTCAGGAGAAGAGGAGGAAGTTACACTTATACTGATCTTGTATCAATTCCTGGTTTTGCTTGTATCGGTCTTCTAGGATAATTGATTCATTTTCTGGAATGCTGAAACTGCTTCCCTTTTAGAGCCCTTGACTGTAGAGGATAAATGTCAAAATTAGGAATATGGAAACCTGGTTAAGAATATTCAAAATTATCTGTTCTCAATCCTGCTGTTGATTAATAACAGCCAAACCTTATTTTCATGTTAGGATAGTCCATTCTAAAGCATGTTAAACCATATGCCCAGCAAGCCTAAGCTTTCAAATTTCGTTGGGATTTGCAGCTAATTTTCATTATTTTTTTTGTCAATACTTTGTTTTGTCATGTTTCTATGTTAACAATCAAGTTGCACAAACACAAAAATTATTAACTTTTCTTTTGACAGACGGAAAGGGAGTTATTGATCTATAAGTGTCAAAGTGGATGAAGGATATAAAATGAATTCTGTAAAATGGGAAATTTTTCTGACAGTTTAAGGATATTTGTACATTGCATGACTTTTTTTAAAAAAATCATGAAAATTTTGTAAATATTAATTTTTGAAGAATGGAATGGTCGTGGCTGGTTATTATTCTCAGCTATGCTACTGATGCAGTAATGTCTAGGTCACTAAAAACCTTTTAATATTAAGAATATGTTTGGGTCATTTATGACAAACCCAAATTTGCATTTATGAACAGTTGAGCACACCAAGTGTTGTTACTATTAGTATTGTGATATTTATTGATTAAATTTTGCATAATAGTTTTAAGTAGTCACCCACCCAAACCTTATCCCTCCTTCCGATTTTGTAACTAAAGAAAGTTGATGCATTTATTTATTGACGTTCTTTTGACCACCATGTTTGACGAGATTAAGGACCCAGTTGGAACAGTATTCTAATACTAATACCACTCAATACTATACCCTCATATCATACTTCAGAGCATTTGTACTGACAGTATGAACAGTTCCTAACCTTTCTCGGATTCTAATGCTAATACCACTCTATACTGTCCTCTCATATCATGCTTCCAAGCACTCGTACTGACAGTATGAACAGTTCATAAATTTTCTCTGATTCTAATGCTAATACCACTCTATACTGTCCTCTCATATCATGCTTCCAAGCACTCGTACTGACAGTATGAACAGTTCCTAAACTTTCCGATTCTAATGTTAATACCACTCTATACTGTCCTCTCATGTCAAAATTGAAACAAACATGTTCCACATGATTTAGGATATCTTTGATATTGTTAAAGGTATTTTTTTTTTGGTGTTTTTATAGGACAGTGTGAACCATAAATTGACAGACTCAATAAGACTACGAGACATCATTGTCCTTTCAGCTGGCAAATTAGTTCACCATTCAAGCCGTTTGCTTTGAATGTTCAGTCCCCCCCCCTTTTTTTTGTGCTGTTTGGAGGATATTAGTTCAATGTGGTCAGCAGAACAGTTTGAGCAGTGTTGTGGATGGACAGGAGCATCAAGTGTCGTTAAGTAAAAGAAACACGTCAGTAGTTTTCATAGAGAAATGCTGTAAGTGTTCATTTAAGAAGAAACACTAGTGTTTCGGTATAAAGGAGTATAATCCTTTACGTTGTATATATAAGCACAATGAAAAATTTAAACAAATGACTGTCCAGGGTGAACTTTATATTGAATGACGACAGCTCAGTGAGTTATACCACTCAGATGCAATTTTACACTGGTGAGGAACTTGGGCTTGCATATAACCCAGTTTTATGCCAGAGGGGGAGGGAAGGGGGTATTAGAGGGGCAATGGAAGAACTTATTTTTGGTTTCTTGTACAGTTTTATCACACTTAACAGACTAATATCTTTTTGATTTAATATCAGTCTGCTATTCGTTGTTGTAGTTTGGGTTATAAATAAAGCACTCAAAATTTTGATTCCCATGTCTCTTAACCATTCTCTTTTACCCTTGTTAAAGAAATGAGACTGAAATCAGAAAGCCAGTCGGCTTTGTGATTCCTTGCCTGAAATTTGCTCAAAATTCCACATAACTATCTGACTAATGTAGAGCGAGTTAAATTTGTTCAAGAATTAATCAAGAACCAGAAAAGAACAGATTTTCCAGAAGGTGTACTTTTTAAGTGTTATGTTTAAAAAATTTTGAGAATCTGACCTCTGTTAACCCCAAATAATGTTGAAATTAAACAGGGTTCTTGTTCTCTACCGGACCAATCCAAAAACCAAGTATGAAATTAATCCACCATGAAATCTTTGAGTTTTTGTGTTTACAAGCAAATGTCACACATACACACACAGTACACCATTGCAGATTCCCTCAGCCACCAGTGTGGATTCAAAACAGGTTTGTTAGTTGTGTGAAGTTTTGGTATACACGGTTAATATCGTGAAGAGATTGTCAAGGGGCTGCATTCGTATGGGCAACTTGACTTACGGGGCACATCAGATATTGCAGTTGGTAGCGGGTGCAACGAGGGCAGTGCGGCCAAGTAAGTGCCAAGGGCAGTCATGAGCTCGATCACTGCCAAATGGAACCAGCACTTCTGTACTGTTTGATAGTTTGTTTTAAAATAACAGAGTCATAAATAAAAACCAAAAATGCAGAGTGATTTCATACAACTGGTTTAATGGTTAACTGAATCTCAGTACACATGATGTAACATGTACAGGGACTAATGCTCCCTTATTAAGTGAAGGGAACCCTGTCACGACGTACAATGATTCTCATCCCGTCACGTAAACACACTGCACATCAGAAGATTTAACATACTTCTGGTAAAACTCCCCTTATTACCTTATCGACGATAGATTGACTCTTTTTGCGCCTAGCAACAATAAATGTTGCTTTTTAATCCACCTTTAAATTAACAATAGAATGAATTACTGTTGGCAATGAGCATTCTTGCTCTACACAGAGTTAATATCTGTGTGCTATTTTTGTTGCCTAGTAACATTCAAATCATCACAATCTTTTTGAATGTCATATCAAGTTAAATTCAGAATGATGAGGAGTCAGAGAGACTGAGATAGGGGGAAAAAAAATAACACACTTAGTTTCGATATATACTTTCAACCAAGGCCCTAGGTAAACGTTAAGTGGCCCAAGAAACATTCCTGTACTTTTAGCATAAAAACAATGGATTTGATAACAAAGCAATGAGGGTATCACAAACCAACAACAAGCATACATTTTCTATCAGCTTTATAGAGAGTTGTCAGCAGGGAAAGAATGACCTAAAGGCTAAGAGATGTTACTCACCACCGAATTGCTTGTTGAAGTCCAAAGGATGGAGCCTAGACGGGTAAACAAACTAATGGGAAAGAGAGGCCTAAATACTACATAGGTGATGTCCACCAAACAGCTCATTTGTAGTTTGGTTTATTAGTTATGTATGAGCTAACATTTGAAGGATGGAAGCCTTAATGAGTCATCAAGCTAATGGGAAAGAGAGGCCTAAATACTACAAAGGTTGCTGTCCACCAAACAGCTCATTTGTAGTTTGGTTTATAAGTTGAGTATGAGCTAACAGTTGAAGGATGGAAGTCTTGATGAGTCACCAAGCTAATGTGAAAGAGAGGCCTAAATACTACAACGGTTGCTGTCCACCAAACAGCTCATTTGTAGTTTGGTTTATAAGTTGAGTATGAGCTAACATTTGAAGGATGGAAGCCTTGTTGAGTAAGCTAATGTAACCTAAAGACTGCTGTCAACTGAACTCAGCTTTAACAAGCTGTTAAAGTTGAATTAACTATGAAATTTTGCTCTAAAACGTAAAGGTTGGAAGCTAAATGGGAAGGAAGGCTTAAAGACCAGGAAAAGTTACTGTCCATCATATTGTTAGCAAATGATCCATTATGTGAAAGATGGAAGCCTTAAGTTGCCATGTTAGGATGTAACAAGATCTAAAACTTCAGTTTAATAAAAAACCCAAAGATTACAATATTGTTGCTGTGAGCCGAATAATGTGCAAACAAGGATCCTTAGATGACTAAGTTACTACGAAGTGGGTAAAAAGAAGTAATAATCACCAATATTACAGGTCATCATCCCACACACCTTTTACCTTACAAGGCTAGCCAATGGCAATCTGCTTATTTTGGTCACTCAAAGTAACAATACAATACAACCACCAATATTGTGAATCCTGTATCAGTTCCATAGAAAACAGTAACATTACACATCAGGGTCTTTCCCGAACAGAGAAGCAAGATCTGTATTTTTCGATAAGACTTACTTCCCTAAATTAAATTTTAACTAGCTCCAACATCATATTAACTATTATCGTTATCTCAATTAAATTTGAGAACAGGGAGAAGAAGGATTATCTATATTTCCACAAGAATTACTTTCATTTTCAAAATTTACGATGAAAAAGTGACTAATAGTCATCGTTCTCGATGCACAAAGTATTATAAAAAAAGAAAAAAATTTAAAAAAAAAAAAAATTCATGGGGATTAATCCTAACAATGAAAATTAAGACCTAAGAAAAATTTTTGGAAATTAATTTTTTAGCAGAAATCTAGCAATAATGATATTCAACATGCAAGCATTATGGTTAAAAAGTTTTTTTATTTTTCGAAAGATACGACGACGTAGCATCATCATTACCATTCTTGCAAGATTCCATTGAAGATAAGATCAAAGTCCACATTGACACTGAAAAAAAAGTACAAATTTCCCCCCACATCACGAAACTTCTAACTACTAACAGAGGCCACGATAGTCTGCATATCTGGGGCTTCGACTGGTGCCTCGTCTCTGATTGTTACATAGTCTGTTGTCCCCAAGTCATCCATTCCTAGAGAGAGAAAGAGAAAACAATAAACGGTGAAAACTTACGAAAATAATATATTGCATAAAACTACATTTTGAGTGGAATTTGCAGCCTTACCAAAGGAGAGATAAGGTAATTAAAAATATTATCGGTCCACACAAACGACCCATGAAATTAGCAAAGAAAAAAGACTTCAGGAGAAAAAAAATAAAAACATGAAATTAAATTTGTGGGAGACAAGTTTTTTTCTGCAATGGACTTGACCGTTTTCTAACTCGCAAACCCAACGTTGTTGTATTCGTCTCTTAGTACATTTATCCAATCATCAAGTGTGTTATTAAATATTACATGGTTTAGTCAGTGTGACAAGTTACACTACAATACAAAATACAAATTTACAGCAGAAATGAAGGATAGCCTCAAGAATCAATCACAACAATGGAAATATCAAACACACTGACATACTCTGCATTTCAATGGCAAAAGTTTGTAAGATCGGTTGACCTCTGTTGACCTTTGAGCTACACAGAAAACACTAGGGTGGTTGTACTGAGGGTTTCAAACAGCAAGGAACTCACCAATGACTGCTCATTCTGCACTGGATGAACTTGGGTGTTCCAGAGGCCACTCCCATCTGTAGACACACTAGGTTGAAATGGCATCTGGGGGTATAGGGGTACACCAGAGGGCATGGGGTCTCTCCTGATATCAATATAAGCATTCATCTGGGGAGGAACCTATGGAGAATAAAAACATGTGTCATGAAACTGGAAAATCAGAAATTTGGTGGATGACTGGCATGACATTTATCAGATGGTAGATTTCCTAAACTTAATTTCTTTGTTTATAAAGACAATAAAGACTCCATCAAAATGTTCAGATTTCAGAAGGTTGTGCAAGCAGGAAATTTAGCCGGAAGAGAGAGGGAGGGGTCTTTCTGAACGAACAAGAATTACAAAGTATGAAGACAGGACAGCCAAAAGAACACAAAGCCGAGCATATCTGCAATTCATGGGGCTGGTGGGGTACGGGCCTTCCCTCTCTCTTTCTTTCTGTCTTATGTAAGTGGGGTTAAGCCTTAGATATTAACTTTCAGTGTCAATAACAAGGTCTTGGGTCTTCAAAAGGCAACCCATGGGCCAACTCCAAACCCGCAATCGATTTCAATCCAGTCGGCAAAATCAAAATGGTCCCACCGTATTGTACTCGGTTTCTACTGGCCAACCCTGCACCGATTGCTGTCTACATATAGAGTGATGTTTTGTATGTCTGGTCCAATCAATGGTTTTCTCTGGTCCTCATAGAGTACTAATCGAGGAGACCAATAATCTTCATACATAACTTCCATTTCCATTAGTTTATCCCATCGCTGCTTGAAATTCTCTTGATGTACAGATAATGAGCATTTTAGATGTCCTGAAACGGATGATATTATGCTTGCTACTAACAGCTAACACAACTGTGTTAATTCCAGCAGTCTTTGCTTACCATTGACATCTGTCCAGGGTATAGATTGTTCTGGTCAGTCATACCCGGGAGGGGACTCTGCATGAGCGACACTCCCTGAGCCATCTGACCAGGGTCATCATCCATCTCTGGTATCCCATACCAAGAGGACCTACCGGAACCCTTATCACCCGCACCTAGAACAGAACAAACAAAATAAAAGGAAAAATGAAACATAAATGGTTGCCATCATATCCTTCTTATTCATGTTATCGATATAATATACTCCCATTAATGTATTGACCTAGTATCGTTCTTGTCGAAGTAGTGATGAGTCCCACCCCACCGCATCTGAGGTTCTTTGAGGTTTGTGAAATTGTGCTAGTGGACTTACACAATGTAATGAATCTGATAACGACAATAATTTGTGATCCAGTTTCACACAATATGCAACTACAGGGATAATCTTTATTGTTTGATATTATTTAAGCTTTGCTGCAGTAATTTTTTCTTTTATTTCAGGGATGGGGGTGGAAAAGGGGGGGGGGGGGACTGATAAACTAAATATAACATTACTGATATGTACTAACAATGAATGAGATCATTTAATTTGGATGATTATCCTTACTTTGGTATGACCAGATACTGCCAACACCAGTAGAGCTTAGAGGATTCACCAAGTCACCGCCCATGGAGGCAGGGTACACCACTTGAGTCTTACGCTGTTGATGCTGTTTGTGGCGTTCAGTGCCGATTGGCATCATTATCTTCTTCTCTAGAGAGGGACTGGTGGTCCCAGAGCGAGGTGAGGCACCAGGAGAAACGGGCGAGCCATTGGGAGGTGGTGTCGGGGTGTGGTTCTCTGGAGAAATGGGCGCAAAGTTGTTCATATCCGGCATCTGGGGAGCGAAGGATGATGGGTTGAGGGTGGGCCCTTCATGAGGTGTAAAGTGATGAATACTTTTAGGGTAGACTTGGTGCTGATAAAGTGGGTGAGATGCTGGTCCTTGACCTCCAAAGGTGTGGCTGTGCGACCTAGAGAGAGGATTGCCAATGGGTGGCTGGTGAGAGCTACCAGGTGGTGCAGACAGTCGCTTATAGCCCGGGGCCTTGGATTCCTCGGGCTGAGTTGGTAGGAGGTTAGCTTGCATCATATCACTCTGGTTGTCAGTCATGTGGTGACCCACTGTGTGGTTCCACAGGTCATTACCATGATCAGGGTTCATGAAACCCATGGCAGCAGCTGAATCATTCATGGACATGGTCCCCTTGCCCATGTTAGCCTGACTTGCACCGTCAGGGACAAATGCTTGAGCACTGTCCACAGTCCCTGGTTTGGATATCGGACCAATCGGCGCAGTGGCATACATCAACTCTGGTTTATGCATTGATCTGGGCTTCTCCATAGCTCCAGGCATTAAACTCGTTGGAGTAGGATTTGAAAACAGAGAAGAACTTTGAGGGTTCTGGAAAACCGTCTCTTGGCTGCTACTCTTCATGGGTATCCCAACTGGTTTCGATGGATTCGCATCTGGTGCAACCTGGGGTTTAAAGAGACACCTGGCCACACTCTTTGAGGGGGTCACTTCCTGGGTAGGTGGTGGTACCTGGTACGTCATAGCACTGGGACTTGGTAGATTAGACTGGACTGGAGGCTGTTTCACCACCATGGGGGGTGGGAATTTGGTCATCTCCGGCTGCGTTGGGGCTAAAACAGTGGTAGGTAGCTTGACTTGCGGTGCCCCCCATCTCATGTTGGCACCCGGGGTTCGAGGGAGTGGATGGCTCTGAGCTGTGGATAGACTGCTGGGAGCCCTTGGGGGATTGCTAGATCCAAGAGTCCTAGTAAGGTACTGTGAGATAGTAGCCTGACTAGGAGGTGGCTTGGAGATGATGTTTGATGATGGTGGTGGTGGAGCAGAAGCGATGTTCTTGAACCGTGGCGCTACAGAAGAGGAGGAAGGTGGTGCCAACTTCTGAGACTGACTGCTGCTGCTGTTGCCTTGAGAAACGCTGACACTGTTGGCAGTGGTGGACTGGGTAGAGTTATTGGCCTTCTTGACTTTGACCATTAACTCGGAGATGTCCTTGTCGGGCTCCTTGATTAATGCAGTAATGAGTTGAGCAGCCTGACGGGTTGCTTCAGCAGACCCTCTGAAAACAGAAAATAGAAAGAAAATGCGTAAACTTTGCCCCAAGATAGGAATAGTAGTAGCTTCACGGGTGAGTTCAACTCGGAAACGATTTTTTGTTGTAATTTGTCATTTTTATGAACTTTGTGACAGAGATAGAGAGTTGTGCTATGAGATTACACACATTCCTTACAGAGTTCTTCATTTTTACGTTTGATGAGTCTTTTCTTCTTTACCGTTTCTGTAACGGTGGCAGCAGTGGGATTTGAAGCAACCCGACGTAACCTGATTTAAAATCTTTCATCAGTGTTTAAAGCCTTATTATCTGAGAGCTTTAGAGGGAAACGAGATAAAAGAATAAATCTCACTTGATGTTGATGTTTCTCTCTCCTCCTTTGTTATTCTGTCTCTCAACGTCGATGTGAGCTCCAGTCACGTCACGGATTGTGTTGATGTTGACTCCGTTTCTACCAATCACTCGACTGATGGAGGATGGCGGAATTGTCACTTTCTTAGATCTGATTGAACAAAGAAAGAAGTGAAAGAATATTACATACATACACGCATACACATACATGCACATACAGACACGCTCACATACATACATATACATACAAACACATTCATACACATACACCCATACACATACATACATGCACATAAACACATACATAAATACATACATACACGCTCACATACATTCACATACAGACGCATACATGCACATACATATACATACATGCTCAAATACATACACATACAGACGCATACATACATACACATACACATACATACATACTACGGAGGAACCCTCCAGTATCTTTACCTTCTCACAACCTCTTTCCATCCATCCTCTCTTCTCTGGCCTCTCTTGGGGCTAGCAGAGGAGAAGGTACCCATATGTGAGGTATCTCCTGGAGACACAGGAGGCTTTTTGCTCCCATCTATCGGTGTCAGGTTGTTGTACTCATCTCGTCTGGAGGGGGGGGGGGAGAAAACAGAGAAAGAAAGAAAAAATTAGAAGCAATATGAGTATCAATAACAGAACTAGAAAGAAGATTAAGCACTGGGAGGAGGGAGGCCTTCATCAACGAATTTCCCTGGTTCCCTGCTAGATCAGATACATGATCCTTGATACTCAGAAGGATTTTTTTGTAGATATACAAAAGGTTGGCAAAAGTATTTTTTAGTTAGGTTTCCAGTAAGCTTCAAACTGACAAACGTTCGCTATATTTCTACCAGTGTCAAATCTTGCACACAACAGTATAACAGTGTTTTCATCCTCATGTTGATACAAATCGCTTGCATTTACTCACTTACTTCCACTTTCCCCTAAAAACTGTTGATTATTTCTAATAATAAGATGAAAACTGAGATTTTCCTAGATTTTAAAGGTCTTGTTGCAACAACCGTTTTCATAATCAGTATTAAACATGTGGAAACTTTCAAAAAATTCCACACTTTCCTTCATTATTTGGAGAAGAAAATTGGAAGTCTGGCTAAGGAACTGCACTGTTGTGGCTCCTTTATAACGATAACTATATAAAAATTGAGCAGAATCGGCGCAAAGAGCTGTTCAAAAAAGACGCACATCTGAGACCAGGCAAACCAGGTGAACTATTTATTTTGTTGCGATTGAGCACGAGTTCCAATGAGGGGCAGACCATGCAACAGCGATTAGAAATGATGCAGAACAGTCCCGTCAATCTCCATGGAGACTTGGTATAACCTGATTGTAAACAAGGTACTTGACTATAACTTCAATAGCTCCAAACTTACAAGGAATGGAGTTTTTTCTTCCTGGCCTTTCCTCTGTTTTCGTCGGTCACCCGCCCCCCTTCCACTTTCACTGCTTGAGTCTTTTTCTTTTGTTCCTTTCTGTCTCTGATCTTCTGCCTCTTCTCATTCCTCTTCTCATCGTCCGCTCCTTTCTCCTTTCCTGATCTTGTATTCTCATACGTGGTAGGAGAGACCTCTTCGATGATCAGAGGGGTGGTGGATGGGGTCGGTATGGGTATGATGGATGTGGTGGTGGTGGTGCTGGTGGTAGTCGAAACGGTAGATGAGGTTCCTTCCTTGAGCTTCTTGGATATGAATGTCCGTATTGAGTTCGTGGTACGTACGACCCCGATTGTGGTGGTCGTAGTGGCTGATGGGGGCTCTAATGGTACCCTCTCTTCCAAACCTAGGAGAGACCAAGATCAAGTTCAGAACAAATTTACAAACTTTGCTTCGAGTTGCTTGACTTTTTGAAGCCTATGGACTCCAGTCAATATTTGTTACAACACTGGCATGAAGTGCTGGTTAATGAAACAATGATGTGTCCTGAAGACTAGGAGTTTCCAAAAAATAAGTAGAAAAATTGATAAAAAACAAGCTGACTTTCTTTAAGTGACGATGAAATTTTACTGTATATTGCATATATTGATCATGACTTATCATATAAATTTGAACTTTTGAATTCAAAACCATCTGCAACACGCACGTAACTGCAAGTAACAACTTATTAGAAGGCGTGTTCCTCTTTCTTTAACAAAGCTAACTAAAGGCATATCTGGGTATGTCGGCTATATAGCCTGGTCTAAGCTAGTTGAAGTGAAGTGAATCAATTATGGTAGATGTCACTTAAAGGGTTCCGTCCTTACTTTCGGCAGTAGAGGATGGAGGACT
The DNA here is from genome assembly GCF_037975245.1 of Apostichopus japonicus. NCBI lineage: Eukaryota > Metazoa > Echinodermata > Holothuroidea > Aspidochirotida > Stichopodidae > Apostichopus > Apostichopus japonicus. The sequence goes on from NC_092566.1 coordinate 2,502,713, forward strand.
ATCTTCTTCCTCCTCTTCCTCCTCCTCGTCCTTGATAGGCTCATCCGGTGATGTGCTGTTACTCGTCACCTTCTGCTGCTTCTCCTTACGCTTCTTACGTTTCTTCTCACGACGTTTAGCCTGCGCAGCCTTGCGGGTCTCTTCCCTGTTCTAAATACGGGTTACGAAGAAGAAGAATTAATTTATGGTTGCAATCGTCACTGACAAACATGACAGTTGCAGCGGATCATGGTGACAGCAGGCGCGTAGCCAAGGGGGGGGCGAAGGGGGCAGCCGCCCCCCCTTGAGCGTACTTTTTTTTTTAATGTTTTTATGCTTACGCTAGTAATTTCAAAAGAGAAAATGCTAAGATGCAACTTACAAGGCCTGGAAAGTGCCATTTCCAGCTATCTGGGAAGCATTTTCAGCCAACATTTTCTTGTACGCTTCGCGCCTACGATTAGATAGTTTGCAATGCCGTATTTACGGCTCTGATAGTTTGCCTACATTTTCGCCCCTCCCTTGGCAAATTCCTGGCTCCGCGCCTGGGTGACAGTGAGGAGGAATACCCGATATGACAATGTAAAAATAATACTAACACTTGATGAGTACATAGATTGCAGGTGATGTGTCTTTCATTTAAATATTTATTGGATAGAATTGTGCCGTTTATACTTTCCCAACTCAGATCTTCTACTGCTACAATGTAAAGGCACAACAGATGAAAACCTGTGCCAAACACAACATGTTTGTGAAGACATAGAGATAGACGACAATACGCACAAACAACTTTCTAATTTTTACAACTTTTTAATTTGTCAATATAATGTGGACTGCGCGGATGAGTGATGCTTGCTTTGACATCACCTCCCCCCCCCCCCCCCGCATTCATCCAAACCCACTTTTGCCCCTTATTTATACTCTTGAGCTCACCTTCTCTGTCTCCAGTTCCTCTAATAGGCTGTTAGCATTTTTGTTAGCTTCAGCAGCCTGCCGGTCTTTGGCAACAACAATAATTTCAAAGGAGGTATTGCATTTCTTCTGGAGCTCCTGTGGGGTAAAAATAAAAATAAAAATAAGTTTAACATTATCTACAATCCATGAAAGATGCAAAGCAACTTCCCAAGCTAGTCTAGTCTATGATACATAAACCTACATGAAACTACTCATTCTACAATGCATTTATGCAAGCATTCAATACACTAAGATGAAAGTTAATCTTAATCTTGAAAATGCACAGGAAAGTAAAAATAACTTCTTTGCATGTGGTTATAACCCCCTTCCCAACAGACCCCTCCCCCACAGACTCCCTCCCCCACAGACCCCCTCTTTGGTTTAGTCAGTAGCCATTTGGAAATATGTAATGTACATCATGACAGAATTCCCTAAACTATGTTACCTTATCAGAGATAGTGGAAATGAATCGAAGACACTCTGCATCAGATGGGAACTGGTTGACGTGCTTCACCATCCAACGGACAACCTTGACATGACCTTTACGAAACGCTGCCAACAGACAGGACATCTTACGATTATCCTGGCTGTCAATGTCTGCTCCTTCTTTGACCAAGAGCTGCACCACATCCAGGTGGCCTCCTAGATTTATTAAGAGGGTTGAAAAAAGTGAAGGGTTAAAAAGGGGGGAAAACGGTGAAGGGTTAAAGAAGAACGGGTTAGGAGTATCATTTCTGTCTTTGAACCACATAATTAGATTCATTTAAAGTGTGTCAAATGTATTGTTAAATGCAGTTGTTTCTATGATTCTGTTTGATTCTACCACGGAGATGATAAAGGTAACAAGACTTACCATTACACGCTAACCAAAGCGGTGACTGTCCTTTCTTGTTCTTCACGTCCACAGCTGCTTTGTGGTGTAGCAGAAGCTCCACAAACTTGTAGTGGCCTTTGTCAGCTGCGATGGTTAATGCTGTATCTCTGGAGGAAGGAACTGGTGGTGCATTGACATCGGCGCCTTTGCTGATAAGGACACTGCCGACCTCTGCGTAGCCACCGGAGGCGGCTTCCATCAAGGGGGTAAGTCCCGTCTACGGTAAGAGGAAACAAACAAGTTTTGTCTTGATGAAAGTTACTCATGTAAACGACAAAGGGGTAAAAGCACTTAAGGCAAAATGCAGTGGTACTATGAGTTTGACTACTATTACCTAGGCCCTTGATAACTACCTTGCACATGGTCAATGTTAAGTATAATAAAAGTTAATTCTGTCTGGTCTTGAGATGTTACTTCTCTTCAGACTTCTAGTGATTTCACTAAAAAACTTATGACCTCCACCAAACCAGTTTGATGGACCCTCTTACATGCCACGTATCATTCCACAGCCTTTAAATACCTGTTAAAGTTGATTATGTTGGTAATCACAATTAGCAGCTACTGTAATTTACCTTGGCTCTGTGCTCCACGTTAGCTCGTCTATCAACTAAAAGACTGACCACTTCTGTTCGACCCTGAAAGCAGGCCAGAGTGAGGGCAGTATTGCGATTAGTTTCTATCTGGGCATTGATGTCACTGCCGTTGTCGAGAAGAAGCTTAACGGCAGGCGTGTGTCCATTCATTGCCGCCAGCATTAGAGGTGAGATACCTAATTTGCTGCCCGTTCTACAAAAAAAGAAAAGAAAAGAGAATGTGAGAATAATTAGAATTAACGACAAACCTAAAGGTAGCATACTTTTCAGATAAACCACTCTTTTCTTGTAATTTTACTTGCATTGCCTCCATCTTTATCTGTCAAAATCATTTCACTACCTGATCAAATCAGCAATTGTTATCACAGATGACAAAACTGGAAATTTATTCTGAGAATTTGAACCCACCGAAAACACCTTTAACACTAGTTAATCACTCACCTCGAGTTAATTTCTGCACCTGACTTTAGGAGAAGTTTGATAATATTAACGTAGCCTCCCGACGCAGCTAAACTGAGTGGTGTGTAATCTGATACATTACGATGCTCCTTGTTGGCGCCATGCTTCAGTAGTAGCTCCACCACCTACAAGATAGACGACCATAAGATCACAGTGAAACAACAAAAAGGGAGAGTGGCAAACAGATAATCAGGTTCTATTTCTGATTATCGGCCAAGGTTGCCATGACCAAACACAAGAAAATTAAAGCTAGTTACCAATAACTTTGGAACCATTATTGAATTTGCTACTCTTTTGCACAGATATGCATGTCTAAAAACAATACACATGGTGGTAGCAGTCATTCAGGAAGTTTGTGGACGTTCTTGCCAGAAAGCAAAAGTTTGTACAACATCTCAAAGCATAGTTTGCAATTACCGGTTTCTTTTAGACTAGACTTGAAGGAACAACAATTCCTCCACAGATCTATACCAAATAAAACATGTAATTTGATCTGACTATATAGTATTTCAACATTATATCATTACAAAGCTGATTTGTCATTAGTGGAATGTACACGGCATCTTGTGGTCACTATGAATGAAAAAAATTGCACTTTTTGATGGGTAAGTGATACCGTTGTCCTGCTCATAATCTGCTGTAAGCATGTTGGTCACTAAGGAGACATTTTCCTCTAATCACTGAACCCCTCCCCTCACATTCGCTTCCCTTCAATGAGCTGTTTGGCTATATATCGATTAATTCTTAGTTATTAATTAATTAATTATTATTAATTAATTCTTAATTATGAAAATAACGATATCCTCACCTCGTATCTGCCTCCAGAGCAAGCTAGGGACAGGGGTGTGTCCTTGGTTCTCTCAGATTGGGCTTCAATTTCTGCTTTCTTGTTCAGTAATATCTTAACCGTTTTGTAGTGACCAGCCGTGGCAGCAAGAATTAAAGGAGTGAATCCTGAAAGGGAAAATATTAATTGTGTAAATGTAACAACAACACTTAAATATTGAGAGAGCCTTTATGTTGCTGACAGGTTCTGACAGTAGAGAGCATTGTCTGTAGATATAAACAGTGACTTTTCAATAGTATCCCAGTGTTTTTTCCCTTTTAGAATGAACTTCTTAAATGCTATCAAACTTGAAAAACATTTCTGAAGAAAACAGCTGAAACTCCTTACTAGCAGAGGAAAAGTCAAAAGCTCTAAATAATTGATCAGGATTCATGGGAAGAAAACATTGTCCTATTTCTTCTCTCCATCATTCAAGTTTCCCTCTTTACCACATTAGTACCCTCATCTCCCTCTTGGGTTACAGATTATAGTCTTGCATTTCTGCTATCATTTGTTGTGTTCCTTGAAATATAAAGCCATCCAACATCGATATCTGCTAATACTAGGAAAATTGCTAAATCAAACACAAGCCATGAAATGCATCCCTCGGCACTATTCCCCTATCCAATTTCTCAACCCAAAATGTTTCCTAACATCTGAAAATACCCTCACCACCGACCGATAGTTAACCAACGACAGTATTCAACGGAAGAAATAAAGATGAAGGACATTACCTTTCTTGTCTCTGTGCTCAATAGAGGCATTCTTTTCTAATAGCATGTGTACCACGTCGTCGTACCCTCCTGCACAGGCAATGGTCAAGGCTGTATCGTGGTTACTCTCTGTTTGAGCATCCACCTCGACTGGAGGGTGGGGTGTAAAGGAGGGAGTTTCAAACCCGCTGGGGGAGTTGGGAGTTGATGGATACGTTGGAGACATACTGGCACTGGGACTGAGTGACTGGTTAATGTTGTGTTCCAGCGGTGATCCACCACACTGGGTACCCACTGACTGAGTTTGAGGTGCAGACTTCTTAGCTAATATTATCTGGGTTTCAACTTCCTCTGTGAAAAGAAAAGGAGAAGATATGATGATTTAAGCTGAGTGGATAGGCATAGGCAGAAGAGTTTTATTTGTATTTTCAGTTTTGCTGTTCCAAGACAATACTGTTCACTAGCTGGACAAAAAAAACCCAACTTGTATTTGTAATAATCTGAAAATATTTAGGAATTTTTTAATATTCTGTTTTCATCCAAAGAGTGTTCACTTTGGCTTGCCGTAAAGTAATGATGCTCACACATAATCACCACATTAGTGCTTGCTTCTCTGAACATAAAAATATGCATAGTGGTATTATAATTATAATTATATTTAATTTTAACATTTTTATTAAATTGCATCCTATCACAACTCTACATACCTTCCCCAGCCCAGCTCCCCCCTCCCCCATAATACAGAGAATCCCTCCAGCCCTGCCCCAAGGCCCCCTCCCCCAAATAATTCTGTATTCAAGAGGACCATTTAAGTACCCCTTACCTTTAAATTCCATTTCATTAGAGAGGGCAATAGTGGTCCTGAGGTCCTCCTGCAGCAATCTAAGGTCCTCCTGGCCCTCTGTGACTGGCCTCTGGATACCGTACGAGAAACTAGGAGGAAGGAAAAACTCGGGCAGGTGTGTAGTGACAGCCTGATCTTTGGTCTGTACCTCATCAACCGATCCCTGTAACTGGTTCATCTGGTCTGTGGCCTCGGCATCGTCCAGGTCATCGTCGTGGTGACCACTAGCGACGGCTTCTCTTCCTCCAGAGATGTTCAGCTCCATACCGCTCAGCTGACTGTGCTCGTCAAGATAAGGGGGCATCTCAAACTCATGTGGGATGGGAGGGGATGACCCATTCAGAAGCTTGATGTCCCTCTCGTCTAAGGACAAGTCAGCCCCAAAGTTTTCCATGGTGGAGCAGGGAGGGGACTCTGGTGATTCCTTGTTGTTATTGGTCTCTCCTGGAGCGGTGACCACAGACAGGGAAGCTCCTTCTGCTGCCATCCCTCCTCCCTCAGCCAATCCCTCAACTTTACCACCCTTGCTGGCCAATTCTTCCTTTTTTCTTGCCAATTTCTTGGACTCGGCCTGCTGGTACTCCATCCTCTGTTGGAGCTCTCGCTCCACCTTTTGCAGTTCCGCGATGATCTGCTGCTTCTCTAGAATCTGTTCTTCGGCAGATTTGAACTTGGAGGTACGTTGCTTTGGGGGAAAGCCGCCGATCATTTCTGAGGATGCAGCTATTTCTAGGTCGATCTTTTGTTGATAGAGACTCTCATCTTGGATAAGATCCATAGGATCAGTAGCGTTATCCTGCATGATCGTCCCTATGGAATGATTCAAACAAAAATCAGTACATTACATTATATATTAGACACTTATATAGTGCTGCTACATCGAGATCGTATTGCTTTACAACATAGCCTTTGTCATTGGTAACTTGCCACACCTACACACCAAAGTGTGCGCAATTCAATCAATCTCTCCTGGGGCACCACAGTGCACCACAACCACGTGTCCCCTGGGGGACTTCCCATAGGGTGCAGCCACAAACCGGCGCACGCAACTATATTTACAAGTTACCTCGCAAGTCCCCATTTATATACCTGGGTGAAGAGAGGCAGTGGAGATAAAGTGCCTTGCCCAAGGACACAACGCAATGATATGGCCAGGGCTCGAACCTGTAATCATTAGATCACCAGTCCACTGCCTTAACCACAACGCCCTCTACAACGATGGACTCCCATCTCGATAGCAACCACCACCAGATGTTTATGACTTTATGAATTTATCAAAGGCATAGGGGTGATAACGCTTACATTAGTACATATTGCTATGACTGAGAGCTTATCAAACTCTTCTAACAGTTGCAGTCATCTCCCAAACAACCATACTGATACATTCAAATGATGACATCATTATCGCAAGAGTGTACAATAACTTATCAGTCAGATACAACCAATGACAGAATGAATATAACTTTAATTTCTTCCTCTGAGATTTTCTTCCGATAAGATATGACCCCTTCCACCTGTGAGCAACGTAGCTGTAACTGACCTGTTACACTGCCACCATGCGTAATAGGGCACACGCTCACCTTCCTCACCACCAAGTTGGGATATTTTTCATAACCTCCTTTCATGTCATGCTTCACAGCACTAGTACTGACAGTACGAGTGGCATTTTTGTTATTTGATGAATGCTAAGAACTGTTCCATACTGTCAGTATGATTGCTTTGTAAGGAGACATGACAGTACAGTTTATAGAGTTGCACTAGCTGTTTCTATCACATCAGGGTATGGCTACCTTCCTTCATTATAATACACTAAAATTTCAGGCATATTGTATGTTACACTTGCAACTGGTGCTGAGGGTTTATCTCTCAGAGAAATTTGACCTGACTGATGATAAATGTAAAATGGGATAGGTAGCAGATAGTAAAGGAAGGGGGGGGGAGGGTGGAGGAGGAGAGGAAATTACCTTGATAATCAGCAACTTGCATGTCATCAGGGTGCTTATCAGGTTCCTGAGGAGGTACCATGGTGGGAAGTGCCTGGATGGGTACTCTTGGTAACTGCAGGAATAGAACATTATTCAAACTCAAGTTAATGACTACAAGAAATGCCTAAGTATGAAATATGAACTACAATAACAAAACAGAGCCAACAGCAAACTGCTGTAATGCTTTTATAGTTTGCTTCCATGCCCTCTCCACATCTCTGTGATCCTCCCTCATTATTGAAATGTACTAATCTCACATCAAAGTAGCTGCAAAGAACCTTTAAAACTTTGGTGCCCTTTGCATGATCATTTTATTCATGGTTACATTTTTTTCAAACTTTTCATACCCCTTCTTATCCTGCTAGAAATTTGATATGACACCCTTGTCTTACCTCTCCCTGTTCAGGGGTGGGTGGAGTCGTAGTGCCATCCGCCGATGGAATAATGTTACCAGGATAGTTGAGGATCCGGGCCATTACTCCAGCATGGCCACCTTTAGATGCTTCAATTAGACTGGTAGAGTTATCCTGTCATAATAAAAACAAAACAACTCAATTGTTATATATAGGGATTACAGTGTGGATTCAGATTACAATGTGGATAGTACTAACAGACCAGGTCAGTAACTCTAGACATGATAGAGTGATAGTGAATATAATCTGAAACAGGGCAAATTTTGAAGGATTTCTGCTGGCTGTCCCTCGGACCTATCTGGGAGTATTTTGTTTACAATGGAATCTGATGAAAACAATTAGTGGTCCATCGGAGGACCACAAAGTCGGTTTTTACTCATTCGAACAGAAATTTGGTCATCTCGGACGATTGGACGATCATTTAAGATTTGCTCTGTGAGGAGATCGGTGAATACCAGAGGAAAGGAGGTATGCTGCAAAGCAAAGTATCAACAAGAACCTAACAAAATGGTATTGCTGATACAAATCTGAGAGCAAGCAAAAATTAAGACGTATTCTCCATTTTTTAAATTTTTTTACCTTGAGTTTGTGAGAAGGGTCAGCGTTGTGATTTAACAAGAGTTCTACCACAGATAAATGACCTCCAGCGCATGCCAGGGACAGAACAGTATGATCATTATTGGTGGTAGCTCTGTTAACATCAGCTCCTGAAGTAAATGAAAGAAACATAACCATGTCAAACAATAAATGCACCGCAAAATTAAATATTAAAACCAATGATTCTACTCTCTTTTGTTTTTTCCTCATTTCTCCCTCCCCCCGGCCCCCTCAGGTCACAGAGGACATTTTGGTGGGTGATTAGTTTTGTAGACCATTATAGAGGTCATAATGTGAAGCAATAAGGACTTGATGGTACCAAAGTTAACTGAAAGGTTGCCATGTCTAGATTTGTGCCACTATATAGGATAATTATGGTCCGCAAGAAGCCTTTAATAGTTTCACAATCAATACCAACCAGAACTGCAAACATTGTTTTTTTATTTTTTTATTTTTAGGTCATTTATGTGCCTTTTGAAGTCACATAATTCACATCATATTACAACTGAGGGTGGAATCATGTCCCTTGCAAAAACAGCCTAGCAACTCCCCATTTTCATCTGCACTGACATTAAAATAATGTAATGAATTGAACTAGTGTGACAGACTTTACAACAATGAAGGGCGAGATATAAGCCTGACTTTCCTTAAGAAAATGTCACGGAAAGTAACTGAAATAATCGGGGAGTCAGGGGGCAAGGATAAATGCAAGCACACATTGGTGTAGGGTCAGGAAAAGAATATCTCTGAAGGGCAATAATTCTACAAACAATGAACGAATATCACAGACAGCAAATTTCATTGAAGTCCGGTAAATTATTTTCTCAGATCTAAACTTTACCTTTTGAGATGAGGAAACGGACAGAGCAGAAATGACCAGCTCTGGCAGCTTTCATTAATGGAGTTCTTCCTCCCTCTGACTCATGTTCCTGTAGAATAAACAAAAACACAAATTGCTAAAAAACAAGTAATAAAACAGTTAAAACAGGGTAGATATTTACCAGTACATGCGATATTGTTTCTAATTCCTTAATCTTCTAAGAACAGATTCTGTAACAGATTGACAGAGCTTTGACAGAGATTGACAGATTGACAGAAGCTATAAATATATATATCTGGGACCCATCTTGTGAGGATCTGGAAGACAAAAGTGTGAACATTCGTGCCTTTCCATCTTATAACAGGCTTCTGCAAACTTTCCTATTAGATCCTTTGAAAGTAGTTTTAAGAAAGAAAAAAAAATCAATTCTACAAGTACAGCAGAACAAAGGGTATTGTTAGGAATGGTGAAGCTTTCCAAAGTTGTCCCAGTGATGAGCTGATGATATTTCTCATTTTCCTTAACCTGATGAGTCCTTTACTTACCAAATCTGCTCCAGCATCTAGAAGATAGCTTGCAACCTCTGTATGCCCATTTTCACAGGCATATGTGAGAGCAGTGTCCCCTGTAGCAGTGGTTGCATGTACATTTGCTCCTGATGATCAAAAAAATAAAAATAACATCAAAACTTGGTTCAAAATGACAATCATAAATTATCTACTTCTCTTTATACACAAAAACCACTCGTACATTAATTTTTTACTACTTTTCAGTAAAACAACTGTTAGTAAACATTAAGATATTCACTACAACCTAGGTCCTCAGATTCTTATACATACAAACCCAAGGAAAGTATGAAATTGATTAGTAATATGGACTAGAAGAAAGGAAAATTGGAGCAAATTTTTAACCCATGGGAATGATATTCGATCTTACCCTGGATTTTCTATTCTACTTATCCTAGAATCCCCCCACCCCCCCTTCCAATTGTGTTATTGTGGCCAAATGTCATGGCAACGTTTCTGAAACTTGTTATGTGATTGTTACCTTTACTCAGCAGAAATTTGACCAGTTCAACTTGTCCCTCCTGAGATGCTTCCATCAAAGGAGTGGAACATCCGAGCTCAATGTCTGCTTCGACCTCGATCAAGAACTTAGCTACCTCTAGGAACCCTCCACAGCAGGCTAAAGTTAATGCTGTTTCTTGAGTTTCTTCGGTTTGAGCATTTATGTCAGCATCTGAAAGATTTAAAAGACAAAATAGACTCCAGTTTTCCACAACAACAAAAATGAAAATATTTTGGAAAATAGAGATATGATAATAGTAAATGTAATTATATACAAACCTATTCACTACACAGTTGGTTCCAAGTTTTATTCATTACTATTTTGATGCTATTGTTTTCCTAAATATTGTACTTAAAATACTTGGCAATAGTTTATACTATATAACTAAACTGACAAAGAAAAAGGACAGGAAATACAATAAGGAATGATACATTGTTGGGGACAATACAGGATTGCATTCCGTATTTGTAATTGTTGACAAAAGCTTAATTTTCATTTATAAGAAAACAGGTATATCGTTTCAGAATGGATTTAGAATTACTGAGATCGGATTGCAACTTTGAGGGTACAACGTTGTATTATTTATTCAGTGATAATAATAATAATAATATTCATAATAATTAATCTTATATAGCGCAGAATCCAACCTAAAGGTTGCTCAATGCGCTTTACAGATAAGTAAGTTTTAATAGCAAGTGAATCAATTTCCCGCAGATGGACTGGCAGCGAATTCCATAAGTGTGGGCGGAATAGCAGAAACTGCGATCACCAAAGGTTCTCGTGCGTGTCACAGGAACAGTTAGTTGATAGAGGTATTGGGAATGAGTAGGTCTATCCCGTGTTTGCTCTTGGATAAGGTCGTGAAGATATATGGGCGTACCATACTTCAATGCCCTGAACACCAATTTTAGTATTTTATAGTCAATCCGAAAATGATGGAAATGATGTCTCTTACTTTGTGCTAGTAATAGTGCCACCATCTCTTCATGGCCTTCCCTGGCTGCTTCCATCAGGGGGGTATAACCTTCATCATTGACCTCCTCTATGTTAGCTCCACGTTCTAACAGAAGAGATGCTAATTTCGTATGACCTCCACAGGCAGCTAGTGTCAAAGGTGATTCAAAGCTGTCTGTTGGCATATTGACCTGTAAATAACACAGAAGAAAATGATTTTATTCCAAGAGATGCAATCACTTCTTAAACTCAACTATTTGTGCACCGTGCAACAGATGAAAGCTTTTAAACTGTGACGTGTTGACCAAAATGTGCGACCTGGTAAAACTGAGCCTATAACCATTACTTTACAACAACATTTAAATATAATTTTATGTGATCGAAAGACTAGACCTAGGTTGTACGGGGATTAACAGTCTAGACTAAACATCAACAATTCTTTTGACTACATTAATATATTGGAGAATGTTAAAGAATTCTTTGACTGTATTAAGACACTGGCTCCATTTCATAACTTTATTTCACTTCCCACCAGTTTTAGTGAACTCAATAACTCAAAGTTCTGTACAGGTATTTTAATCATCCAAAATGATCAGTCCTAATCAGCTGCCAGAGTATCTGTAAAGCCTTGATTCTTATATGCAAATTAGATTAAGCTATGTGTAATCTGCTGTGAAAGTCTGTGAGATAAAGAAAGTTTCTTGATATTTGCTTTGCAATGTCAAATCTTTCCTCTAGACTGTAAACATTTCTTTTCATGCTCATGTAACATAGATACCGGTACACTTTAAGTTGGAGCATGTTTGACGAGCTATGAGATGTCAACCAGCAAACACAACCAGCCACTTTAAAACATCTGTTGTGACAATACGAGTGTGACACTAATGTTGTGAAATTAATGCAACAACCTCTAGTGATCACCAACATGCACCAGAGAGAATAAATATATAACTCGCAGACGTATTTTCCTTTACATAAAGATGCTAAAATCGTCACTGACCTGAGCGCCGTGATCCAAGAGCAGTCTCGCAACCTCCACATGACCATCCATGGAAGCTTCCATTAATGCCGTGTGCATCTCGTCAGTCTTGTGTTCATGGTCTGCTCCAGCATCAAGTAAGAATTTAACCATTTCTAGATGACCTGATGGAAACAAAGGTTGCAAAGGTAATGAAAGAAACTTACCTCTGTTTTCATGTAATAATGACCTTTACCTAAATATATTTTATATCTTCTATAAACAACAAAGTTTAATAACAAAAACAATCTTCTCATTAATAAATGTGACTTATGTGACTTTATGTGACTAAAGTTTAATAACAAAACAAATTTTCTCATTAATGTGACTTAATGTGACTTATATTTTAAAAGATTTTACACTTCCAAGCGCGTATGATACACAGTTTGAGATGAAAAGAATATCGTATCATCACTGATAAAGTTTTAAATCATTTTTTAAATATAACTAGCTAAAAAAACAGCAAATTTGATACAACCCTGGATGAATTTCATTCAATGTTGGTTTCTTACTTACCTTTGTAACAAGCCAAGGTCAATGCACTCTCCTTAAATTCTGTAGAATGGGTGTTGATACCAGCTCCACGCTCCAACAATATTTTAGCAATTGCAACATGTCCACTGCTTGCAGCTTCCATCAGAGGGGTGTGGCCATTTTCGTTGTGATCTTCGATCTTGGCCCCGTTGTCCAACAAAATTTTTACAATCTCCTCATGTCCCCCACTACAAGCATACATCAATGGCGTGTTTCCTGAAAGTAAAATGAAATTATTTTGATAACTAACCAGTATTTAAAGTTAATAAACAAATTGCTGCTAATCATTTTTCACTGTAATTTGGATTTACTTTGATGATTTTCATGACCCTAAGTTTTTTACATGATGGTCAGCTACAAGAAAAGACTTTGAAAATTCAAAATGAAAATTCAAACTTATAAGTGTCTCAAGCACTTGCTCTGTTCAGCAGAATATATGAGGGCGGTAGACAAGAAGGAGCCAGTCGTTCGCAACAAAGAGACCAGCCCTGAAAGGTTAATAGGGAATTCTGGATATGTTAAAACCAGAGTGCTATAGTTGCGCAAAGACAGGTAAGTGATAGGCAAAGTAAATTTTCCTGGATAATTTACTGAAGTGAACAATGTTATGTATCTTCTAGCTAGTTATCTCAGTAATGTATCACTACCACATGTATGACCCGTGAACAGTAACAATTTCTCAATGTGATTTGATAAATTTTGATTGTGGGGTCGATCTTGTTTGCTTACCTGCTGAAGACTGAGCATTGACATCTGCCTCGTATTCTAACAAGAGCTTAACAATGTCGACATGACCAGCGCTCGCAGCTTCCATGAGGGGCGTGCAATCTCTTTTACTACCCCTGTCTTCCACATTGGCATTGATTTTCAACAAGACTTGAGCCAGTTCAAAGTAACCACCTGAGCAGGCCAGAGAGAGTAGACTCTCACTTTCTTCTGTTTCCTGGAGACCCTTACCCTCATCTACCAACCTCCCAGCCATCACCTGGTCTGCCTGGTCTGTGGAGCCCATCTGTAATTGCCCTCTGGAAAATACAATCGCAATCATAACAATTACTACATGATTAGAAAAGGAAGAAACAAAAACCTTGTACCATCGATGTTAATGGAACTCTGTACACTTTAGGTCCAAAGAATAATCTCCATTTTGTTGACGGGGCTCTGGCCGAAAGAGTTAGATTTTGTCTAAATCATGGGTGTACTAATTGCACCCAACAGCCCACCAGAAAGAAGGAGTTTACTATCCTATTCATGCAACCTGCAGAACCCTACTACAACTGAAACAATGAGTTTCATTTAATAAACTAATAGGAAAACAGGAAACATGTATAAAGTTTGTATATGTGTACAGCCTGCTTGTGATTGGATATTTCAACAAAACAGACAGAAAATGCGCATGTTACGATTGAAGTTATTTTTTGCCACGAGAGTACTTATGAACATTCATAAATGCTGAATCCGCTTGAATTACGCTGTCCACCGCAAGATTAATTTCCTGCCCACCCCTGGTCTAAATAGGTAACGGTTATATCAGCAAGTGCAGTCTGGTTTGTTCTACCTCAAAAGGTAGGTTGGTAACTCTTCAAAATTCTTCCAAAAAATAACTACCGCCAGTCCAAAACACTACCTACTTTGTTTGTTACTTTACATAAATTCATTCATAAAACTTGCATGCCTTAAGTCTGATAAAATGACTTTCTTTCTCCAAACTGGTTGCTTGGTTGACTGACTGATTTGACTCACTGACCAGTTTCTTTTAGGCAATGCTGTTGCTTATTCATTGCTGACTTGAGAGTATGCCAGTACTTACAATTTAGAAAGCAATCTTCCTTTGAAGAAGATAATGCTAGGAATGAAGCATCAGGCCTCTAACTTAAAATTATAGTTGTACACCCTGTACATGCACAGGCTTTTTGCAAAAGATAAGCAGTTTGTTAACAGTTTTCTCTCAAGCTTAGAGGGCAATCACAAAGTACCCAACATTTTCAGTTCTCACAAAAGTACAAATGGAAAAGCTGACTCAGATCTATATCTATCATAAGTAAATGGTTAACTATTTCAGGGGGGAAAGATACTGCATAGCTAATGATTGTTTCACATTTGTGTAGTAAAAATGCAAATATATAGAGATTCAATATTTCCCTATGCTTAGTTAAATCCAGATGTGATACCGCAACTGAGCTATCACATACATGGTAGTAACCTTATCTATGCAACAGGATGTTCAAGCAAACAAAGGGAATTGCCCTTAAATGTTAATACTCTTAGCAAAGACATCAAATTGCTTCAGAGTGCCTCTTGTATTTGCATAACCTGTTGATTGCCCACGCCCTGTTTATCCTACTACTGTGAAAGTTTTAAGTCTCTAACAATTTTGACATTTATAAGGTATCATAATATAATTTATCTTTTTTCTTCAGAACTGAATCAAATTAAACTCACACCCCATAACAGGAAGATTGGGATACTATTAACAAGACAAAATGGTTCCAACATTGGAGCGACATGCTGATAAAGGGTATATTAGCTCAAGAATTTGGTTTGTGAACTTTGTGGTAATAGAATCTCTGGCATAAAGAAAGATGGATGGTAGATTTGCTTGTTTGCAGTTTAAACTTGGAAACTACATTCAAACAGGATCTTACATTTGTCCATGACACATGGTATGTTTTTCTACGCACTGGCATCTGCTCCAAACATACACAGTTATTTAAACCTAGCTGAAAGGTGTTAAACATTACATACCCGACATTAACCTGACCAGATGTGGTAGCTGCCTTAACTTTCATCCAGGTGAGTTCTGCTTCAGCCTCCTCATCCAGAGGTGACCTGATTGGCTTCCCGGCTAACTTCTCCAAGGCATCAGCATCGAAAGATTGTTTCCCATTGAACGGATTTGATTTTCCAATACCTGTAATGAAAATGATCATATATGATTGTATCGAGACATTACTAGTTCAATGGTATTAAAATGGAAACCCTACAAACTATATTTATATGAAACTCATAAAAGTCAATGGTAAAGTCTGCTCGCTAAACCAAAGTCTTCACCACTATACTCAACTGGGCCCCCCCCCCCGTCCCCAACCTCCATCCACCACTGGGCCGGTTTCTAAGTAATGAACATTTTACTCCTACAATTTCAAATTCAGCTGGTACCATGCACTTGTCAACTGAGACATAATTATTCTATTAGTCATTTTCTTGACAACATTCAGTGCTACTGTATACTGTAGTCTTTATATACTGCTCTATACAAAGTATTTTCAAGTTCCACCAGTAAAAAATCACCTCATTCACATAGTACTGTATCAAAAAATATTTGGTATCATATTAATATAATATCATATAAAACATCCACAATAATATTGTTGTTTACAGTATTACATCTGTACAATGACATACTGCATTACGATAACAATGATATTGTTAAAGTTTTTAATATTACAGTAGTAATAGTATAATCAATAGTTTTGTAATAACTAGTCATGTGTAATGGCTGGAATGCTACAAATAGTATACAATAGTATTGTATACTAGTCATGTGAATCGGCTGCTATAATAAAGCATAACATATAAAGTAGTGTAAAGTCTTTGTGTTGAGACACCTTTGTATAATGGAATTATTCCTTATTGAATTTAAGTTTGCTGTGCATGTAATGGAATGTATTGAACCATTTATAACAAAGAATTCCTTCATTTAGCTCCAATTGTGCAAGATAAAATTTTACAGTGCTTGAAAACGGAAATAAATTGCAAATAAATCATAGAAATGGCTTATCATTTTGTAAATTGGAACTGATCATTCTGCTGTAAACTCTTTTCACCCAAATAAAAAAGGAAGTTTTTGTTCCCTTCAATGGAACAAATATGTTGATTTTATGCACTTGCATAGATAGCATCTCTGTCCTGTTTTTATAAGATGTCCACCCCTGAAATTGTTCACTACAGGGTATCCTTTCTCCAATTTCCTGTGGGGTGCAGACAGACAATAACAGAGAATGTGTCCATAGATGCGGAAAATAATGCAGACACTGAACAGACATAGCACAGTCTTATGCACAACAGGTTGAGTAAATGTAATGTGTTTTTCCCCCTCCATCTCCTGTTCAAATTGGAACTTGGGAAAGTTGATAACTCATGGCAATGTATAACATGCAGTTTACAAATTTCAAGTAACACAAACAAACATGCTTGGGTCAGAAAAGCAACAAATGTACTGTATGTGAAGGTATTCTGTAAACATAATTTGGGCAATATGTTACGCTGCTGCACCGATGGATATTAAAAACCTGTTTGGGCTGAATAAGTTCTAACAGAATGCCACACAGTTCTCAAACAACCTTCCTAAGTACTGTACATATGATTGGTATAGGAATGAGCACACATATATCACAATAGCTTGCTGGCATATGTACAGCAGATGCTGTTCACACATGTTGAGCATATCGCACAAAGAGTAACCACCTCACTGCTTTAGATTAAAAGTGCATTCCCATGAACGTCATATTGACATTTATAGATTTATTTACATTACCTGTAGATACACAGTATAATAACTGCAGCCATTTTAGAATGTGCACAGTTCTCCCCTCCCCTCCCCCACTGCCTCCCCATCCCACATTTTATTCTAATCCTTAACGACAGCCATTTAATAATGTGCATAGTTTTCCCTCTACCACCCCCCCCCCCCTCTCAACCTCATTTTATTCTTATCCTTTCCATCAGTTTATTTATTTCTATATTTGTAGTGCTATTTTTTTACCACCATTTTTAATGATATTTTGTCTGACTAACTGAAAAACAATCCATGTGAATAATCATTTAATTGGTTTCATGTTTCAAATGACCACCTACAGTATTTAATGTTACTGGAGATGGTTACTGTCTTCACTTCCAGTTTTGAAACCTTCTCAACAATATCCACAAATATCCGTAAAAATTATGGAGAAAATATAGTCAAAATTTGAATTTTTGACAAGTCAGCTGACACCGATTTCTCATTTTAGAACGCTGAAGTTACGTTGATGAGTTCTCATTTTAACAAGAGTGTGATGTCACAGCCAGTTGTCCTGCTGCTTGAGATAGTGTTACATGTACCATTTATCACAAAGAGAAAAACTGAATCATAGGGGGGGGGGGGGGGAGAAATATATTAATGTAGGATGATTTAGGGCTCAAGTATGAGAGACTTATGTTTTCTGCAGGAAATGTAAACAAATTTGGTAAAATGTTTACTAAGTGTAGATGTTTTGGTCTGGTTCATGTCATAAAGTTAAAGACTTAGCTACAGTATATAGCTCAAATGGTACAGAATATGGTTTCTACTTTATCAAGAAACTTGCCTCTGAGCATCAATTTAGAATACCGATTTGGAGAAGTAAATCGAATTGGAAGGGAAATCAACATCGCCAAATTTTCACAGCAGCAATGTCTGTGATATTTGAAATTATGTGAGTGAATGCAAGAGAGAAACAAAACGAGACCACAGTGCAAAGCTTGCTAAAATATCTATGTCCAAATATTTGTGATTTTATCAAAAAGTTGATAATTTCCTTAACATTGAAGAGACAAAATATCTGTAATGGATGAACTTTTTCACACAATTACAGTATATTTTTCTTTCTAGTTTTCGTGTACATCTTCCACAAGACCGTATCTGCATAATATTCACAATCTTCAACTTATTGTCCTTGGCTTGAATAATATCTTAAAAGAGAGAAATTACACCTTGCATAAGTTTTGAAGACATCCAGCTTAAATAGACCACACCTACGATTAGGCCAAGCAATTACTGCTAGCACTATTTTATAGAAAAAATATCTCTCCCCCTCCCCTCCCTCACACACACTACCTCCCAGCCAGCCAGCCAACAACCCAGTCAACCAACCTGCAATTTTATTCACAACTTTATTTTGATCCATGCTGACCTTTCAACTGAGTATTTTAAGGATAACCTGGCTGTTCTTTCTTGAGTAATCAAGAGAACTACTAGAGAATTACTACTGAGAGAACTCAGCCGGATGGCCACTATTTAGGATTTAATAAGGTTTAATTTCAAGCAAAGAACCCAACATCAGCAAAAGGAATAATGAAATAATAGGAAAGGGACAGCATTTTTTTCTTGAACATGCTACAGAATAATCCAAACCAATGATTTTCATCAATTATTTATGGACCGCTAGCTTAAAGATGAGTTTGAAATGTTAATATGTTTGTTGTTTGCTTTGAACTTTCAGGAGCAAGCCACACCCACGCACCAAAGTTAATCCTACAGTACTGTAGCTACTCCCAAATTGATCCTGCTATTCCTCTGAACTTGTTTCTATACCAACCTATAACTGCATTTAGCATAATCAATGCAGCCTGTCACACAATGCCAAAGAAAGGCAAGAGGCAGAAAGATAAATCCTTTCACCTCCTTAGGACTTTTCTCGGTCACAATCCTCTTTGAGCTTTGTCACTGGGAGTAACCATTGCTGGGAGTATCTGGGTAACCTTGGCCTGAACACACTTGGAGCTGATTACCACGAAGACCTCCAACTACTCTGTGATTTATACACCATAACAATGAACAGCATCTGTGCATTTACAATTACATGCAAACAGCTGACCACTTCCTGGTGAATAGTGTACCACACACTGAGTTAGAACAATAATTACAAAAGTGCACCAAAGTTTCTGCTATGTATGTAGGCTAGCATATTGATAGGAGAGATGTAGGGTACAAAACTTTTACAATTGGTATTTAGCTATAAAGGACCCCACTATTGTCAAAAGTCAAAACCTTTCTGTAAAACTTAGTCTGGGGGTGTGGAGGTTAAATAAATGCAAAGCTCTGACACTTTCCAACATTTTTCCAACATATTGTTAAGCATCAGCTACCAGTTTTCAATAGCTTGTAGTGCACAGTTTACGAGAGCGCTACGTCTGGCACCTTCTAAAGTAAGAAATTTTGTCTGCAGAAATTCATGTGATATTGTCTTATTTTACCAGATTTTCAAATGTTATTGTCTGATCCATCTGAAAATTAGTGGCAGTATTTCCAAACTTTACATTGCTTGCAAGAGCAACTATCTAAATTGCATCCTAAAGGTCTTCCAAGAAAGAACCATTAACTAATATATACACAAATACAATTGAACTGTCTAACTGACAAGGAACACTAAACTGCATGTTACATAACTTGGTAAAAACCTTTAAGGATGTCCAAAGTAGTTGTAATTTATGTTAATCTCAGACAAATTTGTTAATTACTTTGTGTATGAGACTAATTTAAACACTTCATGTATTCACTGACAACAGAAATTTGTGTAGATAAGTAATGCAACAATTTCTGACACAATGAATTAACCTCCAAAAAACAAAGACTACAAGCAAGAGCTATGCTATAAACTGAGATGTAATAGTATGTATCATCTTTACATCCTCCAACAAGTGTGCGAACATTTCATTCAGGGATATTTCATTTAAACGAAAACATTTGGATTATGATACAGAGCAAGACTAACAACACTTTACTGCAATCCGATTGTCAATTATGGACAAGCTAGCTTCAAAATGATTTCTAACAGCTCCTTCAAAATGAATTTTAATGGATACAAAGCTAATTTCAGGATCTATTTATTACCATACCCAACACCCTCATCTGCCTAGTTGTACTACAGCATGCAACCAAATGCACCGCAGCGAGTTAGCATAATTTTAATTGCGTGCACAACATGATGCAGAGCATATCGAAAATGCCAGCCGTTTTCCGGTTACATTGTTTTTGTTCTTCCTTCATCCATTAATAAAATGCATCACTAACATTTCTCAAGATGTCTTTTAAAAAGGGAGCATATTACACCTCATATTTGGAATCATTTTTGTATCTGTTGTCAACCTTTGCTCATCTTATTGCAATCTACCTGCTCTTCTTTGATGACACTACATCTTCGCAACACACAGGGGGGAAATAGACATGATGAGATGGAGGAAAGATGACTCACGATTCGCACAGTAATTTTCCATACATGTGCAGCAGTGCTCTGTATAGTTTACAGTACGTCACACTGCACTCTCTAATTGCCTTGCTTCTTTCAAGAAACGCACAGCACGAATGCCTCATATTGTAAAAACGGTAAAAAATAATTCTGTCGACCGTATGCTGTCGAAGAATACTCACACATGTTCTTTCAATAGAGAATGTATCCATGTTAAAGGTGATGCAGGCATCCATGATTTAAGCTTAACACAG
The DNA here is from genome assembly GCF_037975245.1 of Apostichopus japonicus. NCBI lineage: Eukaryota > Metazoa > Echinodermata > Holothuroidea > Aspidochirotida > Stichopodidae > Apostichopus > Apostichopus japonicus. The sequence goes on from NC_092566.1 coordinate 2,523,583, forward strand.
TACACATATCAAATATGTATAAGTACTTCACAAAGGATCTGATTATAAGCATAATGTGCAATTTTGTACTCGGAAAGTAGAGAGCACAAACGTAACATTCATGGAATGAAAACCTTCAAAAGACATATTACTACTGTATATGACTCCAGATTCATGAATTTTTAAGATGTGCAAACTACTTCCTTTTTGCCAGTGTCACATGAGAAAATTTATGCTTTAATCACATGAAAATGTAATTTCCAGTTTTCCACCAATATATATCATGCAAAGCTGATAGCTCAAGTAATATTCTTGTCATCTTTGAATCTGGATCATTTTCTGTAATTTTAAATGTTCTTAGGCCACTGAAAGTGCAAATTTAAATATTTTTAGTGTTTTTTCAATGCGTTGAAAGTCAAAGAACGAGTATTAGGCCTATACTAGCTAGGTGTGTGGCGAGTAGGCTTATACTGTACCTCACCGCAAATTTGAGCCACTGCTTGATAAGCAACTTCCTCTATTTTTCCAATTGTGTACTCTTGACGTTTTAAGTGCACAATAGTGCACCAAAATTTCACTGTTACTCCACTACACTGCCTAAATCAGAGCCATCTTTTATGCAATGAAAATCTAAGGTTAACAAGGCATTTACCTTCCACTCGCAACCTGTCTTTAGTGAAAACCTGAAAACTCTTTGCAAAAATGACGGCAGGGAGGGACAGCAAACTTGTCTCAAAATTCCTTACATAATTTCAAAGTATTACAGATGGCATGTAGAAAATGCCTCAAGTAATCATTTATAAGGTGTTTGGCCACCTTTAGTGTAGTGATCTTCTGACACGAAAAACATTTTTTTTATCACAATGTTGTGTTAAGGAACCTAATATTATTCTACTGTTGTTGGTGTATGGCACAGTGAAGCCTAACTAACTCTGCAGTTTCATACTTTGCTGGCGAAAATGTTTTTACCAATATGACAATTAATGTGGATTTGATTATCTACATATCAGCGCTAAAGAGGTCTTGTGTAATTAACTTAAGTTTTTATAGTGCAAAACTCAGGACTTTAGTTGTTACAACTTGTTACAAAGGTTTGTACATTGTGGTAATTTAGTGCCATCATATTTTAAGTTCAGTCTGGGATTGAGTTTATTGTTAGTAGTCTACTTAGGCCACTAGTACTATACTCTACTGTGTACAGGTTGCCTGCACATAGCCAAGCTGTTGTGATATCGATGTTCAACAAACTTCTTTCATTGCCTTAGAAGTTAGTCAATGAACAACACGTTTATAATTGCTTCTAAAGCACGTAAGGTACTTCGTACGCTCAACCAATGCCCGGTTATTTAATAGCAATTATTAGATTTTAAATGTTTTCGCTGCATGTTTTCAAATGGAGGGAATGCTCTGTGATATTTGTGAACAAACTCCGCACAAGAAAAAGTTCCTGCATATATTGCAGGTACAAATAGCAAACCATTTTACACATATAATTCCCATTGAGACTGGTCATTAACAAACCAAAAAAAAACTTCACAACTGAAACTTGTTTAAGTTCAACAAGGTGCTGCTTTTATTATTCTGTGAAATGTTTGCAATTATAGTCTTGGTATTATTGGGGTTAGAATAGCCCACTAGTCACTCGTCAGAATGTGAAGTGCAGAAACAGTTTCTATTCGCCAAAGCAAAGATTCTACTCGTCTGTGGCGAGCGTATCTGTTAAGGACTGGTTTACAGTGTGTCTCACTGGTAGCTAGGCTGAGCACAAAGATCAGTAGCCTAGCCTAACACAAAGTTATGACCATCTGGTCTGTCTTACACTGCATTGAAACTAAAATGAATTAAGCAAGGACAAAACGTCAGTGTGTATATTCCTCCACTTTCTCTGTAGAACAATTAGGGCATCAAATACTCCTACGCTTGGTAAAACACCAAATTTTCATCTTGACAAGATTTAAGCAGGCACAGTAAATTCAGGGAATAATTTACCCCACATTTGCATCACAAAATGCTTTGCAACATGGGCAAATTAGTAAACAAGTGTACTGATGTATAGCATGTTTTGCACACAGGAACCATACTATTTTAAGATTTTTTAGAGAAAGTTAAGGGCCCTTAAAACTGTTACACAAAATTTGAACACTAAATTATTTGCTGAATATTATTTCTTCAAGTAATTCAAATATAAATGCCATGCATTAGTCTCTGTAAAGTTAAACAAAGTATGTATAAACACGTCTAGTGTTAAGACCAATTTGCGAAAAGTTCTGCGATAATTTAGCCTTCTGTAATTGCCACAAAGTAGCACTATTTCTTTGCCATAAGAAACAGACTTTTCCAAAATATCTAGGATATGTCACATGAATCCTAAAATGAAAACATTGCCACAAAGGTCAAGGTGTTATTTCTTACCAGCTGCTTCTAAAATGGCTTCAATTGTTTCTGGATCCACTGCTCGTAGGTCTGGTTGTCCAGACGCTTGCCCAAAGAGAACCTTTGATGCAGTCTCAACAAAGGAAGGGTCCACAGCGCCTGAACCTAATGAGTCCACCTGAAATAGAAAAGAAGAAGAATATCTTAACATGAAATATAATACATCATAATGAATAAATTTGCATGCAATTAATGTAATTGATATTTATCAAAATAAATGATTGATTTCCATATTTTAGAATGCATATCTGATAGGCATGCTAGCAAAAGTGTAAAGAAACAATTCAGTTTAAACTGGGGGATTTTGTAAACAAATTGGCATACATTTGAGTGCTTGTTTAGCTTATAATCAACTTTGACTTTTTCAGCTCAATCCCCATGATGAAATAATGAGATGTCCAAAAACTTCTTAATTGAAAAAAGACTTGATGTACAGTTTCCCAAGTCAGATTACAAAAATATTCTCCGGAAAAGATCACTGCATGAATTCTTCCATCCACATCCTGGACCCATCTACTTACTCTTCACTGTGGTGGTTTGCATAAATACACATTTAAAGACAAATTGATATCAGACTTTAAGAAAATGATGAGAATCAATCACCAAAAGGAACATGAGGAGGAAACTCTCAGATAAAAAGACCGTAAGAAACATGTAGATTATCTTCCCAATAATATATTTGAAAGGAAGAGAAAGTTGGCAGTGAGCCAGAAGTGGGGGTGGGGACTCATAAGCGCAGTTAAGCTTGCATGGTTTTGTGAAAACAAAAAACCGTTTTCTTTTTTCAAAACAAAAATCCGAATCTGGCTCAAAAACCGGTTTTCCCCCTCTCGAAGTGCATTGAAAACACTGGTATATGGTGTGTGCCAATCGTAGCTGACAATGTCACCTAGCAGAAAAGCTTTCTCTTGTTACAATTTACTCTGATATTGCAAAAAGAACAGTAAATAGGAGAAACCACATCTTCCAGCGTTAACTGTACTATCAAACTGTATGGACACTAGTCTTGCCTAGAAATGTATTTGCAATTTTATGAAAACGACTTTTCCATCTATGTTTTGTCTTTTGCAGCAACTTATTTAAAGATTTGATCAAAAAGAAAACAAAGTACGAACAATCAGTGTTGTATACATGTCTTTCATTTCAACGCAAATGTACAGTTCAGTACACTCCACTACGACGCCCAGTCCAACCACAAACAGTACTTGGGTGCGTTGGTATAAGCCAAACCAGATACAGGTACACCCGCTGACGAATATCGGTATTACCGGGTATACCGGAAATTTTTGTGGAACCGCTACTTCCAGTGTTAACTGTACTATCAAACACTAACATGAACGTATGGACACTAGCCTAGACTAAAAATGTATTTGCGATTTTAGCGCTACTTTCCCATCTCTGTTTTTACTTTTGCAGCAACTTATTTAAAGATTTGATTAAAAAGAAAATTAGAGTAAGTAAAATCAGTGTTGTTTCTGTGTCTTTAATTCCAACGCAAAAGTAGTTCAGTACACGGCGTGGACCAGTCCAACCACAAACAGTACAGTACGGTTTGGGAATTACCAGGTAATTGAGTATTTGGCTAGTAATCCTAGAATCGGTATCTGAACAGGTATGAATATACGTATTGCGCTGGATCAGTTTCTTCCAAAAACAACTTGTTGGAGCATTTGACAAACTACGTGCGTGAAATGGAATTTGTGACAACCATTTGGGGGGAAATTGTACTTGTGAATACGACAGAACTATGCTGAAGTTTGATCGCAATCAGCCGTAGCAAAGTGTGGGCATTATTGTTAATGTTTGCACGGGTTATCGGGGTACCCGGTTACCCGCCCAACGCGATACTACCCGGTTCCTATTTTACTACCCGAATCCTATGCAAAGTGTGATTTTTAATAAAAAAATTGGGCAAACCTACGGTTAGGCAGATTTCCCATTGACTTAGTGTGGTGTTAGGCTTCCATGTGGTCGAAGATAACAGCAATAACGAAGGTACCCGGCCGACGCGATACTACCCGGTTCCTAATTTATTACTCGAATCCTATGCAAAGTGTGATTTAAAAAAAAAAAAAAAAAATCAAACCGGTGGTTAGGCAAATTTCCCATTGACTTAGTGTGGTGTTAGGTTACCATGTGGTCGAAGAACAGAGCAATAACGAAAGTATTCCATGGATATCTTATAACTGGGTCACAATTTCAGCTAATAAACAGATGGCTAGGCTAGATTGCCCATTGACTTTAGTGTGGTGTAAGGCAACCATGTGGTCGAACGTAACAGCAATAATGAAAGTATTCCATGGATATGTTATCTGCGTCACAATTTCAGTGATAAACAGATGGTTAGGCTTAGCTAGATTTCTCAATGGCTAAGTGTGGTGTTATGCTACCATACGGAAGAAATTTTTATTTATTAATTCGTTTATTTCATAGAAGGAAAGGCTGACAAGGAATTTTACGAGATGTTTATGGATTATAAACGGGATAACTAAAAAATAATAATTGCAAGTGGCTTTTTACTAATCGTTTATTCCAAATGCGATCAAATTGCGCGAATCTCGTGGCTAATGCGAACCCTGGGCCTGCATAATAGATAGTAGTAGTAACAACTGTTTAAGAGCTAAATTGGATATTTTTATGGTCTGAACCAATAGACGTGGAAAGCAAGCATGAGCAGCGGCGGCAGTGCCATGTTAGTAGTAATGTTAATTATATGAAGTGATTATATGAAGTTAATGAAAGAAACAAAAGCAAATAAAATTATTGAGGAAGGTTTTATACCTTATCTTACGCCTACGTTTTTTAACATGAAAACATTGTCAGTAGAGAATATAAGTTATTATAGCATCCAATATGTAATTTCTTGAAAATCGTGATACACGAGGGTACCCGGAGACCCAACAGGTAATGGCTCTCGGGTACCTGGTTCCCGATTTTTGGACCCGTGTAAACACATATTATTATACAACGTGACTGGGGAATGACTTTAATTTGGCAGGTAGCTGTCTGTGAAAAAAAACTTTGGGAGATTTCTTTCTTTGAAATGGTATCCTGAAATGTAAAGCGAGTGACATCTTTGAACCGCAAAAGCTCTGTGGCATTGTGAAATTAGCGAGAAAGTGACCAAATTATCTTACCAATTAGTTTAGTATGGATTGTTTTAAAAATTAAATAAAACATTGAGATCTCAGTCACTGACAGTAGGTACAGAGAGCTGGGCATGCAAAAATTTCTGTATTTAACTCGAAAGTCTTAGACCGGCTCAAAGCACGTTTTACCAGCTCTGGTTTCTCTTAGACCACATTGCATCGCTAAGAGAAACTGCAGATTCCTTGCTAGAAAAAATGTATACATGTACACACACTATGTGAAAGGTAGTGCCTAAACTCCCTAGTCAAGAAAATAAAAATTGATTCATCGCGCAACACTTTTCGCAAGCCTGTTAATCTGAAATCTTTTAACACCCAGCTAAACTGTATACCTACCACTCAGTAATGTTACTTCATATTAGTGAAAAAAAGCTTGCGTCCTGATCGAAAACCAATTACATGTATCGTATGACCAACTGTTACTAATACTAGTGTAGTATCACAGCCTATACTTTGTGAATGTACTTATACACAATAATATAGGGCAGAAATGCTCAGTGCCTTAGCTTAGCTGTTTTTCAGGGGCGGACAGGCCAGCCCCTCCTTTTGACCACCCTGCTGTTTCAACCTATTTTCACCCCCAGTCCCCCCTCCTTCATCTGCCTTTTGCCAACTCTGTAGTAGCTTCGTGCTTTGACCTTGCAGCGATTCCAACAACCAACTCTTCAAAATCCCAGTACCTACAGTGTGCATATCTCTCGCTAACTTCCAGTTCACTGTACTACTGCATGTACATGCATGTTCGAGCTTCATTTTCAACTACACATGCACAAGTACTTAAAATCTTATCCAACATTTATCCTAGGCTCTTAGCAAGCATCTATACGAAAATTACAGTAGGTCTATGTGAATAGGTTTTTACGCAATGTAGATTTAAAAAAAAATCGGTTCAATGTTGTAAGTACAGTAGTTTACACACAAATGTTGCGCCAAAATAATATTTAATGAAGCATGTGGTTAGTTGGACCGCGGAAAAAATTTGCAACAGAAACTACTGATGGTGAGCATGCACATTTACATTAGCAACTCTTAATGCAGAGAGAAGAAACATACTGTGAGCTGAAATATCCTGATCAGGATAAGAGATGTTAGCTTCCCACAAAATTCATAAATTGTCTCCACTCATTAACATTTTCTGATCCAAACAATGATTCAAATATTACGTGATAGTCTCAGAAACAATGCAAGTGCATCTTCGTTGTCAAAATGTATACGTACTGTATGTGGCAACGCCTAATGTTATGATATTGGAGTGCAAACACATGATAGCCTATGATACCGCAAACTCCAGTGCTATCTATACACAGGGGAAAGTAACTGTTGCAAGTAATTGTTGTTAAACAACATACTCTGTGTTCATTGAGCACTACAGGTGCAAGAAATTTCACAGACAATGGATGAGGACTATTAACCAATCAAATCACGGAAATTTTGGAAAAGCATCATTGTCTATTTTTAGCATGAAAATCTCCGTAATGGGTTGTTGTTAACCTGTCCCTTGCGGTTGATTGTTATGATATATTTATTTTCAAACAAATTCAATGATCTGTGGGAGTAGGAGAAATTTGGTTCTTGTAAGAAGTTGTGGTTTTTGAAAAGAAATAATGAAACATGTTCATTCAAAAATGTGTTTTGTTATGTTACGTTTTCCGTTGACCTAGTTGTGAGTGTGTATTTGTTTCTCGTCTGCCGGATGCAAGCAATTTGAAGAGTTTGCTTCCCTGGCCAAAACATTGTGTCCCGGACGCAGAATCCTGCGTTCGTAACAATTCTGACCACTCTTTGGAATAATAACGATTTGCTTAATAGCTTGGATTGAATGTAGAGCAATTGATCGTATTTTCACGTGAGGGGGAATTACAATAACATCTTCGTTTTAGGAAGAGTCTCCATCTGGCGCAAAAAGTGTTTATTGTTAACAAACGAATACTATGCTGGGGGTATGACCATGTTTTACGTTGGGAAGTAATTATGCTTGAAGTGAGGGGAAAATTACCGCATGATATGAAGCTGTGAAAATACTTTTCTTTTGTGCATCTTCTACTTCAATCAGGATAAAACTGGATTGTTGACCCTAAGTTTCTTCCCAAACTAACTTTTTAGAGCATTTGACAAACTATGTGCGTGTAAAGGAACTCCTGAGAAGCATTTGGCAGGAAACTGTACTTAGAGTACGGTAGCACTTGCCTGAAGTTTTAAAGCAATTAGCCGTAGCAAAGTGTGGGTATTATTATATGTGGCTGGGGAATGAGTTTAATTTGTCAAGTAGCGGTCTGTCAAAGAGAACATTGGACGATTCCTTTCTTTGAAATGGTATTCTCAAGTGTGAAGTGAGTGACATCTTAGAACCGCAAAAGCTCTGAGGCATTGTGAGACCAGGTTATCCCATCAATTAGTATAGCTTGGATTGTTTTAAAACTTAGATGAAACTTTGCTGCCCTCTGACAGTAGGTATAGAATGTTGCACATGCAAAAATGTCTGTATTTTACTTGTTTTAGACCTACTTCAAGCACGTTTTACCAGAGTGGGCTTCTCTTAGTTTGACCGCATTCCATCGCTAACAGAAACTGCAGATTCCTTGCTTCACAAAAATGCATACATGTATTGTTATTAATGTACACACACATGCCATGCATACAATCCCTTTTCCTTGTGTACCGAAGCACATGTTTCAAAACCTCCAACAGGTGCAATGCTGTATTCTGTACCTCCCCATCCAGCAACCGTATGTAGACTGTTCCAACTTATCATGTGTAAATGTAACACATCAATGCACGTGATTAGCCGATTAGGCTTAAACCATTTTTGAAGGTGAAAACGCAAGAAATATATCAGTTTGCCCTTTCGTTGACCTTTTGTTCGGTACAGTACAAGCAGCAAGAAAGTTTACAGTTGGGGACAATGGGAATGGTAAATGGGAACGATAAACAGTAGCAGCGGGGATTTTCTCAAGTTTGCGTGTAATATCTGGGTCAATATTTGTATCAGGTTTTATTTTAGCGGGTATTCAATGTTTGTTTCGGATATAGCTGGTATTTTCGTTTATGAAGATTTCAATACTGTCGGATTAAGTACAGATATTCCCATTCATGTTTTCCCTTTACTATCTTCTTTATATGGACAAAATGATGATATGTTGGATTTGAAGTGTAACAAATTTTTTCAACCACAAGTAAGACTTGAGTAGTTCTTTGATGAAACTTTTTAGATGTTTTTGAACAGCAGATAGCAGCTTCTACTGTTGCATCGTGAATATTTGAATTTACAAGGAGCTACACCTTTTGTTATAAGCTTGCAAGATTTTGATTGAAGTTTTAGGAAATGTTTTGAACATCTTGTTTCTTGGTAAGGAAATCTGTCCGAATTTTGACCTAAAAAAAAAACATTGACATATTGCAATAGGCCTTGGTCTGAAGTAAGACCTAACATTAAACATCCTTTGTTTAGTTGAGCTGCCTTTTTTTAAATTATCTAGCCTAATGTTAGGCCTAAGCCTAACTATAAGATTATACTACCTCTGTGAGTCGATGTCGTATATTTTAGCCTTTTAGGGATCCTGACTTAGGCTAGGCTCGAGATATATCACTGTCACTTGTCAGGTCCAACCAAACGTTTAGGCTATGCATAAAACGTTGACATTGATGATGAACATAGGACTAAATAAGGGTAGGGTTACAAGATACGGTATTAATTAGAATCCGTTCCAATCGACCCTACTTCCTAACCCCTAACCCTATTCCCTACTTCCTTGTCCTACTCCCTAACCCCTAACCATATTCCCTACTTCCTAACCCTAATTCCTAACCCCTAACCCTACTCCTTAACCCTACTTTTTAACCCCTAACCTTATTCTGCCGATTCGATTTAAGCTTTCCCATCATATGGTACGGATTCTAAAGTTATGCCCAAGATACTCTGTACAGTACTGACAACCTACCCGAACGAAATAAAATGTTAGTATTACCTTGTGTTTTTAAGTTTTGTATAATTTCATGTTCACGTAAGCCATTGAGCCTAACCTTCACTGTACTAACGTTAGTGTAGTAATGGTATACAAAACAGCCTGGTCAACACCACTGTACTAATCTGCCTACCATTATAACATTAGAACCTAGCCTTATACAAAACTAGCCTACAAATACAACAGGCCTAGCAACAAATGAATACATTTTCTAACCCTCCAAATAATATTTTTACATTACATATTGACATGTTCATATAACTATGGATAGGACTTGTGAACATACATCAGAATCATCTTCATCGCTGAGAGCTGGCAAATCAACGACAAATTCTTTCGGTAACGAGGCTAGTAGATTAGTCTTCTTTTGTAAGGCAGACGTATTAGACAAGTTAGCTGCTCTCGTATTCTCTTCTTTTCTTGGTCCTGTTACTTTTGTTTGCCCTAAATTCTGCATTTTCTTTATAAACTAACATCGGTGCCGACCTATATTTCAAATGAGATTGTTAGAATTCAAAATATGGTATAAACCGGGCAAATTCCTCGCACAAATCAATTTTTCTCACGCGCTTATTTTTCAGTGATCGGCCATTTTGCTATAAACATCCCGGATGGTTCATTTCATTCATGTGCACTACGCAATCTCGCACGTGATTGGATCGTTGCAAGGACCGTCCTTCGAAGTTAGGCCCAATAAAGGACCATTTAAAAGAGTATCAGTAGTAAATATTTGCGCTTTTTGAAGATTATAACCTTTTCACATAAGTTGCGCTACACTTTTGTGGCCCTGGAGTTGAAGTTATTGTACAGGTCCATCGATCATCAAACCCCAAGAAGGATTGGAATTAGGGATGAGGAGGATGGGGAGGATGGAGAAGGGAAAGTAGGACTGAGGATCTCGATCGGACCAATGTTCAGTGGACTTGAAAATACCACTAACAAGAGAATCATTATTGTGATGAAAATTGGGAATCCCTTCCCCACCCACCCAGGTGCCGGGGACCCTGAACACTGAAAGTCAGTGGCGTAGGAAGGTACTTTTGAGTGGGGGGGGGGGGGCTGAAGACTGATGGCCGGTCTGGGGGAGGGGTCTAAGAGAAGGGGGTGTCCCCCTCCCCTTTGGAAATTTTTTGCATTTCCAGGTGGCCTCAGATGCAATTTGGTGCAATATAGCACACTTCAACACCCAATCCATTTTGTAAAGAATTTTGCATTTTCACCTGGCCTTAGATGCAATTTGGTGCTTCAAATGAGATTTTTTTTCTCATTTGGAAATGAAAAAGGGGTTTTCTGACTTGCGGAGCGGGGAGGGGGGGCGGAACGATACTTCCGCCCCCCCCCATATTTTTCACTGGGGGGGGGCTGGCGCCCCCAGCCCCCCGGTTCCTACGCCCTTGCTGAAAGTAGAGCGACCTACTGGGCCCACCCCACCCCCATCAAACCCCATGCTCAGGGTGCACTGGCGGATCCAGGGCCTTTGTTTGGGAGGGGCCAAAGTGGCATTAGAGTGATATGGGGGGTCTAAGGGGAGGGGGTGCCCCCTCCCGTTTGGAAAATTTTCTATTGCTGAATGCCCTCAGATGCAATTTGGTGCGACAAAAGTGTACAATGGTGATGTTAATTTACTTCTAAAAAAAATGTTTCCCAGGTGTAATTTTCTAAAATATTTATAAAACAAAGTTGGGATCATCTTTGTCAAGAAATTTTATTTCTCATAGGTTATAAATTTCTTACAACCAGCCTGTAACTGCAAAATGGTGTTAAACTGTAAATTCTCATGCTCATACATTTACATAGCTCCCAACTCTTGAGAAGGCAAATGCTGGTCCATGCCACAAATCGCCGTCCTGGGGGAGGGGTATAAGGGGAGGGGGTGTCCCCCTCCCCTTTTGAATTTTTTTGGAATCCTGGTGATGCCTACATGTAAAATGGTGGCACTTAGAAAGGCTTTTGTCACCCAAAATTTTCTGAGAAATATGCATTTTTTGTGTGTGTAACATCAATAAATTGAATGGTAGGTGATAATTCATTCTTTCCCGTGGCATGAAAATGTTCGCTGCTCGCCCCAATGAAAAGAAATATAGGCTAATTTGAGGTTCAAATGATGCTGTAAAGGAGGTTTTATACTCTATTATGCTAAATGCTAAAGAAATGATGGTTGCTAAGCCAAAATTTGATGCAATTTTTTTCATGTATACTTGACAATTACAATGCGGATTTTTCGGACGCTTGTGCGGGTCAGCGGGTTTGGGTGTTAGAATGCGGGTCTAATTCCCGCGAATTGCGGGTCAGTTGGGAGCTCTGCATTTAATTTTAAACCAGAAAACGAAAAGGTTTAGATTAGTCTACCACTGCTATTCCTCTCGATTTTTTAAATTTCCAATCATATGATTTAGCGGATGTTCGGAAACACTTTTTGGCTCACCTTTGGGGGGGCCATGGCCCCCCTTGGCCCCCCCTTGGATCCGCCAGTGTCAGGGTGCCATTTCAGTTAAAAACCCGTTTTGGATAGATGAAGTGTTTTAAAAATTGACCTAGTTTACTTGAAACATATAGGTTCGAACATATCCGTCGAATTGGGGGTGAGGGGTGGTTGGGAGGACATAACCCCTATTTTTTAATAGCAGGCGACACTGATGCAACTTTTTTTCTAATGGGGTTTAAAAGGAGTGGAACGCATGGCCTGAGAAAGTGGTACTTGCAAGTAGTGTGAATGGGTTTGAGTTTATGCTTTGGACAAGAGCTTTAAACATTGTATTCGGGTCTGATTTTTTTATCTTCAGTTTTTTCTGTCCTATGGGTCCTTAATGGGGGTGTTACTAAACGAATGACATTTGCGTTACACATAACGAATGACAATATGTTGTACACACTAAAAAATTGCGTTTACTAAAACGAATGACAGTAATGACAGCACAGCTGCAGACATTTGCTTCAACCGGATATCACAGTTCAGACTTCGTGGGTATCTAGATCTATAGTAAAGTACTGTAATATTGTGACGAGCCCGGCTCCTCCGATAGTGATACTATATCGGGACTCGCGATAGAAAGGTACTGGGATATCTTGATGCCGTATTTATGCTTCTTCAGGAGATGTCTCGAACGGGCGAAAACAATGAGTTCACAGAAAAACAATTTGACAAGATCGGATTTGATTAGTGATTCGGTATAATTTCTTCTTTGTCGATTCTCTTTACAAATAAAACAAAATTACAATGATTTGAATTGACTCCGTCAATTAAGCAATTAGAAGGAGTGATGAAATGTTAACGAAGCAATGACGAAGCGACGAACTGATGACGGAGTGATAAATTTATGACGGAGTCATAAACTTTCGGCCCCATGCCCTTTTATACCTTACTTCTGTAAAATCTCACTGCGCACAATCAGTAGGCAGCCAATAACCTGACCATCCTGTATTAACTTAACGATATAAAAATAAGTGCGCTGGCACTGATCTGCCCTGATTGGTTGGGAGTTTGGAAGTCCATCCCTTTTCTATGGAAACTTCCATACCACGTGAGAGAACCTTCTCGAATGTTCCACAGACATAATGAAATCTATTTTGGGAAAAGGCCCTGTACCAAGATTCAATAAGATAGTTAAAACTTCTCGTGGGAAAACTGAATCCATGACCTAGATAAATACATAAGAGGCCTGTAAGGTGTCTCGATGGAGTGTGTCGGTAACATCAAAGAGATGGTATCACTATTTCATAACATCCCCCTCAATCTTTTAAAATTTTTGGATACTCCAAAATTTTAACATCATACCGCTTTAACTTATCATTATCTCAAGAAGGTAGAGTACTGTAAGCACATTCACTAATATTCATTGACTTCAATAAATGGTCTTCATATATCTCAAAGGTTAACATCTTGGTTACGAATTATTAAAAATGATCATATGGTATATACATTGACACTATTCTCCATGAAAAATTTTTTTGTGTACCTCTTCAATATTGATGACATCATATGATGTAATCTAAAAAAAATATATATATATATCATTAAGATATCTTAAAGTTACATGACACAGCAAAATATGCACTATCTCTTACAAAATACATTTATGCATTTCATACATCAATAATACATTTATATCAAAAGTGAAATCATGCCGTGATTTGGGGAGAGATCAGAGAATACTAGACTTAGTTATCTTTTAACTGAACAGAACACCTTAGCGTTCCATAAAAAATTCGTATTTTAAAAAAAAAGAACTTTAAAATATTACAAACTCAATTACAAAGCTCCTCTATAATGAAGGCATAGTTTCAAAACTGTTTTGAAACCTTGTGAATCATATACATCCACTTCAAGAAAATCAAGAAAATGTGACTCGATAGCATGGTGACCCTAGGTATGCACTCCGAAATGATTCTAGTAAAGTACCAAAGTACTAGATATTCGATACCATAAAAGAGACCCCATAGACTATGACATCAACAAATCTTTCTTCAAATTTACATATTACTTAACATCTTGTCTTTTAAACTTCTTGCTGAAATTTACTTTTGCATGAATATTTGAGGAAAAGAAAATATATACATAATTTCCTCAAAAGATCTATACTTTCATTTGCTTCGATAACTGTTGCTGTAAGCAAAAGTTGCACATTACCAATGCTGTCTCTAAATAGCCTTCAATATATAACATCAATGATGCAATGTAAATATCCTTAAAATATTTTCTCAATATATGAAAACCCATGTTGCTAATATTCCGGATATGTTCTAATTGCCGGGTAAACGTTTGAACGAATCCATGACCTAGATAAATACATAAGAGGCCTGTAAGGTGTCTCGATGGAGTGTGTCGGTAACATCAAAGAGATGGTATCACTATTTCATAACAGTACGGACAAGATAAAAAACGCACCTTATAGTAAGCGAAATTGTAAGTCTGATTTTAAAAAGTCATTTTTCCGATATTAATTGTTAGAAACTAACAATAATATAATCTTGAAACGGCTTCAGTTATCTTTCTATATAAATCTACAGAGGTAAAAAGCACAGCACTCAAGCGCATTCTCACACAAAAACTGTCCCTGTGATTTCTACCCGTAAATTACACCAAAACACTGCAACCGCGTAACATGCGATTTTCCTCAAATCATTTTTGCGCAGAAAACCAATAACCGCATTTACTCCACTCCGTTAATCATTCTATCTCCACTCAACACTGTACTTCGTTGTCATTCGTTGTCATTCGCTGTCATTCGCTGTCATTCGCTGTCGATAGTTAACCCTGTACAAAGTCAATTGTCATTCGATCATTCGCTGTCATTCGTTTTAGTTTGTCCCCTTAATGGGGACTTGCATGAGTGTCCCTCCTGATCCTTTTTTTTCTACTTAACTTATTTTTATACCCCTCCCCAACCCCCACCTGATCTGTATCTGCATGCCGTAGGCCTACTGTTTTATTCTATATAGGGCTACATAGGCCTACTCTTGACTTGCCGTCTTCATGAAGAAACATAATAATATGCTTTTATAAATTTTGACTAGTTGGGTACATGACTGCAGCTCCACCTCTGCATGTGTGGCCTTACACTACCCAAGTACCCTTCCCCTGTTTCACCAAGAATGGCATTTTCGGCTTTAACGTGGATAATTAGCTAGTATAGTCCTCTTTAAATTTAAAGGGTGGGGTGATTTTGGGAGACGCGATATGTTCCTCGTTTTTTTTTTCATCTGGAGTATATATAGACATAGTTTTGGACACCGTGTCATGACTCTTCCTCACAAATGATGCATAATTTCTCAAACACTTTTCGCTTTCCCATGGCTGTTACAGTCTAAGGTTACCTTAATTTGTTTAAATAACTCCACACGATGGATCAGTAATTTTTGATGTCGACATCGACGAAATGGTTTACGAAAAGTGCGCATCGAATGTAACAGTGTCGTACGCAAAAAATTGGTGATGCGTTTGCTGAAATAAGCCATTTTACCTTTAAAACTATCCTTGGAAGGAATTAATTTTATTTGACGCAGCTAGTCAGTATTGACCAGAGCCGTATCTCGCATGGCTAGGTTATTCTCTACCCAGGAAAATGTGGACCATTCAAAATTGGGGAGATGGAGGCGGTGCGTACCCTCTGCGTGCGGAATTGTGTGTAGGTAAGCGTTCGATCGGACATTAGGCGACAGCCTGATGACCACGCTCTGAGACCAATGTATATATAATACTAGTTCACTTTCATCTTTCTTTTTGTCATTGCCTGTCTACAGATGATTTGGATGGAATGCACCAGTAACATGTAGGTACCACCTATACCTGGTACCATTTTCACGACAATCACGTTCAACGAATGTCACGCTACAACGACAAGCACAAGTTGGTCCAGCAATAACAACAAGTTAAACTGCATATGAAAGGCACTTGTTACCAGTATTTGCATAAAACGGACCTCCCAACGTCTCCAGAGATTTCATCAGCGAACTGAGTAGACGACGATAATTCCTTCGAAACTCGCATAGCACCATATGCTATGAAGACAGAATCCTGTGCCTCAATGAACTGCAAATAAATTGCCTTATTTTGCAGGAAATGAAACTAAGTGTCGTCAAAATCAAATTCACAGAATCACACCACGTTCAGGCGGCTGGTACTGAGTATCGACATAGGCTAGCATAGCCTGTCATTAGTAGTTAAGTGCTGTAGTAGGATTAGGAACCTGAAGACAGAAGCCCAGAGCAGAAAATGGTGAAAGACCAGTTCCGAGAGACCGACTTGGCGCGAACAATGTAATTGAACTTTAATTAGGTTTATGGCATTTAGGCTACATTAAACTGAGGTCTTCTAACGCAATGCTACTGAAGTTTATGACATTAGGCCTGGCCTAGGCCTAACTTAGGCCTCCAATTAGTATAGTCAGTATTGCGAAGTTCAGAACACTGCGAAGTTCGGACACCCTAAGAAAAACATGATTTCACCATGAAAACCTACTGGAAGAGCCGAATTTCACCAAAAAGTACGAAGCTACAGTTATTTTCTCTTCAAAATGACCCGTGTGCAAGAAATTACATACATATTTGTCAATAAAATGACGGAGATCTATGAATTCTGTTATAATTACTGAAAGAGCAACTGCGCCACCAATTTTATCACCAGCCCCACACTGTGGGTTGCATGTCCGAACTTCGCAATACTCTAGCAAAGAAATACCAGTTCCACAATCACGAAGAATCTTCATGGAAAACAACGTGAAAACAGTTTGCAGGAAAGAAAGTTTGGCCGTGTATCGTACTTTAACACAATTCTCCCACCATATGAAGTATATTTTCCGGTGATTTATACCAGAAGATTAAGTTTTGGGTAGTTTTAAGGCTTAGGTGTCCGAACTTCAAAGTGACCATGCTAATAGTAGGCCTAAACCAAGTTAGATTCGTCACAGGCACTCCCAACGATGTGGTAAATGCTTGTAATTATATAATAGTTACATCTATTCTCATGGCAATAGACAGAATAAGAGAAACGCATTATGTTATTGGCCAGGTGTATAACTTGTAGTATTGTAGGTCCTTGTGGCTGCTGGGCAAAAAAGGGAATGTGGGCCCTATCAAGTATTATCTTATTATCCCAACAGCCGGAGGGAAAAAAATGGATTTTGCAGGTTGAAAGCCTCATATTCTGTGTCTAGCTCAATGTCTGCTGTATATATCCCCAACTATAGCAGATATATCCCCAACTATAGCACGCTATCATGGAAAAGTTTCTTGTGATTACATAATCGACCTGCCTTGGTCGTAAAATGACCTCTTTTTACCGATTAGTCTGTAATGCCTGCCACATATTTTTTCTTGTATGAGGGTCTTTGTGTGAACGCTGTATGATTAACTACACTGTAGACATGAACATATTTCCACACAGTTTTTACACAAAGAGCCAAATGGTGCTAAGAAGCTATGCAGGCTTGTTCTGGAGCCTGGGGTCGATTTACGACCGTGACAGGTCCATAATGTACTCATAAAACTTTCCTAGCTATAACGTGCTATAATTGGAGCCAATAAAGCATACCTTATAGATAACATGCATTTAAGCATACATTACTTGTTGAACGTTTCAGAGCACTGTGTGGTCATAGCCTTCATTCTGCAACCAGATCTTTAACCTTTACTCAATCTAATACTTTTGCCTTATGTGTACAATGTCTATTTTTTAATATTATTTTATTTATTTAACAGAAGCCATGTCTGTTTTGGTTTAATGACATCAGATGAAATGAGACAGCAAGCTCACATTCATGTGGTCCATAAAAATCTTTACCAACCAGACACAAGGCAGCCAATTTCATATGGTGTTCTGGACCACCATATGGTAAGTCACTATACGATATTTCTCATTCGCATAGCTATGTGAGATTTTTGCAAATCAATCAACATAGTATTGAATTTGATGACATCAAAAATAAGAAATGCATCCATATTGGAACAATTTTAGCTGGAGGGCTAAGCAATTATTTGATCTTGGTAGAAAAGTCCAGTAATGTATGCACATTTACCTTGAGTTGTACATGTTATGAAAAGCCAAATAGGCTTTAGTTTACATAAACTGGATCATCATCTGATCAACCTGGTCTGATCATTGTTGCAACTTTATTGCTGGTGGTCTGCAAATTAACAATATATTAAAATTTATCAAACTATCACAAATAAAACTATGACGCCCTCCTAGATATTATCGCCAAAGGAACACAACTAAACAAACGATTCTATTCTGTTCACAATGTTTTGTTTTCCAAACACTATTCATATGATCATGAAGAGCATGTACACAGTTAACTGGAAAATTTCACTTGTATTTTTGTATTTAAAAAGAAATTTGACCATTTCAGCTATTGAACTATCTTGTTATTGGATGTTTTGATGTCCAGAATAGCATAAAAAAAAACTTGATCAGAATCAACTCAAAAAGCCATCATTTTTTATTTATTTATTTTTTTTTTATATGTATTTTCTTTTAACATTTGTGAAATCCTCATATACTTCTAGCGATAACTGAAATAATATTCTTCATTTTCATTGATATTCAGCCTTGAGTTCATTTAACAAATCATCCACACACTTTCCTAAATACACAGGGGACTAGTGAGAAGGGAAATCCTTGCCTAACATGCCAAAAGCCTTTGCCAGAGTGTGTTGGGCATTATGGATTCATCGACCTAGCCTTGCCGGTTTTCCATATTGGTTACTTCAGATCCATCATCAACATCCTACAATGTATCTGTAAGGTAAGCTAGTAGTGACCTATTTATATTTTTGAGTGTTATGTAAGTCTACTCTAAATATCATAGTTTTGGAATGGCATTAGCCTAGCTTTCTATCTCTTAGTAAATAGATTCAGTGACCTTTACATAATGATCAGACAAACACTTTGTAAACATGGCAATGGCAAATTTTCAAAAGGATAGAATGGTTGGAATTCATATTTTATCACAAGTTTCCACCTTTTAAATATAGTAAGTTGTCAAAGGTCAAACTTTATGAGGGATCACCTAACATCAAAATCTCAAAACAATGGAAACAGGAGCAGTTTATATAAGATGACATCTTTGATGGAAATTTGTGCATTTTATGTTTATAAATGGATGTGAAAGGTCATTTGAGGTTATCATAACTGGCTAAGTGTTTAAAGTAGATTTTAAGTTTAGGCATATGACACTAATAAAGTTCATATGGTGATATTTTAACATTTTTGTTCTATTCTAGCAGTCGTCCAAGCTGTAATTTGTTTTTTGGTAAATGTATTAATTTAGTTTGCTTCTGTTTCAATGAAATGACACAAATTTCTTGTTCTTATTGTTGTTTTTTCTTCCTTTCATTCAACAGACTTGTGGAAGGGTCCAATTAACAACTAATGAAGCCAAAGTATTCCTTTACAGCCTGAAGCGCCCATCTTTATCTTATCTGCAAAAGAAAGGCTTGAGGAAGAAGATTCATGAAAAGTGTAAAAAGTCTCAAGTTTGCCATTATTGTGGAGCTTACAATGGTAATTAAATTGGTGTTCCATTCATTCTATATTTTTTGGGGGGAGTGCTATTTTTGTTCAGATCAAGTTAGAGGTAAAAGGGTCCAACAATAGCCCCAAAAATATTAGTTTCATCCTGTTTTGTTACTCCAACCCTGTGGAGATTCAGGTTCATTTGGATGAACACTTTTATGTTATTAGACAGTTTCTTTATGTTATTAGACAGTTTCTTTTATGATTTGTCAGTGATTTACATGATTTCTGATAATTTACAATGGCATGGAGCTTTGATGTACAAAATAAGCCGTCACATTGCTGGAATATTTACAACAATTTTAAGAGCCTGTTCATTTTGTATGATATGAAAGGAGAGTATATAAACTATATGGGGGAGTTACCATCACCTGTTTAATTTGCTAAATTCTTTTCATGTATTTGTTTTTCTGTAACAAGATAACATATACTTGTTCAACAACATACAATTAGGGACACACCAGATATCCGGTCCGGTCGGACTATCCAGCCGGATAGTGAGCAATTATCCAGTTCCGGTTCCGGCCGGATCTTTTTCAAAATCTGGCCTAAATTATTCCTTAAAAAGGTGTTGGTATTAATTTATATCAATGTAAACTATTTCCAAAAATTAATAAAAACATTCAAAGTAAGGAAAAATTAGGTGTAACATGTTTAATTTAATTTTCTCAATGGTCTGACGAACTTATTTGATAAAAGAATGTAGATTACACCACTTCAAGTCATATTTAATCTCATAAATGGGGTCTTAATTTCACCTTCATTATAATATGCGTATACCTCACCTAAGATTTGCTCCTTGTTTCATACTTCTACTTCTTATTAATGATTTTCTTTGTGTAATGAAAAAGTCCGGTTCCGGCCGGATAAAATCCGGCCGGATTTCATGTACTATCCGGCAAAATCCGGTTCCGGCTGGATCAAAAAATTCGGATCCGGTGCATCCCTACATACAATATAGTTGTACGAAAGGAAGCATTCTGTCTTAAGTCATAATAATGCAGATACCTGATATCTTTAATACTGCGGCAATCATTTTCTAATACTCTATGGTATTTGGGGTTCATAACCCTGTTTTCAAAATAAAGAAAAGAAAGAGGTTTGCTTCTTTCGTTGAATTTTGTCAGGAAGAGAATAAAAAATGCTACCGTTCGCTTTTTTTTTCTGTCTTCTTTTGAAAACGTACTATTTGATTTGATCATGTGACTTACTTACCTTTCAAATGTAGGCATCGTCAAGAAGTGTGGTACCCTTAAAATTGTCCATGAGAAATACAAGAAGACTCGTAAGGTTTCAGACGGCAGCCTGGAGGAGTTTCAAGCGGCTCTAGGTACGGCCGTCACTCACAACAAGGAGCTGGCTAATCTCATTAAAACAGCTTCGGTAAGGGACTTAAACAATCAGTCAGTAGGGCTGTTGGAGGGATCATTAAAACATATATGAATATGGCATTTAAAGGGGGGGGGGGGGGTTTGGCTTAATCTCAAATAAGTGTCAGGCATAGGGACCTATCCTAGCACCCTTCATTGGCCCTTCAAGGCAAGCCAGGGGGGCGGGTCAGGAGGATACAATAAAGTCAATAAGGGGCCCAGGGGAAAAAAAGGGTCAAGTGTAATTCTCATTTTCATGTATGTATTGACAAGTTTATGAAGATTCCAGTTTGTTGGTGACATAATTGTCCCTGGAGCTCCAAGTGGCTTCAAATACACCTGATTCAGAAGGTTACTTCGCTTCCCCCAAAATTTAATGCAATTCATGAACTTTGAGAGATCTTTCACTTTGTCTTTGCAGGAAATCATGAATCCATTGATTGTACAGGACTTGTTCAGGAGAATTCCACATGAGGTAGTTTTGTCTTTGAGTAAATTATGTTTAATTTTTCAGTTTTTTAACATCAACTTGTGGTTTTTGTGTAATCCCAGCCGTATTTCTTGTGATTTCTACATATTGTGAAACTGAAAATCATGATTCCAGTACTTTTAGAATCAAATTTTCTATCTGAGTGATATTTAATTAAAAACTTTTGTTTTAAGTAACTATGAAATTTTTGTGGCAGATTTTGTCTCAGATTTTCTCCACCAATTCAGCATTTAATTAAGTGCAGAGTTGTAACAAAAAGCTAGTTATGTGAAAATGTTATCAATCACTAAAGTAGTGAAAATTCTTTGGTTAATTAAGGTAAACTAATACCTATATTTGACAGGACATTGTTCTTCTTGGGATGGAGAGCACTAACAGTCGACCTCAAGATCTGATCCTGACCCGACTTCTGGTTCCTCCTCTCTGCATCAGGCCTTCCGTCATATCAGACTTGAAGTCCGGAACGTGAGTTGTCTCTTTAAAATTCAACTTGTTTTATCTCTTTCATGCTGGGATAGTGCTAGAAGTCGGAGATATCCTTTACAAAAGGGTATAGTATCAAATACAAAAATAAGAAGTATAAAAAATAAAACTTTCATCTTTAATTTCATTAGCCATATCTTCCTTCCATATCAGTGTTTGATTTGTTATTACATTTGTTTTTTCATTGCGGATTGCAATCTAGAGACTGTCAGCCAAAATACTATTTGCTAACCAATCAGATGTAAAGAGAGATTACCAAATGCTTAATTGTGATTGGCCTTCTGGATAACACTTACATTGTGACACTCTCCTTTTGTCATTTCCTTGACCTCAGTAATGAAGACGATTTGACGGTGAAATTGTCCGAGATTATTCTTTTAAATGACGTCATAGAGAAGCATCGACAAGGTGGAGCTAAGATGTCCATGATTATGGTAAGTTGGATTTGAATGTTTGGCTTATTAAAAAGTAATTGCATGGGTTTAAAGGTCATCAGTATAAAATCCAATTTTAAGCACGTTAAATATTGTTTAAAGCTGTCGAAACATCTATTCTAATGGTTCACACCCTCCAAATCATTCTCAAACATTAACTTGATGAGATGCCTAAGATTAAAGGAATATGTGTTTCAAGATCATGTCACAGTAAAATGATTATAGTTTGATCATGGGTGACTGTTATTTGTCTTTTTAAGTATTTTTTTGAGCAATAATAATAATGACCTCCTATGGTTCAAAAATCAATGGCAAGTGGTCAAGGGTATATGGAGGCATTTAATTTTAGTTTGTAACCACAAAAATAATTTTAAGCGAGATTTTTTCATACCTTTTAACACTTATAGGAAGACTGGGATTTCTTGCAACTGCAGTGCGCCCTCTATATTAATTCAGAGACGTCAGGCATACCGTTAAGCATGCAGGTGAGAGTGATAGTCTTTAATAGTAGTTTCAATCATGAAGCCTACAAAAGAAGTTGCTGATATCGCCTTGACGACTATTTATCTCAATAATATACTTTTTATATTCTCTGCCCAAGAAAGTTAGATGGATATTATTCAATTTTCCTCGCTGATGGCTTTTGCAAACTATCTGCAAAGGACTGCAAAAATTTGGGCAAAGTTAATAAGTTATAAATTGTAAACTTACACAGAGGTGTAAGCAAAGTTTCTCACAGGTGTATGTACAGGCACAAATCCATACCTAGTATCCTAACAGCCTAAATCAACAGGTGGACACAAAGCTAACCTACCCACTGCCATGAAATTAATTGAAATCTTACATTTTATAGGAACAAAAGATCAGAAAGTGCTACATGCAGGTTGTCCATCTGTTAAGTCGAAATATTCTATCACAACTCGCCCCAAAGTATACAAATTTCACATTTTCCTTTGCTATAAGGCTATTAATTTTGCCCGCTGGCCACATGTGACTTGTGTGTGGCACCTTGCCCACCACCTGTGGCTTAAATTGTTGGCATTGATAGGCAACCTTCAATCACATTGTCACAATAAGGTCCTTTTGCCCAATATCCGTAGTAATATATAAAACCCTGCTTTGTATTGATGAGACTTACTTTCCTTAGTATCCATGACATTGTGTCATATATTTTTGTTTTGAAAAGAATTCCTTTTCTTCATGTATTTTTCACTTTTAATCTTTTCAGAGAATCTTTACATGGTTATGAATTTTTTTTTGTAAAGTTGATGAAAAGCAACAAAAGTTTTTAAATTCATAGGGTATATACTCTGTTTTATTACTCATCTAGCCAAAGAAATTTACAAGAGGCTTCTGTCAGAGGTTAAAGGGCAAGCAGGGTCGTTTCCGTGGTAACTTGTCCGGAAAGCGTGTAGACTTTTCAAGTCGAACGGTCATTTCTCCAGATCCTAACTTGAGTATTGATGAGGTATTAATTATTACACATTCATTAATCACTACATATCAAGTGCAAACATGTTGCTGTGTAACCAATAATTTGGTGGAATTGATATGGATACCACCTGTAGTTTGCCTTATTCATTAACGTTAGAGATGGTAAGTTGTTAATGTGTCGCAGACCTTAGAAACGGTACCTTAGATCTCAAATTAAGTATCGACATGGGAAAGTCAACTTTAGTTAGCCTGGATTTTCATTGAAATGACAGGACAACTTTTAAGGGCATTAAAGTTATTTTTATTTTTTACTCAATAAGGGACACCAATACAATTTCCAAAGTAAGAGCAAAAATATATAAAAAATGGCAGAATTGAGCTTATTCGTAGACATCCAATCAAGGAGTCAAAAGTTAAATGATTTGAATGGTGGGTATAAGTGACATCATTGTCGGAACATGCAGTATTTGACACAAGGGTCAATTCCCCTTGATAATAACAGACCACCCCTTTAAATATTCAAGTATTCAAAACGTTCAGTGGAGGGTAAAATTATTCATACTGTCTCTGAATGTGACCCATCTGTTCTTGTCCCTGAGGCACAGGAAGCCTCATCTCGGCTTTTAAGTAAAATCGTCCGTATGGTAAATTAACCACCTGCATAAATCTAGCCTGTGACAATACTTTACAGCATAGTGAGGCAGGTTTACATATTTTCACTTCCATTCTTGTTCCATGGACTATCACTTCATGTCTCGATTGGATCAAAGTGTGCATACCAGCAATTGCTTTTAGTAGTTGTATGGTATAACCTTTCTTAACATTGAACTAGTCCCCTTTAGAACTGTATCAAACTTAAGTTTCTGAGAAAAAGTGTTAAAAAAAAAGTTTTGTTCTGCAGATTTTTAATTATTTATGATGTTGATTAATTTTCCCACAATGTGTGATTTTACTGATACTGTTGTATTTATTTTGTAGGTTGCTGTACCAATCCATGTTGCAAAAATCTTGACTTATCCAGAGAAGGTAAGTTTTATTTTTTAAAGCAGATGGGTCTGTTTCTAGCATTACATCTTTTGCCTAGCAAGACACACAAAACACAAAAAAATGGTTTGTGTCTTGTTTAATTTGGGGTCAGTAGAAATGTACAGTACCTCAAGAAATTCTGTTACCTTTGAAAACAAAATGTTCACACCTATGCTTCAGATAACAAGATGCTCCTAGTTCTAGCCTTATTTGCATATAGCAATCTGGGTACACACTGTTATTGGCATCAAATGACTCAACTAATATTGAAACCAGCCAGCTGTTTGTAAATGTTTGAGCAAAATCAAAATTCATTAAAGAAATAATCTGGACACTGCACGAAAGAGTATTGTCTGGATGATAAAACTCTGGATAATATAGTTTCCCATGATGATGATGATGATGATCTCTATTTTGTCCTATATTCCTCTCTAACAGGTCACAAAAGCCAACATAAGTTTGATGAGAAAGCTGATAGAAAATGGCTGTGATACTCATCCAGGAGCAAACTTTATTCAGCAGAGGAGTTTCAACCAGAAGAAGTAAGAGTGACTCTTTGCTGAGTCAATTTGAAGTTAATTTAGAAAGGTCTTGGAGTAGAGTCGGAGGAGAAAATGGGGGGTGGCTAGGTGGAAGGAGGGTGGGACTTATATGGATATAATAATGTAAGGGACAAGTAGTTCCAGAATTCTGTGATGGAAGTCTGTCTCACCATCTATCTTACAAGTTAATTGTTTTGGTTTGATTATATTTTGTACAAAGAGAAATTCTAAGATTGTATTCCTTTTCAAAAATCTTAATATAGCTAGTTTTGGCTTGTTTTGTGAATGATTTTGCTTAACTTCAAGTTGGACTTAATTTTGTCAAGGATATTTAATTAAGATGACTCTAGAATTTCTTTCTGTAATTCCGAAAGTTACTTGAATTTAGTCAAACCTTTGGCCCTGAACTTATTGATGAGTTACATGTTAGTCACATTTAATGTGTCACTTTACCCGTATGCAGTTTGAATTGACTATTGTAAGGGACAAATAACGCCAAGATGAACACGCCAAAGTCGTTCCATGTCTGTATTCAATTTCTTAACAGATAAATGAGTAGCCAATGCTACTATCTTCCTAATTCACGATAAAGATGTTTCGTTTCCCGGTAACAAATATTGATATTGCTTGATTCATGTGTGTATAAAACTCTTATATTTTTAGTGATATCAGTTTGCTTCACAGTTGCAAAAATAAAATGTTTCTTACGGTACAGATATTTGAAATATGGCAACCGCAAGAAAATGGCTCTTGATATAAGGGTGAGTGATGTTGTGTGCTTGTTTTACATAACCCGATGATATTGAATTTTTGTTTCTCCTAAATTAATCAAAGTGTTATATTTGTGTGTACAAAATAATAAAATATGAAGCTATATAGTTGCATTTGCCAATTCTATAAATGGTATTTTGACATACTATCACAGGAAAATTATTCCTTTGGTTATGAAATGCAGCTTTGGGTATTTTAGGCAAACTAAGATCACCTAAGTTTCCACATACTTTAGGTTGAATTGACCAATCTTTTCGTTTTCTTCACAAATAATTAACCAAACATAAGTGCCATGCTCTGATATAAATTCCTACTTATGTCTGCCTCTTTTAAAGGGGAATCCATATTTAGGATGGCAAGGGTTATTAAACAAGAATATCTTTCTTCTTTTTCCTAGTATGGGGATATAGTCGAACGCCATCTTTTATCTGGAGATGTGGTCCTATTTAATAGACAGCCTTCTCTTCATAAACTTAGCATCATGGCACACAAGGTAAGTTGAAATTTATTAGGAGTGGGTTGTTATAGAAAAGATGAGATAAAATGCTATTTGCTTTGTTAACCTGTGATTTTACTTGTCTTTTTTAAGCCACCTGGCTGTTTTTCAACTGTTGTGAATAAACAAGCTGTGTTAAATTAGATTTTGTAAAATTGCAGACTGAAGGAGAGGCAACAACCACCAGAGTTGAATTATCCTTCTGAAAATGAAATAGTAGGTGTTTGATGGAAAATGCATTCTTTCTCCTCCCCTTGTATTGACAATTCTACTATCATTCCAACACACTGAACCCTGATTTTATGTTTTGAGAATATTGTACACAATATGCTATTAGTGTTAAAACAAAAGCCATAATATGACTGCTTAATTTGTGAATTTAAAAATGTAAATTAATTCAATGTTTGATATCCTCCTTTGCATACAAACCAGTGGCATGTGCAATCAGTGTTATGTGCAGTAAAGAGTTAAAGGAAACCATAGTAACAAACCTGTTTGTCTGGTTACCATGGTGACCATAATCCATCACTACCCCAATTTGATCTGTCATCTGCCTGTATGAATGAAGCCTGCAATGAAATGTACTTTAAAGTAACTTTTTTTGTAATTTAATACTAACAAACCTTTGTGATGCCATCGTCACCAATGATAATATATATTTGCAGTGGTGATTGGCTGATTCTTCGAGATATAATCAATTAACTACCAATGTGATCCTATCAACAGTCATCACCATTCAAACAAGGGCAAAAAAAAGCAACTTATGGCAAAAAGATGAAATAATGCAATAAGTTTGACACAGATTTCTATGAATTATGTCTACACTTTGATACTTTGTCTCCTTTTGTAGTTGATATTTCTTTTCTTGTTTATTGCTGGCAGGCTCGTGTAATGCCCCATCGTACTTTCCGTCTCAACGAATGTGTTTGTGGTCCCTACAACGCTGATTTTGATGGGGACGAGATGAACTTGCATCTTCCACAGACTGAAGAGGCTAAAGCAGAGGCTTTGACTTTGATGGGGGTAAGATCAAGTTTGACTTTGCTCTTTTAATCAGTCTAGTTTTGGATTTGAAATGTCAGCCTCCTGTGCACTTAGGGATAAGTATTGGAAGTGTAGCTTTACAGTTCACATGGGATCACAATACAATTCAAATATTTAGCTTTTTGGGGGGAAATGTGTTTATTGGTTGGAATGATGAACTCAGTATTGTGTTTATGTGTGATAGTATTACTATCAAGCTGTATATTGAGTTTGAATGAGACTAGAATGATGAACTCAGTATTGTGTTTATATGTGATACTACTTATATAAAGCTGTATATTGAGTATGAAGGAGACTAGAATGATAAACTTGATTACGATGGGCTTAATTTGATCACCGTTTCTCCGGTTCATTGTATTAGGTCAAGTCAAACCTGGTGACCCCAAGGAATGGAGAACCTCTCATTGCAGCTATCCAAGATTTCATAACAGGTACTATAATAATGTATCTGAAAAGAGGAAAACAGAATTTTTTTTAATTCTATATTATGTAACGAAGGAATCTGCTTCGTTATTCAGCATATAGTGTTACAATTCAAGTGAATGCCTTGGATTGTTAGTTTTAATTTATGATAATTTATTTATAATTAATTCTGGCCTAGCTCAAGACATAATAGCGGCTGTAACAATACAAGTAACGAATAATTACTAATCTGCATATGAAATTACTGATTATGCTTTCTACAGGTGGTTACCTCCTCACCCAAAAAGATGTCTTCTTCGGTCGGTCTCGAGCATGTCAGATCGTGGCTAGTTTGATAGACCAGAGAGGGAATGTCAACCAATTAGATCTACCTCCACCGGCAATCATCAAGGTATTTCGTATCTTCCATTAGGATGGACACATTTTCCATGAGGAGGGGTATCAAATTCAAACTAAAAAATATTTAAAAAATAAAATATATGAATTAGAATTGGAATGTTGTACTGGCTGTATAATCTATGTACGTAGGCTTTTAGCTTAAAGTTTTGAAAAGTGTATCCTTAGACAGCCAACAGACCAGTGGAAGGAGCAACAAACCAAACATTCAATGTTATCTGTTATCATAAATGTAGTTGTGGTAAAACAACTCCCACCCCATTCTCCCCTCCCTGCCTACTCCCCCCCCCCTCCAAAAAGAAATAGCAAAAAAATGTGATCTGATTGTGTTGTATCGTTTGAAAGGCATGGGGGGGGGGGGTTGCATTATGTCTTATATATGAAATCATGGTGGAAACTATTAATTTTGTTTCTTTTTTGTTCATATTTTAAAACTAGATGTTAAAAATTATTATCTTTTTGGTACTAAGAAAGATAGATGAGGTCAGGTATTGTCAAAGACTTATTTCTGTATTGTCATAGCAACATTTAGAAATACCACATCTGTATAAGACACAAAGGAAACACTTTTGACTCATTCATGGCACTTTTAGACTTGTTCAAATCTGTAGTCAGTTGAGGCAAATCAAAACTACAGTATGAGATGTTTCCCAAAAGGTAGTGAGGGCGGTAGTGAAGAACTTAGCATGCATATACTTCGGTATTTGTGACCTGATTAATTCACTTTGGGTTCGGTTTTGAGTGCAAAGTTTCAGTATGCTGCTGTGTTTGACGAATCTAACCGTAACAGTAATTACCGACTTTGCAATCCGTGTTACAATCATTGCAGCAATCTGCGGTCCCCATTAAATTTTGCAAGGTCGGTAGGAGTGTCTCCATAGTTTTCCCATTTGGGAAACCAAGAATGTATGATTGAAACTGATTATGAATTTTATCAGCTGCTTGAGGGATTTGTCCGTCAGTTTCATCTCTAGTTTTCAATTAAATAACGTAAAAAGGAGGTATTTTTTTAGTTAAAGTAGTGAAAGATTAGCGTAATTTTATTCTCCTTTGCAGCCGACTCAACTGTGGACAGGAAAACAGCTCTTTGGTCTCATCTTGAAACCAAATAAAAAGAAAGAAATCAAGGTTAACCTGAGAGCGAAGGCCAAGAATTATTCTCATTCAGAAGATCTCTGCATAAATGACTCATGTAAGCCTGTGTTGAATAAAAGAAATTTAGAAGTAATGCCAACTTAAAATGGAAACGATTCCATACCTCTTTTGAAGAGGCTGATATGTCTTTTAAGGAGTGGGGTTGTCTGGGAGTGCCTTGTGAACTGCAAAAGAAATGACTTCTTACCCAGTCTGAAGAGGGTTTTGTAGGAGGGGGAGGGGGGTGTGGGGAGGGGGGTGTGGGGATTGGATGGCAGTAGCCTAAAATAAGTTTCATTCTAAAGATCTCGCTATAAGTTAGTCTTGTAAGACTTTGTTAGATAGAGAATTTGAGAAGTATTGGAAAACTGCAAAACAAAATTTTCTTACCTCTTTTGGGAATGATAATGTTGGAGGAGTGGGGAGGGGGAGGAGTAGGAGTAGGGGGAGGATGGTTAGACATGATGTTACTTGTTATATATTAAACACAAGCAGTGTGTGTTCTTTCATACATATAGTAGTTTTCTGGTTTTAAAGGTATTTACATTTCTTTATTTGTTCATTCTTTTTCAGTTTTGTGTTTGATCTATTTCAGTATGTAACTGCCAACTTCCTTTGTGGTTTAACTTTTTGTAAAATATGATATGTCAAGTTAACTGTCACTTTATTTAGGTTTCTTTTTAACCAGGGTTTGCCATTCTCTTACGCTCTCCATTTCATTGCAGTTGTCGTTGTGTACAACAGTCAGCTGATGTGTGGCGCTATGGATAAAAGCACTTTGGGGTCTGGTTCCAAGAATAACGTCTTCTACATCCTCCTTCGAGATTACGGAGAACAAGAGGCGGCAGATGCCATGAGCAGGCTGGCAAAGATTTGTCCCGTCTTTCTAAGTATGTCAGCGTTTGCCTCATAAATATTACCAAAAGATCGACAATCTTAAATTATATGTTTGATCATAGTATAATATATGTAATAATTTGTTGATTATGTAACAACAGGTGGCAGATGCCATGAGCAGATTGGCTAAAATCGACCTGTCTTTCTAAGTATGTCAACGTTCGCATCAAGCGAGATCGTCGGTCCTTCTTAGTAAGCCAACTTTTGCCTCATTAAGATAAGGAAAGGATCCACAGTCTTAAATAATATGTAAACAATATGATAATGTTAATTATGTGCAAATGATTAGTTGATTATGTATCAACTTTACTTTACTACAATTAGTGAGTTTGTATTAATAGAAAGAGGTGGAAAGCTTTACTGTTATGATTTGTCACTCTCCCTAATCATGACATCATAACAATAACAATATATAGAAATCTCATAATTTTTAAATAAATTTAATAATAAATTACTCAATCTGATAACCTCTGAAGGTACTTGTGATTTTGTTTATTATTGTACAGGTTGTTGTGTAATGCTCTGGTACTGGAGTAATAATATTTTTTCTCTTATTTTTTCAAGGCAACAGAGGGTTCTCCATCGGAATCGGTGATGTCACTCCCGGCCAAGGTCTATTGAAGGCCAAGATGGATCTGCTTTCAGCTGGGTGAGTTCCCAAAACAACTTTTTGTTTTTAATGGGTTTTTTGGGGTTTATTGCAAGGGGGAACAGTTCTGTGGTTATCAGGTTTTAGTTCATTCTTTGTAATAGCCCATTACAATATATAAATAACATTTGGGATGTTGAGGTATTCCAAACATTAAAGTTAGTTGTTCCAGTAAGAACAATGTATATATTGTAAAATTTAGTAAATATCACTTTGCTGTTATCAACATCAAAAATTGGGGATCTTTGGACACTGTATGGCAATCTAGGAAACCCATAAACTTCAGCATTCCATGATACTTGTATTTGATATTGGATGCAGGTTTTCATACTTTTTGTCCATACTTTTCTTCCAGTTATAATAAATGCGATGATTACATCAGTGACCTGAACAGTGGTAAACTACAAACTCAACCTGGATGTTCAGAAGAACAGACTCTGGAGGTATAATACTGTAACTTTTATAGAAACAGTTTACATTTTATTACTAAATTCAAAGATAGGAAATACTGCTAACAAAATGCTCATTTTCTGTATCATTTTCTGTAAAATGCCTGTTGTCAGTAAAGGAATAAAGTTACAGTTCTGGTTGTTATTGGTCAGTACTGTACATATGACTACCTGATTTTTCTTTTCTCTCTTTCCTTCACTTGGAACACGTGGCAGGCGATGATCTTAAAGGAGTTATCTGTGATTCGTGACCACGCTGGTAACGCTTGTCTCCGAGAACTCCATAAAAGCAACAGCCCCCTGACAATGGCTGTTTGTGGCTCTAAAGGTGAGGAAATTGCTTAAGTTCACGATCGGTAGGTTTCTATTCTCGGCGCTATGGAAATCCATGACGGATGTACGTGTTACTCCATGGTTACCCTGGTAAACATGTTCCTTCATGTTGCAGAAATATGTATTTCATATCCCATGTTGTGCAAATGTAAACTTTTGTTGTTCTGTTGGTCTTGTGTGAAAAAATGTAAAGAGCATAAAAACATTTAAAAAAAAACTGGAATGACAATATAAACTTCCCAATCGTTTGTTTGTTTATTTTCATTCTTGGTGGTTGATACTAGTTATGTTCTCATGTAAATATCTTATTTCAGTGTGTATACTCATTAATATTAATGAGTGGGTGTTAGTTATTAGCTGATAAGAATGCTCGTCAATGGGATAGGCCAAGAACAAGCAATATCTTATTCATGATAATTAACTTCAGTCTATCTTGCTCCACAGTTAGCAATTTGACCAAACTATATTTTGTGAACTAGTTTATGTATGGTATCTTTACCATTGAACTGTAAAGTCAATGAAGTTTTTCCATATATTTTTCATTTTGTGTGTGGAGAGATGGGAGGGGCGTGTTGAGGTTGGTTGGTTTTCTGTCCGTCAGTTATTCAGTCCATTCATTATTTATTTTTGTTGATTCACTCACTCTTTTACTGGTTTGTTTCTTCACATTCTCATAATTTTCTGGAAAAGGTGAGCAAGGCATTGAAATTTCCTTCAGCAAAAATATGTTTCAGAAGTAAATGAGGTAGATTTCTTAACTGAAAGTGGGATAAATGGAGGCTGCATGTTTGTTTTTGATAAAACAGAAAAATAATAATAAATGACACTGGTCTCAATTATCACAACAGAATTATCATTTCTTTTTAATCCTTTGATTTTTCATTCTTATTTTGTTGTACAGGTTCCTTCATTAATATTTCTCAGATGATTGCATGTGTAGGTCAACAAGCCATCAGTGGACAGAGGATCCCAAACGGTTTTGAAGACAGGGCGCTGCCTCACTTCAAACGACATTGTGAGTAAATATCAACACACTGGTCGCTCAAGATCTACTGGTATTTAGTATTTGTATTTAGAATTATACAACCATTATACAAATATACAAAAAAAAAATACAAATATACAATTATACAAAGTTAGAGTCTTTACATCAGTATCACCAGAATTGTCATACCATTCCTTAGCGGTATGATGTTAAATTCCCTTTAAGCTTTGTTACTTATAACCAATTACTCAATTACAAACGATTGTATGGTACATTGCACATACAATGCATTCCCCACCATAGTCCATGGTATTCTGCCCTCAAGGAACTAAACAGTGCAGTTTTCCAATATGAATGTTGTGAAACATATTTTTTCTTGCTCAAGCTGATTCAAATAGCTGGTAATTAGCTGAGTAACTTGCAATAACAGATGTAACCCAAGTTCTTGTATGCAAAGTAGCCTGATCCTTGATTAGTTTGCTATGGCAATTGCTGAAAGGTTAGATTAGGTGGTAAAAATTTTTGTTTTCTATGGCAGGAGCTGTCAGTCCTAAGCGATAGTACTTTTGTATACTCTTGTAGGAGCCGCTATATTTATCAGGAAACACAGTCTAAAGGGAATGGATGTTAAGGTTTATAGGAATCACCATTAATAAAAGTGAGATAAATGATGTGGGAGAGGTCATAATTTGTGTTTCCGAGGTCACCGGCCAGAATCTTGTTCTAAGTCATTTTGGAATTTTCAGAATTTTGGATTACCTGAATATAATCTTGATACATGCATATAAACACTTTTAAAGTCCTTGTCCCTCTCATTTTATTGAGAGAGATGGGTAGGTAGGAGCAACCTGTAAATAGTTGCTTACTATAAAATTAGATGCCATTTACCACTGAAACCCTGTATCACGTTGCCAAACACATGAATATCTTTTCAGGTTAATGATTCACGATCCTGAAATTAATATTAGGCAAGAATATTTTTGTCATGGATCTTGATTAATTTCTTCCTCAGCTAAAATTCCAGCTGCCAAGGGATTTGTGAAGAACAGCTTTTACTCAGGATTGACTCCGTCTGAATTTTTCTTCCATACTATGGCTGGAAGAGAAGGTAAGGTGGTGGCAGTATATAACAAACTAGGATATGTAGGCATACTAAAATTTGTGCATGTTAGAAATAGTGGAACTGTGGTGCGTTTATCTAAGAAGCTATGTAATATAAAACTATTCAAAATGTATGGATACCCTGATCCTTGAATCTGTACATTCAGACAACAATCAAAAATTGTTCAAACAATGCTGCAATCACTTTAAACAGTTAAAGGGTCAGAGCAGAGATAGCCACGTCTCTATTAAAACCATGGATATGGGAGCCAGCTGACTCTCAGCTGGTGTTATAGGTGGTGTTCTTTGGTGATAGCCTTTAAGGTTACCACAAATTTAGGGCAAATTTGAGGCAGTCATTGCTTTGTTGTAGATATTGAAATGTTTGCTTACTGGACAGCAGCCAGATAGGATTTGAATACATTATGTCACTGCTTGAGTTCCAACCTTGTTACTGGTTTATTATTTATGGTACCATTACATCTTTCAGGTAGCTATAGTCTATTTATGGTACTATTCAACACAAAATACAGCTCTTTAAAACTAGTAGCATACCTATGATGCATATGTTACGTTATTCCTGTTTAGCGTTATCATAGTGTTACAGTTGCAGTCCTGGTACTTCTCAATTGTTATCTCTTCCATGTAA
Source organism: Apostichopus japonicus (assembly GCF_037975245.1). NCBI lineage: Eukaryota > Metazoa > Echinodermata > Holothuroidea > Aspidochirotida > Stichopodidae > Apostichopus > Apostichopus japonicus. The sequence continues at coordinate 2,558,224 of NC_092566.1, forward strand.
AATCCATGTTGTACCATATTAGTATCACTTTATTGCATTTGCACTTTTATTGTGATATTATGAAAGAAGCAACCTTGGTGCATATCTTCTCCTTTTCTATTTTTGGACAACAGGTTTGGTCGACACAGCTGTGAAAACTGCCGAAACTGGTTACATGCAGAGAAGATTGGTGAAGGTACGTTTGTGTCTAGTGTGCTAGGCTTGTAGCAAGTTGGACAAAACAGTCATGATTTGTAAGGTTACAGTTAGGATGGACCTGAATAGCACAACCACTGACTAAAAAGAGTGTTTTTTGTTGCATATCTCATTCGTTAGAGGATCTCTGTTGCCATTATGATGGTACTGTGTGGAATTCTGTCAACAACATCTGTCAGTTAAAATATTCTTTTATGAAATTCTATTGTTGAATAAGTTTAAGATTTCTTTCTCTTTGTTGTCTGATGATGGCACGGTGTGGAATTCTGTCAACAACATCTGTCAGATTAAATATTCTTTTTATGAAATTCTATTGTTGAATAAGTTTAAGATTTCTTTCTCTTTGTTGTCTGATGATGGCACGGTGTGGAATTCTGTCAACGACATCTGTCAGTAAAATTTTATTTTTTTATGAAATTTTATTTTTGAATAAGTTTTCTTTCTCATTTTTGTCTCAGTCGTTGGAGGACCTCTGCTGCCATTATGACGGCACCGTACGGAACTCTGTCAACGACATCTGTCAGTTTGAATACGGCGCAGACGGTTTGGACCCGGCAGAAATGGAAGCTAAAGAAGGAGAGATGGACTTTAAACGAATCTTGAAGCACATTACGGTAAACTGTCAAACAGACGTTTGCTAAAATTGCCAACAGCAGTAAATGACATAAGCAATCAAGTCCTTCCACGGGAAATACAAAGTAAAGAGGGATAATTGTTCAATGATCAGCGATTACGATTATAACATTAAAGAAAGAAATTAACTGTAGGAAGAGCTTGTTAATTTGAGGGGTTTGCTAAGGGGGCTGTGATGGCCTTGGAGGACAAGAGGAAGCACAGGGGTAAAGTTTTTGTTTGATGGGTTGGTATGGTCTTGGGAGGAAGGTACAATAATTGAAACACTAAGGGTTTTGTGAGGTGGGAAGGGGGGGGGGGGGTGGCACTGTGGTCATGAGAGACAGGAAAGAGATACAATCAGTAACTGATGAAATTCATTATTTTTGAGATATTTCAGATAAGGCATCATGTAAAATAGGAAAAAGTCTGTAATAGCTCCCTGCAGAAAAGTTGAATTAACATCAAACGGTAGAGATTAACTCAGCAGAAAAGCCGTGCCTATTTTGGGAACCTGCACAGCACAAAAGATTTCATATTGTGCAGGATACTGCAACCCCCTCAGCTTCCTACTTTAGAGACAGTCCTAAGGAATATTGATAAGCACAGCTACTGCTGTTTTATTTCTTTTGTAAAATTATATTTTGTATAGTGGGCTCTTTGTTGCTATAGACGACATTCTTCTCTCCCCACAAGGATCCTATATCATTTCCTTTTTTTAATGTTTTTCACTGCCAGAGATCTCTTCAATTACTAACTCATACATCTTTTATCAGTCCTCCTACTTCGATAAACTTTCGATGACATCATTCCTGTCCTCCGGTTTTACCTGCCATCCTCTTCTCTCCATCTTACAGAATAAATATTCGTGCCCAGGGACGTACGCCCTCAGTGGTTCAAAGATCATTGAAGTAGCTGAGAAGGAGATTGACGGTAAAGACTTTGAAGTTTGCAGCAAGGGATTTAAGAAGAACTTAAAGTAAGTGACACGCCGCAACTTATCCCAGTTTCACAAAATCCATTAAACTCCAGATTCCAACGGTGGCATTGGATGAAAGGACTTTAATAGCATCCTGAGACATTGGATATAGGTGGTACTAGCCATTCACTCTGTTAACATCTGAAATATTTGGCTGTATTTATATCTTGGGTGGAATTTGTTCTATTTTGTTACACATCAACTAAATCAAGCATCTCAAAATGACAAAGTTTATTTTAAAAGTTATAATAACTACTGATTAGAAAATAAATATTTGATTTCGACTGTAAACATTTTAAAGGTTATGCCATTATCTGTATTTTGGTATTACCATTAAAGCTATCCCAAATATGAGCTACTTCCTAACTTTTTTATATTTTGATTTATTTACTTTTTCTTCAATTTTTGGGTAGTTTCTCCTTCTTACATGGCATGTCCAAGCACATTAACTCAACAACTTGCCTATTGCCACCTTTTCATTTCATGTTATACAAACAGATTTTAATTCATTCATTATATTTGTGTCCTTAAAAGTGATGTTTTTCTGTTTTATTTGTTTAGAACATTCATCCATGAACTTGCAGAGGTGATTAAAAAATGCAGACAGAGATATGGTGTACCCGAAACCCAAGCACAACCGAATGGTAAATATTAGAGACTCGTGTCTAATATTTCTATTTAGGCAACCACAATTATGTTATTGAGTCATTATTGAGAGGGAAGGACTTTGTTATTTACTGTAAAGAGGGCAGACCAGATTTGCTTTGCAAAGAATTTTACAAGAGTGTTTCAATACATGGTAGTCAGTTGTTTGTCCATTAGAAGACTATGAAGACATTTTGCAGACATGCTACCAGAAAGTAAGACACAGTGTCAGCAAAGGAGAGGTACAGCAGCTGCAAGATCCCTGGCTGCAGCCAAGCTGAAATCAATATCAAACTGATGTCTGCATACCAACAGGCAACATTGTCAAATGCCGCCTGGATGCAGTGATGCTGCAGCCCCCTCAGCTGCACACTTGTAATATGATTTCTTAGTCCTTTGGAATGATTGGATGACTGTTAAAGTAAGACTGGAGGATGACTGTAAGAAATCAGTCTTGTTTAAGTTACAAACTGTAGTAACATTTTGGAGTAACAAACATACAAGCCATTCATAGAAGAAAATTTACAAAATGCAGGGTTTTGTTTCCTATCTCACAGTTATCTATCAGCTGGAACGTGTTACCATGATTCAACTAACAGAATTCCTCAAGATGTGTAAAGGCAAGGATATTAGAGCTCAGCTTGAACCCGGGACCACGGTCGGGGCTATCGCAGCCCAGAGCATCGGTGAGCCCGGGACCCAGATGACCCTGAAGACATTTCATTTTGCTGGAGTGGCATCTATGAATATCCTTTTATCTCTCACATCGACTAAAGATAACGATTATAAAGATCAATGGTTTTGTCCTCAGATTTTAGCTAGCTTCACAGACAAACGGCTCATTCAGTGTCTTGAATTCAGGTCAGGTAGTATGGTTTTCGTATCTATTTAGTTTTTGTCTACTTGGCATGGCTAATTCTCTGAAATATGTCTACCTGTGACAAAAAAAAACAAAACCTTGCAGTATTTTCATAAATGAGCATGTTGCAGAGGTTGCATATAATGAATTACAATTGTATCATTTATTATCATTATCATTTACATATATGATATTGTTACCTTGACAACCGTCGCACATATTACTTTGGGTGTTCCTCGTATCAAAGAGATCATCAACGCCAGTAAGAACATTAGTACCCCGATCATCACCGCCCAGCTAGCTGTGGACGATGACGCTGATTTCGCTAGACTGGTGAAAGCCAGGATTGAGAAAACTAAATTAGGAGAGGTGAACTTACTATAAATATCTCTTATATGCTCGCAGAACTTGGTTGTGCTTTCTAAGTCAAATTTATTTTACTCAAAATAAAGCCAAATTGGCTTCAATTAAGAGATTGAATTTCATCCCAGATAATAAGTTCCTTTGTCATATATCTCAGATGTCTAATTTCGATTAAAGATCCTATTAACCAGGAATTCCCTCGGCACCTGGGTCGGTAGCCTCATTTGAACAATAGAATACCTAAGTTGATTATTCTTTGGGGGCTTTTGTGCAAAATGTCTTGCAAATTCTTCCCAAATTTAAGAAAAAGAATTAAATGTTATTGTCCTCAGATTTGGATTTAGATCTGAGATGAAAATTAAGTGGTAGATGGAATTTTTTTGTGAGTATCAATTTATACTCTGCTGTGATTAATATTCGTTGCCTTTCATATCCCTTTGCTTGTTCCATCAAGGTCCAGAAAGTTCCTTCAATAACTTAACAAATTATCCAATGCATCTAAAGCTCACAGAAATTTTTTATCAACTCTCAAATAATTCTATAATTATCATCATGTCAATGTAATCTATTTTCCTTCAGGTTAAATCTCTCATAGTTATCTTTCTCTTTCTGGTTATCTGTTTGATGAATCGTTTCACTTTTTTCGTTAGGTCTCCGAGTTCTTGGAGGAGGTGTTCCTCCCAGATGACTGCTTCATCCTCATTAAACTCGATTTGGATCGGATCAAACTTCTCAAGCTCGAGGTATCGGCAGAGAGCATCTGTATCTCCATCTGTGCGGCGAAACTCAAAGTACAACCGGGGGTAAGTCTGGCATGACTTCTCAGCTGCATGAAATGTCAAATCTAGCTATGTGTTGTAGTCTAGTGTTGGCTGCCTAAGGCATGTTGAGTTTATGTAACGGTCCTCTGACAAGAACCAATCAAATGTAACTAGTGAGATATCTTCCTATTTGTGAAGAACTATGAACGGTTTTACCTCAGAGAATAAACAATAAAGATATGCTATTTGTTTGTTGCCTAATCTCCAGTTGCTTTGTCTAGTCTATCTGTACGTGCGTCTAGTTTATTTTTATGATGTTTGGTCTGTTTCTACGTTTTTCTTCTGTGATGATATTTAGGCTTAGTATTGGTTGTATGACTGTTCAAAGTGTCCAGTTTTGAACCGTTGAGTGATGTATACGGATGTATGTAGGCTTGGTATTGGTTGTATGACTGTTCAAACTATCCAGTTTTGAACCGTTGAGTGATGTTATATGATTGTATGTAGGTTTGGCATTGGTTGTATGACTGTTCAAATTATCCAGTTTAGAACCGTTGAGCTATGTTATATGGACGTAGGTAGGCTTGGCATTGGTTGAATGACTGTTCAAATTATCCAGTCTTGAACGGTTGAGTGATGTTATATGGATGTATGTAGGCTTGGCATTGTTAGTATGACTGTTCAAAGTATTCAGTTTTGAACTGGTGAGTGATGTTATATGGATTTATGTATGCTTGGTATAGGTTGTATTTGTTGAAGAAACAAAAATTCCAAGTTTAACTTGCAAACCCTACCTGACTATATCTACCCCCAACTGGACAAATGAATGAGTGGATGTAACAAACTTTGGCTAAATTTGTCATTACTCCATGATGTGGCTTACAGCAGCGGGTTTGGTTGTCTTCAGGACAGATGATCTTCAGAAGCTCTACTTTCCAATTATAGTCTGTCTTTGGATTTATTCACTAAAGCCTGATACACTTGGAATGTTTGCTAAGCTGTCAAATTTCTCTGTATTTAGAATTTCATCTAAATGTGACTCCTTTTTAGAAGTATTATTTTCTTCTGTAGATAAATGATGGAAATGTTATAAAAGAAAAACAAAGATATTTTCAGCTCAATTGCTCTCATATCATTAAGTCTGCTGTTGCCAGATACATGCACACAATATCAACCTGTTTGAAAATTTAATATCGCCAAGAAACAAAATGCTATGAGGATGTCGTTAAAAGCTAAAGATGTAGACAGTTTCCTACAATTTTGAACATCAATCATCTTTGGCCAGCAGAAGATCCCTCTTATGAGTTGTTTGATGTTCTCTGATTTGTATTTTAAACTTGTTTGTATTTGTTTGTGTTTTTGTTTATATCAGGATGTAAAGATTCATGCCGATAACCTGATCACCGTTCATCCTCAAGAGACAGCTAAGAGTTCAATGTACTACTCGCTACAATTCCTTAAGGAAACTCTTCCCGATGTCACTATTAAGGTGAGCCTTGTTACAACTTACCAAAAAAATCTCTGGTTCAGAGAATTGTTACACAAATAATTCAAGATTTGGTAACAGAGTTTAATATTTGGCATTGGCTATCAACAGAATCTAAAAAGTATTTAATGGAGTACTTATATATTTTATTGGGAGGGTGTGAGGAGGAGGCTGGATCGAGGAAAACAACAGGTGTAACAAACTACTGGTAACTCAAATTCAAGTCCTTCAGAATGTTTCAAGCTGATCAGTAACAATATTAAATTGTGAGGGTACCTTATTAAGGGCGGTTTTCACCTTACAGGATTTCAACAAAGATACTATTAACTGGAGAAGTATTCTGCTTTTTAAGCCCTCGAGGGTCGTTAGTTTACTTTCTATCATGCTGGTGTATAACTGTACTTACCAAACTTACTCATTGTACTTTGTGATGAAACAAGACAGTGAAATGAAATTAAACAGGATTTGATAAAGTGAACCCAGGAATACAAGTCGTTAGCTATCTTGCCCTGGACAAATAAACGTTATATATGTGTGTACAAATATCTATTTATTATTTGTGTTCAACTTCATTCTTCTGGTTCGATATATTTTATTAATATCCTTAACAATGAGATCGATTGTTCCTCACCCGCAGGGAATCCCGACAGTATCCAGAGCAGTCATTCACATCGACGACCAGGCCGGTTGCTCTAAATACAAACTGCTCGTCGAGGGGGATAACTTACGAGGTGTGATCGCTACCAGGGGCATTAAAGGCACCCATACTACGTCTAATAATACGTACGAGATGGAGAAGACACTGGGGATAGAGGCAGCAAGGTAAGCTGGAGGAGTCGGTTTGTAGATTTCATCATCTACTAACCATAGATGGACATGTATACTAGTGTGGACAATTGGTTTGTTTTAAACCAGCAGACTACTGGTTTGAACTGGTTATAAGTAGTACTGTATTAGGTTGTATGTGTGAATATACACCTCACATTACATTTACAGCAGTGACCGGTTATAACCAGTTTTAATACCAAACTTAGCTAAATATTTTTCTCAAAAGAAGGTACGTGGTTGAAGAACTTAGGGTGCTTAGCCTCCGGACATCCCTCACCAATGTTTTCTTTTAATATATGCGCTGCACCCTTTCTATATACATATTGTGGTTCTATCTCTGCTCTAGTAAAGACCAAGAAAAATAATGACTTTGTCGACTTAAACATTCTCTGTCTGAAATTCTAGATAAAATGGAAGAAATCCCTTGCAATGAAATTTGAGTCATTCAGTAGTAAACTAGATACTTAGTGATATCAAAGTCTGTGTATGTTTGTGTTATGAGATGAAGATTTACACTGAGCTGCTATTTTCATATCTAGGGAATGGAAGTAATATTTATCAGTTGTTATTAATTTATTCTGACAGTTATTAATCCATGTAGTCATTTGCATCATGAGGTATGTTAACGATTTATTGTTCCTTTCACTTCTTGTTTTTGATTTTTTGGAACAGACGGACCATTATGGAGCAGATTGAGTACACCATGAAGAGCCACGGAATGAGTATAGACCACAGGCATATGATGTTACTAGCTGACCTTATGACCTATAAGGTATTACCATATCATTAACATGACATTACAAGACTAAGAACAAAGCTATTATTTTCATTAGATATATTTCATTTTGTATTTAGGTTAACTCAACTTATGTTACCCCTATCAACATAATAGACTAATCTACAAAGCTTCATATACATGGACTATTGTATAGTGGTTAAAAATTTCTGTCATGTCAAAGGCAACATGTTTTAGAATTTAAAGACATGTTAACTATACAATATTATCATCATTTATTAGTTTATTAGTACCGAGTACAACTTAATATTCCTTTGAGAATTTATTCTACCTGTTGAATGGGTTTTCTAACATTGACAGTCAGTGCAGAGCCTATGATTTTAGTAATAGCAACCTATCTGAGAAATGATGGTCTACCCATCCCTGGCCAGTAACAGTTTGATTATAAGTAATGTTAATTGGTTAACAAAGTAAAGAGATGAATTTATAAAAACCCATCATTTGATCGTACCTTACATATTAATCAAAGAAATCAATCCCCACCTCTCCCCAACCCCAAATAAAAAAATAAACACACATTGACGAGTAAAACCACACAAAACAAGAAGAATAATGACATCAAATATTTACAGTCTATAATAACTCATCATCTTGATCTTGCATTATGTATCATCGAGATGTCACCAACTGCGGGTTCCTAATTCAAGTATCAACTGAATTCTAATCGCTCTCCGAACTAATTAATAATTTGTTGTGTTGGTGAAGCTCAATAATATGACAGTAAAAGGGATTCCTTGCTTTGTGTATGGATATACATATACATACCTGATATTACTTGGAGTTCATTGGCTTTATAGCTAAATTATTGTTGTTAATAATTCATTACATATGAGGTGTAATAAGCAGCAATTTGACAAAAAAACATAGAGAAGCATGCTACGGAGAATGAATGGCTGTGCCTGTGGTAAGGGAATTGAAATTATGCTAGAAATATCATATACATGGAATGGAAATTATGATAAAAATGTTATATAAATGGATTGGGATGTATATTAAAAAATATATTAGACAAAATGGACTGGGAATTATGTTCAAAGTATAAGATAAATGGATTGGGAATTATGTAAAGAATAATATATATAAATGGATTGGGAATTATGTTAAAAATATCTGATAAATGGATTGGGATGTATATTAAAAAATATTAGATAAATGGATTGGGAATTATGTTCAAAGTATTAGATAAATGGATTGGAAATTATGTTAAAAATATTAGATCAATGGATTTGGAAATGTGTTTGTACGTGTTTGTAGGCAGGTGTGTCTCTGTATTTGTACGTTTGTATGTGTGATGTGGGTATTTGTATGTGTATGTACATGTACTTTTTTTGCGCGTGTGTAAGCGTGAGTTTTGTATTCACTGAAGGTTTGTTTTTCTGGATATGTATACATATATTTTGGTACAAGAGGAGAAGAAGAAATACTCAATTCAGAATCAATTTTTGCATTATGTTAATAATTCCTTTGTATCATTCAGATGATATACCTATGTTGTTATCAGAACTCTAAATATAATCGATTTACCATATACATGTTTAATAATCGTGAATAAATGAGATAAAAAAAAAGGATTTGGAATTATGTTAAAAATATTAGATAAATGAACAGAAATTATGTTAAAAGTATTTTATAAATGGTATGGGATGTATGTTAAAAAATATTAGATAAATGGATTTGAAATTATGTTAAAAATATTAGATCAATGGATTTGGAATTATGTTAGAAATATCAGATAAATGATATGGGAATTATGTTAGAATTATAAGAAAATGGATTGGGAAATATGTTAGAAATATCAGATAAATGGATTGGGAATTATGTTAGAAATATCAGATAAACGGATTGGAAATTATATGAAAACTATTAGATAAATAGATTTGGAATTATGTTAGAAATATCAGATAAATAGAATGGCAAATATGTTAAAAATAGTATATAAATGGATAGGGAATTATTTTACAAATATTAGATAAATGGAATGGAAACATCTCATTTTAGACAGTTGCAACTATTAAGCAACCCATAGGTGGTACCATCTGTAATATGACATATTTTAAATCCTATATATTCTTGGTCTGTTTCCATCAGCAGCTTTAGGTTAAATTTGTTTACGTGATGTGCTACTTCAGAGGTTGGGATGGGGGTGTAGGGGTGGGCTGGTTTAGACTACACAAGTTACTCGTCCCCCACCCTTCCTCCCATCCACACCCCATTTAGAGAGGAATGACAACGTTACAAAGCCAATCATCTCACTGTTCCTGCTTCATGTTGTATAACCTGGTTATTCTCTCAATCTTTTCGTACTGTGTTATTATCATGAAACATATTCGTTATACCTCATCACAGTGTAGCTGTAGGCAGTAAATTCTTTTCTTTTCTTTGTTCCGCAGGGAGAGGTGCTAGGTATCACTCGGTTTGGCCTCGCTAAAATGAAAGAAAGCGTCCTGATGTTAGCGTCTGTGAGTAAACTGTTTGTTTTGATAATATTTGGTCATGTTACCATCATAGTGCCATATGGGCTGCTGGGGAAGGGGGCGGGCACTGCTGTAAGTTGAAAATTTGTCCCGGAACGATACAAGATATGTTGTTCAGATAGATAGTTGTATCCCAGATGAACCACCTACATGACCTGAGATGTACAAAGACCAGCTATTCCTATTCTTGAAAAGAGGAATGCTTTCTCTAGCTGGAATATACCCTCCCCCACCCCTGACCACCCAAGACTGTATCTGAAATCTCTTATTAAGTTTCTGACTTATCCAGTAGTTTGATGGTCAAAAATGAAAGGATGTGACCATATTTCATACATACAGAAAGTATTTTCCTTTTGGTGACAAAACATTTCTTATATGTTGTTTCAAGACAGGAAGATTCAAATAATTTCAGTTTAAATTGTTGCACAAGAGGGGCAGGTATGTTCTTTTGATAGTTAGACATAATTCTGAAATTGAGACAAACATATTTAAACAACAAAATTCCTTTCACTCATGGCAAAAGCACTGATGCTTAAGCTGCAACAAAATATCACTTCTTTTCTCTGAGAACCTGAGCCTGGATCACTAAAGGAGCATGAGTTTCTTCTATGTTTCCAGCAACATTTTATGTGCTAATTAAGATGACAATCTTTTGATGCAAACTTCAAGGAATGTTATGAAGGATTCGTAGCCATACATGATATTTCATTAGTTATATTTACATTACTTAAGGCACTTTGTCCAAAGGCACTTTGTCCAAAGGGAATGCTGAGAGCATGGTGGCCAATTGGCTAAGGCGTCGGACGCGTGATCCAAGGATTGCTGGTTCGATTCATGCCTAGTTCATTGCGTTGTGTCCTTGGGCAAGATGCTTTATCTCACTTGCCTCTCTCCATCCAGGGGTTAAATGTGTACCTGTGAGGTAACTTGTCATTGGGCGCAGTATATAACTGCTGCCGACTGGAGGGATTGTCTCTGGGACAGGTTACCATTGATCAGGGGTTATATAACGTCTGTAAAGCGCTTTGAGACCTATCGCTGGTGTAAAGTGTTATATAAAAATCAAATATTATTATTATTATTATTATACATGATATTTCATTAGTTATATTTACATTACTTAAGGCACTTTGTCCAAAGGGAATACTGCAGCAGCTGCAAGATCTCTTGCAGCAAGGCTGAATTAATATCAATCATCATGACAGACCAGCTGCCTATTTGTGTGAAACTGTAGTACCTATTGTGGGAAACTGTAGAATGATTTCATCCTATGCAGCTTAGCTGCAGGATGCTGCAGCCCCCTCAGCATCCTAATTTTTGACACAGTGCCTAAGTATGCTTAAAGCTGTATATTACACTTTCGATAAATTATTTATTTTTTGTTTTCCCGGAACAGTTTGAGAAGACAGCGGATCATCTGTTTGACGCTGCTTATTACGGTCAGAAGGATGCTGTTTGTGGTATGTTGATAATCTGCTAGATATCTGTTAGAACTGAATGAAATAAAATAAGAAACTAAGTATCTTCTTTCACAGGGTCTAGGAATTATTACCTTATACATAATATGCAACCCAGTTACCTTGGGTACATTGTGATCAAATGATATTCTCTAGAAATAAAAGAAAAATATAAGAAACTAACAATACACAGAAATATCTAATGTATAGTGAATGCTTTTTGCAAATGCAACCCAGTTAATATCCAAGTTAGGGAACCTCACAGCATATTTGGACATTTTCTAGTCGTTTTTGCATATTGTTAATTATCATATTTTTTTGGTCGTGGTTGCATGGTATTAATTTTAGCTGGACAAGGTCTAGTCATATCAAAGAAATGGTTTTTAGACTGTAGCCATTTCTTTCTTCTTGAGATCTCCTGCTTCATAACGTTGATATTTATCTCGTTTCATGTTATGTTTTTATCATTTACAGGTGTGAGCGAATGCATCATCATGGGAATCCCAATGAATGTTGGGACAGGAATTTTCAAACTACTTCACAAATATCCTTTTGAAAGTAATGTACAGGGATAAAGGAAAAGAAGCACAAACGTTTTGTTTACTTAAAAATCCTAGTTTTTACTTCTGTTAGACCAAGCCTATGGACCATTGATGTACATGGTGGATTTTATAACATTTTTGCATCAGAGATTGGGAAGGAGTGGAAGGGGTAGGGGAGGAGGGTAAAGGAGGAGGTGGGTAGAGGAGATGTGTTGAGGAGGAGATGGGTAGAGGAGATTGGTAGGGGAGGAGATGGGTAGAGGAGATCAGGAGGGGAGGAGGTGGGTAGAGGAGATGGGTTGAGGAGGAGATGGGTAGGGGAGGAAATGGGTTGAGGAGGTGGTAGAGGAGATGCATTGAGGAGGAGAAGGGTAATGGGAGGAAATGGTTGAGGAGGAGAAGGGTAGGGGAGGAGGTGGGTAGGGGAGGAGATAGGTAGGGGAGAAGAAGGGTAGGAGAGGAGATGGGTATAGGAGATGGGTAGAGGAGGAGATGGGTAGGGGAGGAAATTGGTTGAGTAGGAGATGGGTAGGGGAGGAAATGGGTTGAGGATGAGGTGGGTAGGGAGGGGAGATTGGTAGAGGATATTGGCGGAGGAGATAAGTTGAGGAGATTGGTAGGGGAGATGGTAGGGGAGATGGTAGGGGAGGAGATGGGTAGGGGAGGCGAGGGGTTGAGAATTAAATGGGTATGGGAGTTCTACTCAAACTTCAAATGCAAATTACTCACAATGGAGATATGCGATTCATTATTTGACAGCACCAGTATTCTGGGAAAGTGAGTGAATATAGTTTGATCTCATGAATGAGTCATCGAGGTGTCATATGGAACTTTAATTATCCCAGTAACATCCCGACTGTTACATCAGAGAATACAAATTAACACCAACAATTCTAAATAGATTTCCTTTACCTAGAAGGTCTCATTTTAATTTGAGTTCATATCTCTTCATGCCAGACATATCTTCAATGCTGCCTCTCATGTCTAGCTAAAGGGGCACAGTAATTGAAATAATCAGTCTATTAATTCCCAGAGGTGTGATGGTCTGAGACCTCATCTAATATCTTGCCTTTGAAAGCCTATTTAAAACTAAAACTAAGATCTTCAGTGACATTTTACCAGTACTCCTTCATTTCTGTTAATCTTCATCCTTGTTAAATCCGATGCATTTTTTTTACACTTTAGGCAGTGCTGTAGGTATCTGGCAATGACATTATCAGTAATGGTTGCTAAATTTTTATAGTCAGTCTGTTGGATTTTAATTAGTTACATTTTGTTTGGGAACAACAGAATTATTCAAAGTAACCCGTCTCCATAGCTTAAAGTCAATCTTCTTGTGTAACATGTTTCTGTTAAGTATGATTAGCTACATGCAATGTAACATGGATGTCAACATTAGCAACAAGCAAGATACTTCTCAAAGATTCCTCCCTAGCTTAAAGTCAATGTGTTTGTTTGACACATTTCTGTTAGGTATGCTTGCTTCATATTATGTTATATTATACTGTGTTAATGATAACCAAAACAAAGATATAATACAACGCAATTGTTCCATAGCTGATAGTCAGTGTTGTTCAACACATTGTTGTTAAGTATGTTAGTTCCATACGTAATGTCACAGGGTTTTCACATTAAAAACAACCAAAAATACAACACAATTCTTCCATAGCTGATAGTCACTGTTGTTCAACAGTGTTGTTAAGTATGTTAGTTCCATACGTAATGTCACAGGGTTTTCACATTAAAAACAACCAAAATATAACACAATTCTTCCATAGCTGATAGTCACTGTTGTTCAACAGTGTTGTTAAGTATGCTAGTTCCATACTTAATGTTACAGGGGTTTTCAACATTAACAACAACCAAAATACAACACAATTCTTCCATTGCTGATAGTCAGTGTTGTTCAACACAGTGTTGTTAAGTATGCTAGTTCCATTCTTAATGTTACAGGGGTTTTCAACATTAACAACAACCAAAATACAACACAATTCTTCCATTGCTGATAGTCAGTGTTGTTCAACACATTGTTGTTAAGTATGCTAGATCCATACATTATGTTACAGGGTTCATTAACAACTACGAAGATACAACACAATTCTTCCATTGCTGATAGTCAGACTGTTTTACAACACCTTTCTGCTAGTTATCTTTTATATTTTTTACCTACAAGGATTGTGATAGATACTTCACAGTGTTATTCACCCATAGCCCCCCTCTCCCTCCCACCCCCAAAGTTTGTGTCAGTCTGCTTCTGTAAGGAAGCTGGTGACCCCTATTTGATGATGATAGAGAGATGCTAACACAAACAAATGGAAAAGCTACCACACAATTTGCATCTCTAGCTTAAATTGTTTCAAATGTCCTGTGAAGTCGGCAAATATTAATATTAACAATGAGTAAGAAAGGAGCCAGATTCATGATTTCATTATCCACGTAATATATAATAATAATCTCTTCTTACTTTCATTGATGGTATATTAGTTATATTACCCACTGGAGACTGAGTTATGACCATTTCTTCTGTGTCTGTAGAGCCTGAACTATTCCAGCGGGTTGATTTCGTCTGTAGGAAATGTAATCTTTCAACACAGTGTTAAAATGTCAGCGTTGTTATTAACTAGATCTAATTTCTGTTAATTCTTAGGGTATTGATTCACTCATCAACTTCTTCTGTTCCTCCCAATTAAACTCTGCAACAGAGATCTGATTTCCTGTTTTTTTACTTTAAAGGTTATTTCCAGAGGAAACAATTACTCTTTTTTTTTTAAAGACATTTTCTTTCCTGGTCTGGTTGTACATTAAAGGTTGTTTTATTAGACTATATATAAAGTTTTACTTTTCTCTCAAATTAATCAGTTGATTTTTGTTGACAAACCAATATAGACTTTATATCACAAAAGGTATTTAACTTCTGTAGGAACATTATTTCTTCTGTTTTTATATACTAATGATGGACTGGAAAATTGATTTTCATTGTTTTGAACCAAATATGGCATTAATTCAGCTACATGTATATAACATTTTTTTGTACTTTGTAAGTTTTAGTTTACAAGTAGGATGTTACATTCAAAGCTAGTACTGTTTCTAGAATATAAAATGGTTAGCATCGAAATTCAAGTTGGACCTCTGGAACAATCCATGTCATAGGGCGCCCCCTTTCTGCAGTATTCTTATATCCTTAATTAAGTATACTAGGTAAATTCGAACTTATTTTTAATCCAGTATTTGCCTGGGCCTCAAAATTACTTTCTAGAGCGATAATAAATCAGTAAATTAATTTTCCTTAACAGATTATTATTCTCACAGCAGACAAAGAGAGCAGACCCCCACAGAGGAAGTTGATTTTTGATAACCCAGAGTTTCATGTTCCTGGAGTGTCCACTTGAAAGACCAATATGTGAGGGGTCAGGTGATCTCTCACATTGTCTTTTCCTGGAAAGGAAGGAGAGCTGTCTCGAGGCTGCCTGGGTAAATCTCAGAGGAAGGGATGAAGCCATAAGAAGTTGTCATCATACTGCAAACAAGAAGAAGGTCTTGACAACTGGATGCTCGGGACCTGTTAGCCTGTGACGGTTAATTCCGTTCTATCATTTGGAGGATTTGCTTTGTTTTACAGTAGAAATCGAAGAAGATATATCGTGACAACCCTGAGTCTCATTTTATATATCACATGGTCTGTAATGTGACTATTGAAAGAACCCTACAGGTACGGAGGCCAGATGTTCAGCAATTTAGAGAATTGTCCTCCACGACCTGGCATGACCTCTCCTGGCATGACCTGGCCTGGCATGACCTGGCATGACCTCTTGCATCTGATGGGTGTAGTATGTCCTGCTCTTTAAAGGAAAGGAGTTTGAAGTAAACATGAACAATCAAAGCTTTGATATTTAACAAATTCCCACAGCTACACGTTTGTACTGTGTCGGCTTACATATATGAACGCACATGTACGCAAAGGCCAATGGGCTTACTACTGACTGGAAACAAGTAATGTTTAATTATTGTTAATATCTCCTCAAGATTGAGATTCACTGTATTCCTTCTAGGCTATGTAGGAACAACATGAAATGTGTAAACCTGCATTAAGAATTTTCTGCCAGTTTTGAAGCATGGTTTATTACTTGCAGACCCATGTCATTCTGTTTAATAAGCCATCGTTTGGGTTTTGTTGATTTTTCCAGGCTTGACGAAGGGGTAGCGGACACAGCCCAGGGCCCAGTATTGTTTAGGGGCCCAGGAAAATATATGAAAGGGGAAATATGGGATACAAGAGAATACGTATACTTATGGAAATTGAAGAGTACTGGGGGGGGGGGAGGGGCAGTGACATGATTGTCCCCAGGGCAGAGCCTGGATCTTGTCACCTCTGGAGTGTCATCTGTTTTGATATGATGTCAGTGGCCATCCTACAACAGATGAATATTTCCATAGCAGTAATGTGCTGAATTAGGGATTTTCTGTTATTTTGAAAGAGATATGCCGAAAGGACAAAGGAAAAGGTTTTACTGAAAGATGGATTCTTTAAATTGATTCTGTGATATGGTCAGCTTTATTGATTCCTTGCTGAAAGGAATTTTACACTTTGCAAGTAGATCCACCTTAGTGTGTACAAGAAATCTATTGTTCTCTGTGGAGGTCAAAGGTATTTTTAAAGTCAACAGAGTCTGAAACTAAACACAAGAACTCAGAAAGTTCAGCTAAGTATTTGGTATGTATACCCTCCTCTTGGTTAGCTCATTAATGGTATGAAACTCGGTGGAGGGCAACCAAGGTCATCTAAAAATGTTAAAAACCTGATTAGAGCAATAGGAAATATTGAATGAACTTTATACTTGATAGGTAGTAGGTCCATATTAGTGCAATAAAGTGTGCTGTTTCCTTAAAGGAATGCTGCATTGGCCCCAAATATGCTAGATATTCAAATATGGTCACCTTTGATCAAAATTCTTAAACTGTTTTAATTACAAGCTGTGATGAAATTTCCTAACTGGGACTTTCAGTCATCTTGTGTGTTCCTTAACATTGTCTGAGAACAATTTGGAGAATAAAGACCTCCAGGAAAGTCCTTTTTGAAAACTTCTGGCAATTATAGCATGCTATAATTTTGGGTGGCCTATACTGACTACCTTTAAAAGTCAGTATGGGTCAACACTTCATTATCTTTGTTTCTCTATCTAGATCTAACAAAAATTTGGTCTTGTGTAAGTAATGAGAAAATAGAAAATGAGGCGAATAACATTTCATTTTAAAGCAGAGGTAGGCTGAAAATGTGTTGAAAGTGTTCTACTTTTAAAGGTATGGTATGGATGTTACTGACATGCTTAACTTTGCAAGAGGTCAGAGGTTAGACAAGCAGCAGTATCTAAAATGGGTTTTTTCATGGTTTGTCATTTTCCAAAAATCAATTGAAGTGCAACATCCTCAGTGTTCTAGTCAGTGGAATTCACAGGTTCTCTCATGTCAATGAAACAGAAAACAGTCTGTGGATGCCTTGTTAAGCAGGATATGTATGGAAAGCAAGGGGGTAGGAGCCGGGGGGGGGGGAATGGGAAGCTTCCTACCTCCCTGATGGAAGGGAACCTTCAGATATCAAACACCTGCTATGGTCTATACTTTATTTTGCAAAAAAGGATAAATACGATTATTATATATTTAGTCTTTATTTTGTGTGGACTTGCTCCATTTCTAAAGAATGAGTTCTGTATGAGATGGCCAAACATCTCTAGTAGTTTGCTGGCTTCTTAGACCCTCAGATATACAACTCTTTACTTCCACATTAATTACAACATTTGTGTTCAAGAGTAGGCCAAAGTCACTAATAATCATAAAATATGACTAAAACACATTCTTTTATCATGACTGTCAGATCTCTGTAAGTGGAAGTAAAATATCCAAATGTTTATGTTACAAAGATGATCTAAGATCAAGTTTATGACTGAAATTTATGTGAACCTGTTTCTACTGATCATCGAAGGTTGAATGAAAAGGTATGTTATATAGCGAAGTTATCACATGAAAATATTAATTTTTTGTATAAAAAACTCACTTTCAAAACTATACATGTGTTGCATTTTCTTTATTGATGTGAGTGTTGTTTTAACTGCTAATCAAAGTTAGGGGGGGGGGCTGGGGGGGGGGGAATGGGTATATCTTTTACTGGAGGAATTAAAAGACAACCAGAGGTGGGAATTGAACCAGAGACCTTGGGGTGCCAAAACAAGTTGATTCCACTACACCATTTAGGTGAGGAACTCATGTAAGAAGCTTTTCAAATATTTAAAGATCCAGTTGCTGGACTTAGACATCTTATAAAACATTTTCTCCACTGATCCTTGTCAGCTCACCTGGTCCGTGTGGGAACCTTGTCAGGGGGGGGGGGGAGGTGGCGGCCAACTCACCTGGTCCGCGTGGGAACCTTGTCAGGGGGGAGGGGTGGCGGCCAACTCACCTGGTCCGCGTGGGAACCTTGTCAGGGGGGAGGGGTGGCGGCCAACTCACCTGGTCCGCGTGGGAACCTTGTCAGGGTGGCGGCCAACTCATCTTGGACGGTGTTTGCCCACCCAGGGCTTGAACCTGGGCTACCAGAAACATTAGATTGCCTACGGAACTACCAATCACACCATTTTGGTTCCCAATGTAAAATCTTCATTTCTTACCTTTATACTTCCACCTGCTCCAAAGAACAGAAAACTAAAAGGCTCAGGCTGGACTTGAACCGCAGACATGGAGTTTGTCTGACTCTCTCGGTTACAGAGCACTACCAACTGCGCCACAGTAACTGTTGAGAAATACTGCTCGTTTCTAATATATCAACTTCAGAATGGAAGGAGGAAAAGAGCAGAAAATTAAAAATGCTCTCTCTGGTGTTTGAACCCTAGACATGGAGTTTATCTGACTCTCTCGGTTACAGAGCACTACCAACTGCGCCACAGTAACTGTTGAGAAATAATGCTCGTTTCTAATATATCAACTTCAGAATGGAAGAAGGAAAAGAGCAGAAAATTGAAAACGCTCTCTCTGGTGTTTGAACCCTAGGCATGGAGTTTATCTGACTCTTTCGGTTACAGAGCACTACCAACTGCGCCACAGTAACTGTTGAGAAATATTGCTCGTTTCTAATATATCAACTTCAGAATGGAAGGAGAAAAAAGAGTAGAAAATTAAAGTACTCTCTCTGGTGTTTGAACCCTAGGCATGGAGTTTATCTGACTCTCTCGGTTACAGAGCACTACCAACTGCGCCACAGTAACTGTTGAGAAATATTGCTCGTTTCTAATATATCAACTTCAGAATGGAAGGAGAAAAAGAGTAGAAAATTAAATGCTCTCTCTGGTGTTTGAACCCTAGGCATGGAGTTCATCTGACTCTCTCGGTTACAGAGCACTACCAACTGCGCCACAGTAACTGTTGAGAAATAATGCTTGTTTCTTATATTTCAACTTCAGAATGAATTAGGAAAACAGCAGAAAATCAAAAACCAGTCTGGGGCTTGAACTCACACCAAGGAGTTTGTTTGACTGTCTGCATTTCAGAACACTAACCACTGTGCCACAGTAACTGTTGAGAAGTAATGCTAATTTCTAATATTTAAACTTCAGAATGGAAGGAGGATAAGAAAATGCTGCCTTTGCAGGGTTTGAACCCTATGTAATGAGGTTGTCTTATTCTTTTAGTTATAAACACTGTGCCACAGTAACTGATAATATGTACGGCTCACTTTTTTTTATATATATATTTCAACAGAATGGAAGCATGGAAAGAGCAGAAAATCAAAATGGCATCTACTGGGGTTTTATCTGGATAAGAAGTTTATCTCATTCTTTCAGTTAAAGAGCACTAACCCCTGTTGAGAGATACTTGACCCTCAGTATATTTGGGGAAATGACCAGTGTTGCACAATACACATGGAAGTTTTTTCAGCAAAATGGAAAACCATCAACAGAAGTTTTAAGTTGAATTTTATGCTGGATATTTGTATCCAGTTTAGCGAGGGAAAGAACCCTGTTGATTTTCATAGGGTTCAAATGTCATTGGAGATCACCATTGGACAAATTCTAAAAACCTTGTAATACAGTAGTTATAAATCAAAAGGTAAAGCTTGAATAAACTTCACAGATGGAAATCTGGGATGCACCTTATTAGCTAAAAGAACCTTGAGTGCAGTTTGTTTTTATATTTTTGCATATAAAATGAGGCATGGAATCACTATATGCCCCATGGCTTTCTGGTTGTTAAACACATAGATCATGTGAGGATTGTTATGGAATTTGCAAATCAACTGTTTTATTGCTGGTGGAAGAAATTATACAGAGATCATGTAATTGTATCGTCTGATGGAGGGTTACATTATGTTAATTTGAAACTGTGTATAGTTTCACCAAAAATTCTTTCATACTTGAGTAATGTATTGTCAAATCCTCATTGATGCATTCATGATGGCGTGTGTGAGTGCGTTTGTGACGCCCAGCTTGTAAACACGATATCTCAAGAAGGAAATGTCAGACCAATTTCATATTTGGTGTGTAGAAGTACCACATTGAGTACAAGAAGCCTAATGTTTTTGGTGGTCAAAGGTCACTTGAGGTCACCAGGGATCAAATTGTGAAAACCTTGTTAACACGATATCTCAAGAAGGAAAGGTCAGACCAATTTCATATTTGGTGTGTAGAAGTACCACATTGAGTACAAGACGCCTAATGTTTTTGGTGGTCAAAGGTCACTTGGGGTCACCAGGGATCAAATTGTGAAAACCTTGTTAACACGATATCTCAAGAAGGAAAGGTCAGACCAATTTCATATTTGGTGTGTAGAAGTACCACATTGAGTACAACACGCCTAATGTTTTTAGTGGTCAAAGGTCATTTGGGGTCACCAGAGATCAAATTGTGAAAACCTTGCAAACACGATATCTCAAGAAGGAAAGGTCAGACCAATTTCATATTTGATGTGTAGAAGTCACATTGATTACAAGAAGCCTATTGTTTTTGGTGGAGGTCAAAGGTCATTTGGGTCACCAGGGGTCAAATTATGAAAAAGGACAAGCTTATGGTTAGGTTAGGTGAAATTGGAACAAACTGTCAATGAATAAAGTATTTATTATTTATCTATTGTATATAATTGAATAAATTAACCAGTTTAAAGAATTACTTTGTGCACTGGTACCATGGCCCGCTAACAGAGACAACTGCGAAAAAGTAAACAAGAAACATAGAGTAGCCTTTTTTTATCTTTATTCCTTTCTTCAAACACCATACAAGAATGTTCCAATAACTCTGTTAAAACAATATTTATAAGAAAAAAGAACTCGAATGAAATGAAAAAAATTCTTTTCTCAATTTTCAGTTTCGTATAATTAAAAGTAGGAAAAATTTCTGTAAACACTACGAGACTATAATATGAAGTGTGCTTTCCGAAAAAAAAAGAAAAAAAAAGAAGAAATTTGAACGACCCCATGAATTTGCATTTTTTTTCTTTTTTTTTCTTCGATATTGACAAATTTACAATAACTGTTAGAACTAGACCAAATAGCATGTGAACCTCACATAACATATTGAGTATGATCAGATATGCTTTTTTTTTTTTTTCCGTACAGAGTAAAGTATCTACAAAGGAGGCATTCCAAACCTGAGAAGATCCACATGTACCGCGAGGGAACCTTGGCGATATCGATACGTTACATGCAAGATAATTAACAGCTATACAACAAACAGGCACAAAGAAGCTGTCAATAAAAATGTCAGCTCTGTGTGGCCTTATACAGACACACACACACGCACGCACACACGCACACCAAAAAAACAAAACAAAAAACATATTAGTCGCTGCTTAGGGAAAGCTTACCATAGAAATAATACCTGTGGGTATTCAGTTTTCTTAGACAAAACAAAGATATCAGTTGCACTCTCTTATTATTAGAACAAGGGAGAAAGTTGAATAGTCTAACGAAGCTAATTGTAATGAAAGGCACCGAAACACAAAAAAAATACTGGAGAGAAAAAAGAGAAGAAAAAATTACTTTGACACCGCACTCCTGTGTTGGCTTCCATAATAGGTGGATGCCACCAGTTAAAATGAGCAACTGAAAAACAACAAAGACTTACATATAAACAACACTATTACAAGAGGAACGCACTGGTCTGTAGAAATTGTTGAAATACCGATGGACTGGGTATGAGCAGTCGATAATTGTCAAGAACATATTAAATGTAAACTCCAGTAATAACCAGCTTCTATGGGTGTGGTGGAGGGGAGGGTGGGGGGGTATTTGGGCGGGTGGGTGGTGAATCATGAT
Organism: Apostichopus japonicus; assembly: GCF_037975245.1. Classification (NCBI taxonomy): domain Eukaryota; kingdom Metazoa; phylum Echinodermata; class Holothuroidea; order Aspidochirotida; family Stichopodidae; genus Apostichopus; species Apostichopus japonicus. Next base: position 2,580,515 of record NC_092566.1, read on the forward strand.
GTAAAGCATTCTTAATTTTGTTGGCTGTTGTGATCAGACCATACACATTTCATGATGTAACAATGAAATTTTGGCCAAAATTTAACAAGTGTTAGTTTTTGAGTTTGACATACGTTCGGCTTGGTATAACATCGATGCAAACGATGACAGTTAGGGTAGGAGAAGTTTTGATCTTGAATAAATAGGGCGTGGCAGTAGGAGAGACTATTATTATTATGTAATATACAAGATACTTCAAACTTTGAATGGTCAAAAGCCAATCATTATCCATCATCTTCACCCACAAGGGGGTACCAAACTTACAACCAGTCATTTTGGGTAAACATTTAAAGCAAGATGAAAAGAAAAAAAAAAGAGAGAAAAATTAGGCAGTACTTGTGATTCCTTAGAGCCTAATGGCCTACATAGGCAGTATAGTTAAGTTAAGTATTCTGTATAAACTTCCCAAAAAACTCTGCAATGGATACAAGGATATGTCTTGAGATCTCATTGGGGGGGGGCCTAGCCTGTCCTGGTGCACAGATGTCTGCAAAACTTTAAAAGAACTGTCCAGAAGAAATTGAACCAGCAAAATAGGAACTTTTAGCAAGCTGGTGAAATTTTGCTAAGAAAGATTACTTTTGATGCAAGTTTGTTATCAACTTCCATATCAACATTTCTTGCTAGAATGAAATATAGGAATTTAAAACTGATCTCACAAGAATATTAAGAATGGGATCCTCTTTGAAACACGACGAAACTTATATTTTGTCAGCTGAAGGATGGCAACGTTGCTTGAGGAACACAAAACACTGTCATAACAACATCTTCATAGGTTTCAGGGTGATCTTCCAAAAATAAACTGAACATGCAAATATTCCAGCAAATCAATAAACAGGATTTGTTTTTTTTACAAAGCACAGCATGACAGGAATTTGTCAGCTAACATCTTGCAATCATCTTTCGCGGGATACATTCATGTTACCATTTGCTTGCATTTTCTTTGTAAAAAGTAAAACAATCCAAAATTCTATGAAAAAAAGCCTTATCCATATTACGAACAACCTCCTGAATGCCTCTCTCATAAACCGTTAATTTTTTGAGTATTAATAAATGAATTGAATGCATTGTTGCATATTCTGAGCTTGATATGCCATTCCACCTTCCCTGCCATATTCTAATAGGTCGTTGTTTTTAAGTTCTCTACTCAATAAGAAAGAGGCAGGAATTGCGCCCCCTCCTAGGTATCGACTACCCTCTTAGTAAACTTTGGTGCCATTTTGTGGACTCCTAGATGTGGTTGTGTCCTGCACAACCCCCAAAGTTTACCCCCCATTGCAAGTCATTTAAACTTTTTTTTTGTCCAGCAAATCAATTTTTTACATTCATTCAGACAATTACTAAAAACAAAAACAGAACAGAAAGAAAAGTCAGTTTGTACACATTCATATCAATATCGGGACCAAGAAGAAATCAAGAAAAAATATACACCTTCATCAAGATAAAAAAAGGCAACCTCAAACTTTTACTGCACAATGGTTGTACAAACTGATACACCCCAAGATCGTTTACTTTATGATTAATATTTAACTATTATTATTATCACACCTAAATTTTATAATACTCAACCAGGTACAAACCACTTATGAAAAAGGAAAAGCTTACAAAATACAGAATAAGCTAGCACATCTGTTCTGATTACGACATCAAAACGTAGGATGCAAAGTGTACATGGTAGTTAAGTCTTAACAATAGTTTAACGAACCTATGATATATCAACGTACAATATAATCCATATGTAACCTTTAGACAACGACGACCATATTTATAACCATCCATGCTTGTACAAAAAAAATCGTTAGTAATAGTAATATCTGATAGAGAGAGATTCAGCAGTAAAAAACACCAGCTAATTTTTTTTTTGTTTTTGTTGAGAAATAATACATAAGGATAATTATTAAGACACCATTTTTTTTTTTCCAACAGTGGTGCTACACGTTATACTAATTGTATCTACTTTATACACATACCACTATGTAATGGTTATAATTTGCAAAGACTGTTAAAAACAGGTCATGAAAAACCTTATGAATATGCACGACTCACGCTAAATGGTTACAAGTTATTTAAATGACCCCTAATTTACATATTTATTCAACTCTTTATACGAGAAGCAATAGTCCCTACTGCTTTGGACTCTGGATTAAAACATACTGCATTTTACAACTTTCTCTTAACGGGGGATTAAAGGGAAGTTTATTCACCAATATCATAAGCCTTGTGCTAAAGATAGAGCCTACCTTAAAAAGTCCCAATAGGAGTTATTAAAGTAACAATGCATTTCACAGGCTGTCTTATCAATGATCAGAACACTGTCTGTGTCTGAGGACCCTGTGCAGAAGTTAACTACAAGCTGTATATTTGGTAGCTTCAATACAAGCAAAGTTTTCTACCGAGCCACACGACCAAACATACACCCACTAGCATTGCTGTTGTACCAGCAATCAAAACACTAGCTGTGTCTCCAATCCCAGCAACAAAAATTACTTGTGTACAGAGAACTGGTCTTACCGAAACAAGTCCAGCGAACAAATGTATTTTAGACAAGGAATATCTTCGTTTGAAAGGTTTTAGGATCAAAGAAAGGGAGACATGACTCAATTATTTTACAGCCGGAATATCTCCTATCGGGACTTTAAAATGCTGATTAGCCTCTCTACCAACCCCCACTCCCCCTCCCTCCCTCCTCTCCCCCATCAACTTCAATTCTCACTCATATTGGCATTTTTCTTTCATCATTCATTCCACGTAGAACCTGACAATACTTAACCTCTTGCAGATATGAAGACACAATACACCTTTAATTTCTTATCACCACATCTTCTAATCCAGTCAGACTAACTCACAAACACAGCTCAGCTTTTTGTGGTTTTCCAAGTCTTTCTGACTTTTGTTTACATTTTCTCATAGAAGAATTGAAATATAGATGGCTTGGGAATATCCATAAATGCTGGTTGAGATACTGTCATAATATACTAATAAAATAAGATCCTTCTTTGAATTTGTTGCTGGTAGATTGATCGTTAAATCACCTAGGAGAGAAAACCTCATTACAAGTGGATGACAGAAAAAATGATTCTTTTTCTGTTATCTGCCAACCCTTATGAAAATGTCTCTCCCTGCAACTGTTCCTCCCACTCTTTGTGTCGACCATAAATGTAATCTACAATTTGGCTATATGATAAAATGCTAGCACTAGTTTACTATAATATTCTGATAAAAGGAGTACAAAATACAAACATACACTATAACCAGGACCACAGAGGACAAAATATTAATAAGAGTCTTTTTTAAGACTGTACCATTCATTGCAAAAATGGAATAGTCCATCGTTGGGTGAAACCATTCACTAAAATTATACAAAACTGCTGGAAGGGGGGAACAATTGTTTCATTATTTCTCATTTCGACATATGGTGAGAGGGGTCAAGATCCCTTCCGAAGTGGGGTATATCCAGGTATGTCTGCTAAACATGGAAGAATCCGTTTAAAAAATTCTGCGAGATTTAGGCCCTTTTCTGCTGGATGACATCATTCCTTTGAGATAGAAGATTAAATTTCTTCACTGGGTAGTCCAAAATTGTTGCAGGTTAAGTAACACCAAAGAACGACATGATAAATCTGTTGATGATTTGTCGGGAGGCTTCAACCTGACCTCCTTTCTTAAAAAAATTCGCTACTGTTTGAAAAGCAAACCAGTTTTTTTAAGTTCAGCCAATCACTGGAGAGAGGGTTCGATGAAACTCAAATCAAGACTGTCTTTAGAATTGGACTTATATTCTCCATAGGAGACAGAGAGAGAGAGTCTGCCACACTGGTAGATGGCAACTCTTCCAAACGTTTGGCCCCGAAACACTTCGTTTCGATGTCAAGCCACATGTCCACCTAACTTCTCCAGGAAGGCTAGTACCTCCACCATTTATTTTTCCTCTTGTGATACTTCACTCTGCTTGGAACCATGCTTGGACCTCAGAGCCCTTACCAACAGAAATAAATCCACAACCTGGGAAATGAGAGTTTTTACTGTGCTCATGGTAGCAAGGCTTATCTGGGTCCTATTATGTAGTGGTGTTGTTCTGGGGGAGAGTGGCGTTGCGGCGTGGTGGCATCCTCTCGTTGACTTTGTCCAGTCCTTTAGCTTCCTGGAAGCCGCTGATTTTGTGGGTAGTGATTGCTATAAAAAAAAAAGAGTGAAATTGAAACCCAATGAAACTTTGAAAGGGTATCCAATATCCCACACAGTTCTTTTAACTCTTCATGACTTTGAATATGTTATAAGGACGGGTATCTCCTCGCCAAACTATCACAACAAACCATCACAACTAACTTACCAACATATTTGAAACATAGCAAAGTAGAAAACTGGTTGAAATTTACGTTAAAATCCATATAAAAGCAATATGTGCAAAGCGTACTCTGGTTTGTAAATCTTGACTGTGTCATTGCTCTGATATGTAAAATAATCCCCGACATGAAGATAAATATAAACGATAATAACATGAATCTGGTCGTCACTCAACCCTAGTGGTAAAATCTTGATGGCCATCAGTCTTAGCCACAAATCTTACCATGTACAGAAACTAGCTTCCATCTTGGATACTTCATTTGAGTTCTGACTCGGAAAGTTATTTTCAGACGTTAATCGACGGGTAAAATTTAGCCGAATTAGAAAGACTAATTATATTGTTCAATTTAACTAACTGTCTATATATGTCTCTTTAATGTGTTCTTAGTTTGTTTTCATTTTAGTTTTGCCTTTGAAGAAGATCCCGCTAGGATGGAAAACGTCAGGCCCTCTATCTTTTACATCTGTACCTACACAGGCTCTTTGCAGTAGATAAGCAGTTTGATCAAAGACAGAAAGTGCTTCCAGGTGGCCTTCAAATGCTTGCTGAAGTTTGAGCACTAATGACTAAAGATTTATTTTACTGGTTTTGTATACTTGCAGATAATACCAATTCCCCTTAAGAGATTCAAGCTTCAAGGATATAAGGGTTAATGCACTCTTTATGCTTCAATGCAGTCAGTTTCCTAATTTATACAGAGTTCAAAGGACATATTTGCATGCTACATTTCTTTAATAGTGTGGAGAAGAGGATTTTTGTTATGTTTTGAATTTCAATGGTGTCTCTAAAATGTTTAACAATATCGTATCCATTTATACTTCATTAGTAACCTGTTTAAATAATACTTATCGGGATGTACAAGATGTTTCTCATTTTGTTTAAATTTTCTTCAATCATTTTCTCCTTCCAACCTTGTTTGTTCTTCATTTCAAATGCAACAATGTTCTTTGAAAAGATAAATACATGCGCAGCACAAATCGTAATTCTCCTGTCTACCCGCTGTGATTTCATCAGATATCCCCAACCCTCCCATCCCCTCTACCCTCCCCTCTACCCTCCCCTATCCCTGAATGGTTGGATTAAAACTCATACCATTGAGTAATGTGTCTCTACCACCAGAGAGAGCTCCAGCCGGGAGCATGCCTGTTGGTGATTTCATCAGATATCCCAACCCCCCCATCCCCAAACCTTCCCCTCCACCCTCCCCTGTCCCTGAATGGTTGGGTTAAATCTCATACCATTGAGTAATGTGTCTCTACCACCAGAGAGGGCTCCGGCCGGGAGCATGCCTGTTGGTGATTTCATCAGATATCCCCAACCCCCCCTCCCATCCCCAAACATTCCCCTCTACCCTCCCCTGTCCCTGAATGGTTGGGTTAAATCTCATACCATTGAGTAATGTGTCTCTACCACCAGAGAGGGCTCCGGCCGGGAGCATGCCTGTTGGTGTCAATCCCTTCAGAGTTAACACACTCTCACTCTCCTCTCTGTGAAATTAAATAAATAAATTAAATCAACAAATTAAATCAACAAAAACACACAAAATAGTGAGAAATAGGTACTAGGATTAACTAAAGCGTTCACTTTAGAAAGAAATACCATCGCTAGTAGTCACAACCAGGACTGACAGGGACTTGTATAATCCCCACCATCTTTGCTTTGGATATTTCTGATGATTTGATCAAATTCAAGATTACTAAAGCAATTTTTTTTATTTTGGTTACAAGTCAGTACCAAAGTTTGCCACAATAACATACAGCTTATTGTTAAAAGTATTTTTCTTCACAATTGATTGAACTAAAAACACCATTAAATCACAGCAAAACTAGCAAATATATAAGCAAACAGTTATTGTAAGTAGCACATTCTACTCTTATGTCAACTTTAACGTCAAGTCTCACCCTGTGGCAGATTAAAAAACTTGTTTTGAAATTTTACATCAGTTTAAAATCAACACTGTGAAGTTAAAACATTAAACCATTAAGGGAATCATCATCAACATCACCAAGTAATTATGACAGGTTGCTTGGTGTGATGTATAACTTCTAATGTTAGAGATTATGCTTACAGAACAACAGAAGCAAGGTATGACTGCTCTGCAGAGATCAATAAATGGCCATTAAAAAAGAGATGGAAATTTGAAGGAACAATACAGGAAACACCACCAGTCTCCCCCTCCCCCCCACTAATTTATCCTTTGAAAATGTAAATCACATTATGTTTTGCAAACATGGGTGACCTTGTTATGCCAGGCACTGACTGGTTAGAATTCTCTTGATAGAAACTAAACATGTTGTATGTCTGGAATAGAAACTGCTGCTGGGCATCAACAATGCTTTCAACTAAACGAAACGTGTGTAAAATGTAAATATGAGTTTTGCTGTGGGCGTGGCTTAGAACATGTCAGAACTGTTGTATTGGTTTGAATCCAGAAATGGAGGTAAAGAATATTTTCATGAGACATATCACTTAATTCTCAATATCTTAAAACGAGGTGAGATAAATATGGCCAACAAGCCCAGACTAAACTATTTCTTGTTCGATTGGGTCAGTTTTGTATTGAACAGTAAGGCCTAGATAGTTTCCAACATGACAATATGTTGCAAACTGTATGTATATGTTCGAGGTGCAAACATTTCCACAAACTTGTTACCATGGTGATCTATGCTTTTGAATTATCTCATATCCGGTTCAGGAATGACATACAGATCTGGACATTGACACCTAGACACTTCAAAGTATTCTCAAATGTTAAGCTAAAATTATCAAAATAATGAGCACGATAGAATGCTATTGGCCATGGTGTATTATTGCTGGTGGGGCAAGCCAAAACAATATCTCTAATATTGTAATATATTTCTAATATAATTAGACCTATAATGTGACAGAATATATCATAGGCTATTCATATACACATATATCAGCGGCGGTTTTAAGTGTTGGTTATAATAATCAGCAGTGATTTTTACAATGCTTAAGTGACCATAAATGTGGGAGAAACCCACAAGGGCTTATGGATTACAACTTACACGTCGGGTGGCTTCCAATTCAACATTTTAACTCAAATTTGGAATCTTTTCAATTAAGAAAGTCATTGCAGATGGGAAAACCGTAACCGTAGATTGCTCTTGGATGAAAAACCCACCTTACTATGACCGGTCCAGGGATCGAACCCCGAACCTCCCGATTGCTAAGCCTCATTGCTTCAAATGCCACTGCCTTTATCCACTCAGCCACAGCACCGGTGTTAATGCCTTGACGTAGTTATATTAATGACTACTATGTAACCTCTCCAAGCCTATTTTGAGGCAGATATATTAAATGCATCTTCTCTCACCTGAGAACCGAGAAGACTCTGGCCATTTTGCCGATCGCTCTTATCTTGTTCCTGATGATTTCTCTTCTTGCTGCCGCGATATCACCTGCAAAACAGATCAAAAAGATATTTCCAATTTAAGGTATTTCAGGCCTAACAAAGATGGCTTTTAAAGTAAAAAACCTTTCCATGCATAACTTGGAAGCGACTCACAGAGTGACACAAGTGAAAACACTGTCAGATCGTAGTTGGACACGGATAAAAGGATAAGGTTTACATTTATACAGCAGAGTTTTGTCCTTCAAAAGGAGAAAGTGAAAAAAATTTAAAAAAAGGTCGAGAGCAACAAAGGGATGGAACACTATGTCTGTGCAATAGTTAATGTTAGGATTTACAAAAGCTAAATGATGTTCATTTGTTACATCAATATTACCACAAATACACAAAGCAATATTACCGTGCTCACTGACGTTTATATTATAGAAGGTCAAAGGTCAAATATGTTAATTCAAGTTGTCTGAATCAATTCCTAGTTTGGAAATGGGAGTAACAGAACAAAATGGGATGGAGTATGGGGGAGAGGGGAGGGAAGATGGGGTGGTTGGGAAATTAAAGTTCATGTCAATACTTTGTATGAGACATTGCTGGGGGGGTGAGAGGTGCAGCATATGGTGCCTTGGGGGTACCAGAGGGTGTTTAAATTAGCAGTATTCTCTTCTTTGGTAGGTCATATACCATACCTCACTCTATGGGTAATTATCAATTAAGTAGCGAGACCAAACACTATACCGTGTACCACAACAGAAGATTCCCACCAATATGTATTTTACTTGGATAAAAGCCCTACTATTCTCGAAGAGAAGATCAATAATATCTAATCACATTCCACCATGTTCTACCCTCTTTTTGTAGTCTATATACACACACATGTTGTACATACATACATACATACATGTAGTCATGTACACACATACGTACCTGGATGTATATACTGTATATCTACTACATACATGTATGTGTGTTCCTTACGTTACTTGCGAAGCCTTGAAAATTCAGTCACTTCTCACCAGTCTCACATGCATTAACAAGTCTTGTCACAAAGAGTAACTTAGTAACACAACTGTATTTATCTAATGAAGCACAGGTAGGTTTTGACAATCTCATCATATTTCTCTCAATCCTTAGGCCCAAAAATTTTCAAAGAATAAAAGGCCATCCTTTTGAATCACAGAAGATTAGAAACCTCCCCCGTTTCTTTACCTTATAAATCCTCTTTAGTGAATCATGCCTTCCAAGGCAGTATTGTGACGTTAAAAAAAGAGTACTTGCCTTAAAATTACAGCCAAAAATAAATTTATAAAAAAAATAAACAAATAAATTAACAGTAAGGAATTTTGATTCCCAATTTTGTGTCAAGGCCAGTGGCTACCTTGATAATTCATAAAGGTACGCTAGAATGCATCTCGAAACGCATCACCAGTAACAGCAGCAGCAGCAGGTTTTAGATGGACAAGAGTCCAAGGAGAGCAAATGTAGGGATAACTGGTAGAGATGTAAAGGTGCTCAGTGATACGGAACACAAATATCGCCTCTGTTTATATACGAGCAGTAATAACAGGCAGAGATGAAGATCGCTTCTTAAATGACTCTATGGGAGAGGTTGTGATTACGAGCGGCCGTCGACGCCCGACAAGCAAGTATACATAGTTCTTGCACTAGTACATCATTGCCTTCGTGTGTCAGGCCGATCGTCGGTGAGAGAGAAGCATCGCAAACTCGAAAAGATAATTAAACGATGTGTGATTGCTGCTTCTGTTGTTGATGCATACTTCATCAAATTCAATAATAATAATAACAATAATAACAGTAGCAGTACTGAGCCCTTACTGTATGGAGAAGCATATGGCATAACAGCAGACAGACCACTGTATGTACAGTGGGGAGGATATGGTGAATAGTGTATATAGTGAATCCATATATATATAAGCAATAATTGATTGTTCTTTGACATCACACTACATTGTACAGTGTAGACATATTTTTGTTTTCAAGCAGTTTTTCTTCATGACCAATTTTTTTTTGTTTTGTAGGAATTTGTTTATTTGTAGGAATTTGTTTGTTTGTAGGAATTTGCTTTTTCCCTCTCAAAATACCTGACTTTTGTTTGGGGGGGGGGGGTTTCCCTCTCAAATTTACAATTTTGCTATTTGTATTTGATTAATACCTTATGAAAAGTGTCTGGGCACAAATATTATGACAATCAAAAAGAATTGTTGAAATGACAAAGATGAAGATCTATCTAAAACTTGGATCAAGTTTTAATCATCTACAATGAGCAAGGTTCTATGGTTAACTTCCACGATTTGCAATGGTAATGCAAAAAGGTTGCTTTAACCACAACGACAAAAATCATGCCTGTGCCATCCTCAAATTTCTTGCCAAAAACATGTCCTGTGCATCCGATCTTACAGTATGTGCAAACTGTCAACTCACAAACATGATTCCCCCCCCCCCCTCTCCCTAAATGGATTGTGCGGCTCAGTAGAAGGGAATTTTGCTAAATTAGCTTAATCCTCAAACATTCGGAATGATGGAGTGAACATGAGAACGAAACCATCACTTTCTGCTCAGCAGTCATAAAAATGATATTTTATGTCAAACTGCAACACATTTATGGCTCCAATCTAAGCTTTTGATAACTTCCAACTAATCACTCATGTTAATAATTAATAGCACAGATGACAAAAACACCTTTCGAGACTGAAACAATTGGGTGAGAAATGGCCATTTCAAAACCATGATGGAAGTCTTACACATAGTACTGTAATGGGTAACTGTCTTTCATCAGAGGCCATATATGTTCCCATGATAATACAATATAATTAATGACTCATATTTGCACCAACTAACATCTTTTTAACGTTATGAAACTATGGCAACTATAAATTTAGACTTAAAATTTTTAAATTATTTAAGTTAAATTATTTATATGATTTAAATCACTAAAATTTTTCACAAAAGTGGTAAATATCTTTGAACAATTTTACCTCCTAAATATATATTTGGAAAAATATGTATGAGGGTTGATACCGATATTTTCTGCAATATAGTTTTGTCATCTTTCTTTTCACAAGATGCCTTTAATATGCCTTTTTACAGGGCAGGGCAGGGCAGGGAAATCGCAGGGTCAATTGATGATTGTTTTTTAATTTTTTTATTGGGAAGCCGTTACTGCTTCAGACGATTAATCTGCTCTCAAAAACCTGAAGTTTGCTTGCCCTTCTCTGAATTTTTTTTATCTGCGGACGTCCACATATTCGTTTGACAATCTATGAAACAGAAATGTACCGAGGAAAGTGGAACATTCAGAGAAAATCGAGGCAAAAAAAGGCAAGGAAAAGTGGATTTCAGCAGCTAGGGCACATGGATTATACATACCACTATAAGATGAAAACTGAAGTCCAGGAAAGGTTTACTAGAAATTCAGAGGGCAGTTTATATTAAGATATTGAATTTAATTACTCTAATCTTCATCAACACTTGACTTATTGTTACCTAACTATTTTTTCCCCCTTTGAGAAAAAACGAGGCTTACACGTTTTTATCATTATCTAGCTTAAACAAAGAGACAATGTCGTCCTCTTAGGAACACGGCATTTTCAATGACACTTTCCACCGTGCTGAGATCTTTGTATCGGTAACCTTCAGTAATAATATAACAAACTTGCATCTGAAACTATAAAAAACAAAAAATTAAACAAAAGAGTCAACTTTCAGTGTATGCTGAATGTTTCAAATAGCTTTCCAGAGAAAGGGAGGGGGAGAAAACATTATTAGCTCCTTGAAAGTCTCTGTTGCTATGGCAATGTTTATTTAGGTAATTTTTACTCTTTCTCTCTGCTCACACAATGCTGCTGAAATTCCCCCAAAATGGCCTCAAGCATGCCCAAATATTAGCTGAAGAGCACTGTTGCAGATCCCACACCTAATAATCAAGTGGCAGAGTTTACAATATCACATGAGAAGCATCGAAAAAACCCTCAAAAAGCTGTTATACTATGAGGCAACTGTACATTGTGTCCTTGTCATACGATGGAGATATCATCATTGCTAAATGTCTGAGTTACAACTGGGGCAGTAAAAAATGGCGGCCAAAGGTCAGTGGGGGGGGGGGAGTGCTTTCAGACCACATCATCAGAGAATTCAAAATCTCATTTTATATCATCTGAATGTTTCCACCATTGAATATATTATTCATAGATTAACTTTTTAGAATCACATTCTGGTCTCACTATTGTACCAAGTTAATTTCTAATATATTTATTTTAAATGAAAGCAACATGAAAGCAACATGAAAGCAACAAGTATTTCTGGGATAATTTTCACTACATTTTGACACTTTTTTTCTACTTATGTGAATCTCACGTCAGTTATATTATAGTCCTCGGGTTTTTGAGTCGCTTCTATAAAAAAAAAAAATTATGCTAATTGATACCGAAACCATAAAATAATAACAGCCATTGAGCTTTTAATAGGCACATTTCATTTCAAAATGTCAAACTTTTTCAATTCAACTTGTATACATGTGGTTTAAGCTGCAATGATTTTAATTACTCGTTAATTAACCTTCATTAGGTGGAAGACTTTAACATGATCTCTTAGTCTATGGCGAGACTAATAATCTTACTTTTGAGTTAACAGTCCGTAAAGTTTGGTATAGGATCTATAATCAGATGCAAACCTTTGCTGACCTGACTTCAAAAATGATATTCTGCTTATCCGCTTGCCTGTTCTGTTCTCAATACGACTTTCATTTGATAAATTTTGATAACATACATGTTCTCAACCTAACAAGCATTAGAACCGAAAATATATATATAACAATTTTTTGTCAACCTTGAAAATTTTGGCACAACCAATTTACAAGAAATTTTTCAAAAATTTCGTAACAAAGACTGGTTGATCAAACCGAACAATTGTATGTATTTCTTTCAATTTTGGTAAATTTTCAATGTTTATTATCAAGCGCCATCCAAGCAAATTACATTGAACATGAAAGTTCAACTCGATTGCCCTGCTTTACATCGAACAGCATCCTGGAAAGATTTATTATTACAGACGGGGTGCTGAACCAAATATATATATCTGTAATTAACAAAACATTCAGACACCACTCTACATTTTTGCACATCTTGCAGTCTGATAGCTAATTAGTAGGAAATTAATGAATCCATACAGTAATGGCAAATCAGACAACAACCAGACACTTTTGTAAGATTGGAGTATTTACAGTAGGCATTGTGTCAAAGGTAGGAAGTTGAGTAGGCTGCAGCATCCTGCAGCCAAGCTGCATAGGATGAAACCAAACTAAGGTATGTTCACAAAACTAAAATCATAGCATTGGAGAATTCACAGGTTAATTGTAGCTTTAACTTTTGAGTTATCTTGTTTAAAAGGTTTTCAGACTTTGATGCCTGTTGACCTCATGTGACCTTTGACCTCTACCAATTTCAATAGGATTCTTGCACTCAATAAGCTGGATCTACATACTAAGTATTAAATTCAAGAAAGACATACTTCTTGTGTGATATCGTGTTTACAGATTTTCATTTAAATGTTGACGGCATATGACCTTTGACCTCCACCAATTTCAATAGGGTTCTTGTAATCAACAAGCTGGATCTGCATACCATGTATGAAGTTCAACAAAGATGCACTTTTTGAGTTATCATGTTGAAAATGTTTTTCGGCTTTGGCCTGTGTTGACCCCAAACGATCATTGAACTTTACAGTAAATGATAGGCTTCTTGTACTCAATAAGATGGATTGACATACCAAGTGTGAAGTTAATCCACGATTAACTTTTTGAGTTACCGTGTTTACAAGCAAGTGTCACAGACACACATACGCACCATCACCATCACATGGATTCCTTTCGCCTCTGGCAAGGAATCAAATGCAGGTCATTCTTTGAACTTCAGGATCCATCAATTTGTGCATTAGCTTCAAGTAATACACAGTAGACTCTGTAACATATATTTTGGTATTCTTTTACACAGAGAGAAGGAAACATTGTAATCATCCGATAAAATGATATCAGAAGGATAAAATAAACATCTTACAAATGTCAAAAGCTATTTCCAAGAAACCAAATCATTTCATTAATCGATTGGGTAGTTTTTTAAGATGAGGGGTTCATCTAGCATGATGCAAAAGCATGATCCTTCAAATTAATTAATGTTCAAAAAAAATTCTCAAGTGGAGGAAATGTTTCTCTCTCATCTCAATACCTTGACCTTCCAAAATATCATATAAGCAGCAATGACAAAAGAAAGGACAAAAACAAAATCAATAAAACAGGGAGTTTAGCATTCTTGTCTCGAAAATAATCTAATTATTACGAGAAAGTAATAATAATTAACATGACATGTCCTACTTGAACATCTGCTACCCCTCCCCCCCCTCCCTAACTCCTTCACCCTAACTCCTCTCAAACTAAACTAAACCACCCACCCTCCTTTCCTCTCTCCTTAAAAGAAAATTCAGATTACAAATTTGCCAGCCACCACCATTATTAATCAAATACTAATCTTATACCATCTGTGATTTTAAAGCAGGTGTGTATCTAGTTACCAATTTCAGGGGTAAAAAGATTTGCTGAAGCAAACCAGTTTGCTTTTCCAATGTCTACTTGCTTTTGTCATTGCTTTTCATTGTTTTAAAGTAGCCCCTTAATCGGTTGAGCTGTTTGTCTGCAAGTGTAGAAATCACAATAATTCTGCAGATATTTCATTTATTTTCTGATTATATCTATATTTATTTCACTACATCCCTTTAAAGCCCAGACTTTGAAGTCCTTGTATCCCAGTCATCAAGTCTCTGAATTTACAACCCAGCTGATGAGTAGAGTAACAACTCACGATCCTTTTTTTATTTCTTGGGTTTGCTTGGTTTATATTCTTTTCTCTGGGATTTTTAAATGTCATTTTCTCCTGCCACATCTTTTAATCTGATATTTTGCAAAGTCTGATATTTTATTGAGTTGATGAGCAGATGCTGTTTCAACACGTTTAATATTACTAAGACAGGTAACAATTTAATCTTTACGGAAAGAGAAGAAATTGATAGAAGACCGGCTAGCGGGGTAATCAAGCTCATCTGTAGTGACAGTCAACGACAGGAATGATTTTATCACTGTAAATTATGATTTCAATTTTTCTAATTAAGATTTTCTTGTTTTTTTTAATATTTCCAAAATGATCGTTTGGCTTTTCATGTCCACATAAAGAGTAAGTCACGAAAATGAGGCGATAATCTGCACGAAAATGAGGTGATAATCTGCACCAAAATGAGGCGATAATCTGCACTAAAACAAGCGATAATCTGCATCAACTGCACCAAAGTGCAGGGATAATCTGCTCTAAAATGTGGGATAGTTGTTGTAGGACATTGTGTCTCTTGTTATGATGAGAAACTTTCAAAACAGAACCAAACTATCAATGTAATGATCATTAGAAAGTATCAACAAGTATGAAATGTGTGCTTTGTATGTTTTAATCCCCCCAGCTCCCCACACCTCCCCTTAATCTACAATGAACTGACATGAATGGAGATTGACCTTTAACCTCCAGTGTGATATATATTACTTTCAGAATATTAGACCATATATGATTTCATTTTGAATTTTAGGTTTTTAAATTATAAGCAAGTGTTTAATTGAGAATTGCTAACACCTGATGCTGCCCTAAGTAACTGACAAGGCAAACGGGCTTCAAGTATCATATAGACCTTCCAGACAAATGGTTTTTCCATAACAGGATACAGCGTTTTATATCAGTCGAACTGTTCAATTACAATTTCTTGCCGACAGAACCACCGGGTGGAATTATCTGTGCAGAGTGATGAGGCTCCGTAGAGGCCGTCTTCTCCCCTTCATTCATTTCAACAGATTCAAACTCTGCTGATAATTTTGCAAGCCTTTGAAGATGGCTTCCGTGAGACGATCATCGAGATCTGTCCCGATTAATTTCAAAATTGGCAACAACCGTTTGCAAGTTGATGAGTAAGATTTCATTACGAGCTGCTACCGTATATCTACGACCTTGTCAAGACTCCCAACACGAGACTTCCTTTTCTTGAACCGAAAACTAGGACGCTCAGATCTTTTTGTCAATTTACAGAATGAAAGAGCTTTATTAGAATATCACAACCACCCCAAAACAAAACAAAAATTCTTTATGAGATAATCGAGAATGAGATAGAGTGCGGCGAGAGAAACAGGCCGATGGGATGCTATTGGAGAATGGCGCCAACAAGCAATTAAAGATGCTGAAATATCGACAAGAATCAAACTGTTGCCCGATCTTACACGGCAGTTATCACTAGCAGCTATTACCTGAATAATAATGATTAGTTGCTGTCATCCTTGCACTAATTACAAGCTCAAAAAATGTGATATTAATTTTTACATAGGGAATGGTGAAAAAAAGTTTCTTTCTTCCTATTTTATGCTGTATGAGTCAAATTCACTACATAGCTACAAGATTCAATGGGTTGGAAGGCACTATAAATTATGATGAAAATGGGACGGACTCGGGTTAATCTACCAAAATTCAGCTTTGTCGTCCTGCTGGGCAATAGGTAATCTTCCAACCTTTTCCCTTTCCCAACCACGACCTATATGAGGTATAATGAAACATTACAAGGCTACTTTCTCAGTTTTCTGCGATTCTCTTTAACAAAAAATAAATAAAAAAAAACCGATACATCCTGTGATGGGTAAAAATTCATAGCAGCCATTGTAACCAGTGTCATGGTTTCAAATAAATTGTACTTTTCTGTTTAGAACAACACAGCGAAAAATGAAAGGGGATGAAAGCAAAACCACACTCCTACAGATCAAAACAGCCTATTATACCCAGAGCACTGGAAAAAGCAGTGCAAAAGCCATGGTAATGTGAAAAAACCCTTGTTAAAACCTCCTGAAGAAAGCCTGTATAATCTCTTGTTACCATCCATCAGTGATGCCAGGATCAAACTGCACTAGAAGATAACAAGGCCCATCAGAAAAAAATAAAAGTCTATATATATATATATATATATAATATATGTGTAAAAAAAAGGTAAAATGAGGAGAAATTCAGCATTTGCAGAATACTAAAAGTCTGCAAACGGTTGGGAAATCTTCTAAGCAAGCATCAGGCAGTAGCTCCCAGCAAGACTAACCCTAAGGGAGAAATATAATCTACAATTTTTCACCAGTCTTCTGTCAGTTTGTCAATTAATCCCCTCCCTTTTTCTTGGCGAAAAAGTAGATTTCTGACGACAGAAAATCTCTCAAGGAAAAGAATTAGCAACGGGCCAAAAAAAAAGCATTTGAGATGAAGGGGGAAAAGGGAAAAAAAACAGTATTTACTTTATGTTATTGGCTGAATAATGGCAACATTTATTATTTTGGTATCGATGTTGAATTGGCGCATGCAGTAGGGGAGGACGGAGTAGAGACATTTTGTAACGGCAGAGTGGGTGCAAGTTTCTCGGTCAAGTGCTTCTGTGTCGAGAACGATTTGCACACGATGAAAACACGGATAAAGTCAGAATTTGGTGAAGAAACTTATGAAATATTAAGGCCCTGGTAAATGGGATAAAACCTGTGAAATGCCTTGTAAAAAAACACAAACTTTCACAGTGAAATAAGAGAGAGCCCCAGTGGGAAAAATTTGACAGTGACAAATTATTTCGCTAGCTAAGTTTCTTTGGTTTATCTTAGAAAGATGGAAGCAAACATCAGTTCTGATACTTCAGGGTAAACTCAGAATATGAACATTTTGCATGCGCCATTATCATGTCATTCAGCTCGATACTTCAACAAGGAAAGACCATTTCTTCATATTGCCAATATAATTCTGCAATTACCAACAAATCGATCCTAATTTTCTGTGTTTATCAAGAATCTATTTGGAATTGTTCATAAAATTTTTCTCATTTTTCTCATTTTCTCCTTTCTTTTTATTCCGTTTCTTTCTTTAATATAGCGACCCCCTCCCCCCAACCCTCACATGTCTTATTTTTGTATAATTCTTGTCATTCAGCTTTTTCTTGAAAAATAAACTCATACTGGACAGAGCTACCCTCAGTTCAATAATACTGAAATGAACACCCTCCCCCATCTACCCCTCTGCCCCCACCCCCCCAATAAAAGATACACAATTTCTACAGTACACTTTCTTTATGCAGTTAACAGAAACTTTCTGTCATGTCTTTTATTCCTTTTTGGGGGGGGGGGGGAGAATTGCTTTTCATCAACTAAATATTAATTACTCATCGAATTCACTAGGCCTAATTTTTGTTAACTATTGCAAAAGCCATTTTTTCTGTTTCTCCAAAATGTGGAAGCCAAAAACAGAGGAGACTCAATGAGGTGAGGTGAAGGAAGATAAATTACCCAGAGTACTCTAGCGGGCAGCTGTAAAGTTACGGAGTGATAGTCATTTGATTACATCTTAAAACTATCGATGCTCGGCAGCTGGTGGTGGTCAAACTCTCAACTTGAATATCAAATACCCAAGATAAATATTAAAATACCATGATTGCAAAACCTCACCTAAATTAACAAAGCTAAATAGATAGATGAAAATAAATATAAAATAAATATATAAATAAATGAATGTAAATAAATAAAAATATGAATGAGATAAATATGCGCTATGAAACTGCTTAATATTCTTTTTATGCAGCTGCATGACACAAAAATTTATATATATATTGTAGGCAATGATTTGCTGCTGGTGAGGAGACATAAATATTACCCAGTTGGAAGGAAAACTATCTTTGTAAAATGAAATGTAATTTATGATTATAGTAGCATGACATAAATAGGAGCTTATGAATGAATTAGCAAAAATGTTTTTATATAAAAAAAAAATTGTAAACTATTTATGTAAGCTGATGAGAAATGAAAATTATCAACGGAAAATATTCCCGCTTTTGTTTTTGCATTTTCCACAAAGTGATGACTTGAATTAACTAGTAAATGATTAGTGAAAACAATTCCAGATTGATCACAAAAGTTCATAAAATAATGATGCTAGTATTGCCGTGTGGATCAAAACAGCCAACTTAATGAATGAGTAGTAACTACTAGTCACACAAGTGATAACTTGAAGTAACTAGTAAATGATTAGTGAAAACAATTCTAGATTATCACAAAAGGCCATTAAATATTGATGCTAGTATTGCTGTGTGGATCAAAACAGCCAACTTAATGAATGAGTAGTAACTACTAGTCACACAAGTGATAACTTGAAGTAACTAGTAAATGATTAGTGAAAAACAATTCTAGATTTATCACAAAAGGCCATAAAATAATGATGCTAGTATTGCCGTGTAGGTCAAAACAGCGAACTTAATGAATGAGTAGTTACTACTAGTCACACAAGTGATAACTTGAAGTAACTAGTAAATGATTAGTGAAAAACAATTCTAGATTATCACAAAAGGCCATAAAATAATGATGCTAGTATTGCCGTGTAGGTCAAAACAGCGAACTTAATGAATGAGTAGTTACTACTAGTCACACAAGTGATAACTTGAAGTAACTAGTAAATGATTAGCGAAAAACAATTCTAGATAATCACAAAAGTCCATAAAATATTGATGCTAGTTTTGCCGTGTGGGTCAAAACAGCCAACTTAATGAATGAGTAGTTACTACTAGTCACACAAGTGATTACTTGAAGTAACTAGTAAATGATTAGTGAAAACAATTCTAGACAATCAACTTAATTCCATTCAATATTGATACTACTATTGACATGGGGATCACAACAGCCAACTTAATGGACTAGGAGTAACTACTAGTCGCACAAGTGATCATTTGATGTGACAATATAATTAAGGTTGAAGGTACTAAGATGTCAATGGTATATTTACTTAGTGATTCAAAACCTTAAGGGTTTTGGATCTGGAAAGTACCCAGAATTGATTTGTGGATCAGACAGCTAGTAGTCACTAAAGTATTCATTTCTAGTAACTAGTAACAATGAGCAACATTTAAATGATAAAATTAACTCCTAATGAAAAAGCTTAATCCTGTGAATGCACATATTTTTTATACTTTGATTATAGTGATCAATGTTGTATAAAGTATCCCCTGTATCGACTTTTCACACAAACAACGATCAGAGTATCAGTATAAATGCAAGAAAATTTTTTCAAGAACACCCCTTTTTCAAAATCTTTTAGAGACATCATTTCAAGCACTAAGAGACTATTCTTGTACAGAATTGTAATGTGTGGTAAAACAGGTTTTCAGAAAGTTCAAAAGTGGTCTTTTTCTCTAGTGCCATGTATCAAACCAACAAAAGCTATTTAATTTGCCCTGCTTAGGAATCCATATTCTGTGACACCCACTAAGTTGGATCATAATTATTGGATAACCTTGGCAAACAGAAACCATTTGGTGTTGCAGAACACCTCTGCGGGGATATTTAATACCTCGTCCACACAGACCGATCAAACTATCAACAGATGTTTCTGCTAGACTGGGTTGAATGTAAAAACTTCCAGCATTAATGGGGTCTTCTCTTCCCGCACAGTACCTCACTTAATATTGCACTCGACAATAAAACTGTTCACAATAACTTCAAGCAAAGGAATATCTCTTCTCACATATAGTATATTCAATGGCCAGTTTGGTGGTTGTATTGTTTTAGCAGGCTGCACAAATAACTGTGTCTTGATTGATTCATATATAGCGATTGTATTCTACTTTTGACTTTTTTAAACTGCTGTGCTTGTGATGAGGAAACCAATCAAGTTAAATACTTTCTTCGAGAAATGAAAGGTTTCATGGCATCCTAAAAATATAGCTGATCTGTGAAGTCATCCGCTCCAAAACTTAGACATATTTCTGAGAAAGATACCCCTGTGGCTTTAATAACTAGCTACTAACATTAAACAAAAACAACAAAATTCCCAAACAAACAGAGAAAACAATGAAACATGCAATTCCATGACTTTATCCTTCGCTTTCCTAGCAACCATTTTTACTTCTCCAAAGCAGCATGGTTGAAAATCGATTCAGAGTACAAACAAATCTCTGCTTCTTTGATATGAATATATCTACATACCAACCACCTAATTTGACTATCTGTACCTCCATGCTCAACCAGACAAACCCTAGAGCACCATGGTCATTAGGTACCATGGAATTTCCATCAGATCGGGAAGGAATGGGCATATTTTTATGCAATTCAGAGAAGAAAAAACTGTACAACAGGCTTGAAATAACAACATGTGGTGAATTCTGGGAATGTACTAGGGACACATAACAGTATAACACATAACATCCAGTACTATTAAACAACAAAATCACAACGCCTTGCCCTACAAATGGAATTTTCATCAAAATGTTTTCTTTTGTTTATTAAATTCTTATTCAATAATGCTCCATCCTAACCACTTCTTTCACCAACTGAGAGAAAATATCCATCTTGGAAAACCGTGTGAAAGTAGCTTTCAATACCGCATTGCAATGAAGAAACAATTATTTTCCAGGACATTTCTGTGGCCTTAGAAGTCTTATTCTAATCTCCATTTATTTTATTTTTTTAAAGGCCTTAGGGGGAATTAATTTTCACTTCCACAAATTTTCATAAAAATTTATTCCTCTTCTTTTACTGCCAGAAACAGCTACCTTATGAAACAGTGTTATTTTAATAAGCATATGTAAATGTTGCTCTATTTGTTTTGTTTTTTTTTGCTTTCCAAAACTAATAATAAAATAATCTGTGAATTTTGGTGCATCTGATGGGGGGGGGAGGGGGGGAACGTAAAGGGCATAAGTGAATATAGCATGTGATAACGGAATATGAAGTATGACATGCATAATGAAAGCTTACCTGTAGGGTCATCTGGATCTACTGTTAGGCAGGAAGAAAGAGAAGGAAATATTACTTTACTGCACCCTTCATGAAAAATCATGCAATCAGCGTCTCCAGAAACTCTCTTCTGACTACAAAATGACTCATCAGACGTAATATATGACACTTGTGCCTCTCTCTTGCTGATTTCTTTTCGTAAACTGGAAAGTGTCCAATCAGGTCATCTAAGCTCCCACCTCCCAACCCCCCCACTCCCCCCCCACTCTCCCATTTGCCTTGGTCATTTATTTTCCATTGCAATTAACTGAATTCAGTTCAAGGGTATCTTTCATCAAGGTCCAGCTTTAGGATTCACAAATGATTTCAAACTTTGGTTAGCATCTTGATTGATCTCTAGAGTGAGGTGAGGCAAACTATATCAGGACTAGCATTGTTTCGATACAGGTCACAAAGCCTACAGTGGACTGAAGACCCTTACTAACTGGTTTCAAGCCTCTGGACATACAATCAGTGCCCTACAGTAAGTCAAGTTGGTTAGGGTGAACACATAATAGAACGAGATGCTCTGGTTTGAATCTCGATGGAAGCTGAAAGTTTTTTCACTGTCATGAATTTTCCAACTCATTACCATTTCAAATATATATATATATACATGCAAATATGTATGTATCTCCAAGGTAGAAAGAAACTGGTGGTGTTGCTACTCAAACTTCATAAAATATTGGCTCAAATTGTGTGTTTATCTCTTTTCTATCATAGAGCTACCAAACTCTGACAGATATCACTGTAAAATTGTTGGTCGCAACTGATTATTAGTGGGGGGGGTGGGGGGAATGTCCATATAATAATGTTCCAAACATGTGTCTGTTACAATCATAAAACTAAACAATTTGATTCAATGGTTCAATGACATTTCCTCCACAAGTTGCAGCATAGTCATAAATTTCCATGACGACTATCAATCGATAGCAACTGGAGATGTTTTCAATTTTCTTCACCCTTACTTCAATCAATTCAAATTTGGTTTTCAGGTCCTACCATTCCGAGAAATCTTCCCGCAAAATGTTGCCAAATTGGAACGTTACCTAGCGATGACAATATTGTTATTTTTTCTCTATTTTTTCCCTCCCTCAACTGTGAACCATCTGCAATGAAAACCTTTTCACTGTTTTGCATGAAGGTAAACTTTGTCTCAAAACTAGATACATTTCTACAGGAAAATCACCTAATTACACTCATATCCCTTTTCGATTGACCTTTGTCATCTATACCAACTCCCAACTGAAGGATGCCTTTATACAAAATTTCAGCATATTTTTTAAATCCTTTATATCAAAATGCAACCAAACAATGAAATTTGAGTGGTGAGGTTTTGTATAGCTATATTATAATTTTCAAGATATATTGACTTTACAAAATACTACTTATTTGGAATGCTACTTTCGAGGCTGACTCCATAAGTTTCTGGTCAAAATGTTAACGTGTTTTCCATTTTCCTGATAAGTTTAATATAAGAAGTGAAAAAACAAACTTTCCACAAACAACACAACAGCATGAATAAATGTCATCCAACACCATTTATCCTTGAAAAAAGTTTTTTATGCCTTGAGATGAAAACAGGTTATTTGAGGCAACCTAAAAGTCTAAATATTTCGCTGTTGAGTGTTAAAGAGGTTGATTTGCCTCTGATGTTAAAAAGTATAATTTCTCAACTAACAAATGTGACAAAGGAAGTGGAAAATCTAAAACAGATAGCAGCTGTTTCTTTAATGATACATCGATATAAATTTTGCATCTAACGATCATCCTTCACGACCAAACATGTAAATTAGTAACCTACTATCTAATTTTTCTAGTTTGCTTTATCTCTCTCTCTACTTTCTACTTTTTCCTCATGTTCGTGCCAGCATGGCACAACACAACTCCTCCCATGGCAGAATAATTGGGTGGTGTATTAATTAGCTCTTCAAAATACTCACAAGCCACGTGCAGAAGATGAAGAGAAGACCCTATAAAGTCTTCTGCTGAAGGAACTGTAATCCTCCACCACTATTTAAGCACAGTAGGCTCAGTACATTAACCGCCATTACTCAAAGTAATCAACCACGAAAACTTACTGTTTCATGTAATTCTAACCTTACTTTTAGACTGTTGAGGACTTTGATATTCTCAAATTTCCAAGCAATTTTAAGGCATTATCTAAAGCTAAAAGCCACGGTTAGGGTTTCTTACTTTCTCTCTTTGGGGGGGGGGGGGGGCAGAGGGCGTGAGGGAGCAGAAAGAGGGATTGGGAAACTTATTTTTAGAACCATTTCACTCAAGAACTGACTGCAGTATGGAGGGAGGAGGATGTGGAAATGTAACTTTAGGGAAATGCTTTATTTGGATGAAATCTTCCTTGGTTTTGACAGCGTTAATTCGGCTGACTCTTCAGAAAAACTGTTCATCACAGAGGCACCCCACCTCTGCATTTAAAATTCCTCAAGATTGAATCTCAAGGATCGATAAATCTGAACTCAACTTTCACAAGCAGTTTGTTTCCAATAATGTATCGGCTACAGGGTTGACGACCTCTGAAGCCCCCCAAAAAAATTTTTTTTAAATGATATGATTTTTATTCAACAAGAAGCAGACACAACCTTCATCATCTTTGTATGATGAGATAGAGACAGAATAGAACTCCCCTTAGAAATTTGTTGCAATTTTTTCTTTTGCTCTCCAATTGTGAGATATCAGAAGCTTTATATAGCCATGTCAAGGGGTTGTGATTTGTGTAATGTGTGATAATCAAGTAGTTACCAGATGGCCAAGGGTTTTTTATAATAAACACTATACTAATTGCAAACAATGGCTGTAACAGAGTATGCAAAAAGACAGAAATCTCAGAGAGCAAAAACCAATGTATTCAATATAGTGTGATTGTAGCACTACTAACTCTGTAATGTCTCACCATAACAGAATAAGATTTTCCAATCTGTTTGAGGGATTTGTTCACCATTGGCATACTTTACATGAATGATGATTGTACCTCCTTCTAGCGCAAGGAAATATTTCCCAAGTAAGTTACAAAGTAGGCTAAGTTGTGTCTGTCAAAGATGAGATGTAAAGTTTTTTCTCACCTTATTTTTTTTTTTTGGCTTCTTCGGGATGAAAAGTTTGCTTGCCTTAACTTGCCAGCAGTCAAATTCACTAATTTATGCATCCTTTTTGCACTCTAGTGTTACCTGAAATTATCTGCCCATATTGCCCCCCCCTTCACCCGACCACCTCCCACCCCACCCCACCCCACTCACAACTATTTTCCAGCTGTAAAGATTCTAGTGACAATTCACATCATGAACACATGGCAACAATACTGAGGGTCATATAAACTTCAATTTTCAGGCTAGACAACACCCTCACATTTTTTGGAACAATTGTTTGTGGAAAATATGCTGCATAACGTCAGAAGAAACGATCTTCAAAAAGTGACAATGCAGTGTTAATTGGATCAATAAGGCAAAGAGGTAAAGATTTAACACTGAAGCTACTTTTTTTGAGATGAAAAGATTAACATTTTCAAGCATGTAACACTACTCGGGTAGCATGGAGACAAATGTATCTGCTGACTTGCTAATAGAACACGGAGACCTTCAATGGTGGTGACCTTGAATCTTGTCATAATGATAGGAATATGAATTCAGAAAATTCATAATGAAACATATATCATTTGTAAATTCAAATTTTGGCTGGAGACAAGTCAGATGCATTTTAAAGTTTCTCTTAAAACTGAAGAGCAATTATACCTTCTCCTTGATTTCATTTGCAGTAAGAACGTTCTTCAATGAGTTCCTCAAAGAACCTCTCCGTTCCCCCCCCCCCCCCCCCCCCTCCAGACTTATGTTAAATTTGAAGGGTATATCAATTGACATGAAAACATTCGGCTCAGGATTTGTCCTGTTCAGACCTTTCTTGATATAAGGAAGCAATTACTAGAAAAAAGACATCTAATATTTGTAATTTGAAATATACTTTGTTCCTATTTATCTTTTGTTTAAAAGGGTCAAATGTGTTTGTCCTTCTTCATCTGGATGCATATTGGCTAACCTCCACACAGTAGAAATCTTGCCGGCATCACAGCCAAGAAGATGTTCAACATATTTAATTACCCAACAACAACAGCAACGAAATAAGGGAATAAAAGGAGACTACTTTGCCGTTATCTAGATTTACAAGAAAGAGGAAAAAAGGTGCAAACATATGCC
Source organism: Apostichopus japonicus (assembly GCF_037975245.1). Taxonomy (NCBI): domain Eukaryota; kingdom Metazoa; phylum Echinodermata; class Holothuroidea; order Aspidochirotida; family Stichopodidae; genus Apostichopus; species Apostichopus japonicus. The sequence goes on from NC_092566.1 coordinate 2,606,341, forward strand.
ATGTCAGTCCCTTCATCATACCCAAGGACACCGCAAATTTAAAAAGTTTATCCCGGCAGGGGAAAAACGATGGCTTTGAAAAGACTTTACTGCTTCAACGAACAGATCCCAGTATGTCAGAGGCTCTCGTAAATTTGTAGACAAAAAATTATGCAGAGAGAAATTGACATATCCTTGAAATGTCACATACACCTTAACATTTAATGAGAGCACGCCATGTTTTTCTAACCGAGCTGCAATTTTCACGCTTAGTCTAACATTCAGAAGGCCAGTGTATGTTCTTGTCTTCTTCCTAGACTATCATTTCTTTTCTCGCCCTTTTTTGCCCGTCTCTCGAAATATTACATGAGGAGAACAGATGATCCATTTCAAAGAAAAGCATCATAAATAAATATATGAATTCGATATTATAAAAAATAGATATAAATACAAAAGGAAGAAGAAGGTTGGCCTTGCTTTTACCTTCCACCGGATCATCTCCTTCTGCTACAAGTTCCTCGTCTGAGCAAATATTGAGGATGTTCACCAACATTTCAGTTACTTTCGTGGAAAACAAAGAAAACATGAAATCAATATTTGATGAGATCTGAGCCTGCATCGACTGCTGGGGGGGGAGGGAGGAGAAAGCCTCTTGAGTTTATTCATTGAAAACTTGAACAATTGATATGAGAAATGGGATGAAAAAGATACAGAACTGAATTTTAGGGGAGAATTCCATGGATTAGTTACAATATAAAGAAGTATGCTCATTCATCTCTGGTGAATATTGATGAATATTGGAACTTGGAATAAAAAAATTACAGTATGAATTCTACAGTCAGTTCTGAAGTGTATACATTAAAAAAAATGGCAATGAGATAACATTGCACAATGTGCTTGTTAGCTTGATTATGTATAAACACTGATGTCAAATAATGAAGCAACCAAGTCCAATTCTTTTTTGACAGTTTCAATTTGCAATACGATTAATACTAACATGAAAATGAGTAAGTGAGAATGGATGATGATAATGATGAAAATGAATATTTTCATAAAGTATTCACTAATTAATTGGGGAGGGGTGAGGGTGGGGGGTGATAGTTTTTTGTCAGTTGCAGTCTTACTGTGAGTTTTTCTCAGTTGGTTTGGTAAAAGTGACCAAATTACAAGATCTGTGTTACAGTTAGCTAGACACATGTTCTTAAATCATATTGGCTCAATGTCCAAGACTATTGAAAGTTGCATTGATAGTAACAATCAATGATAGACAGACATCCCCACCCCCCTGTCATCTTCCCTACCCCCTCTCCTCCCTGTCTGCCACTTCTCAACTTGAAGCACTTGCCTTTTAGTTTCAAGAACAGAAGATTCTTACCTTTCTCTCCAACGAAAGGCAGAGACCATGTAAAGACATCCATAAAGTTTGGTAACCAGTAAGGATGAGGAGAACAGTTGAATTGCCTGATGTTCATCACATTGTTCTCATACTTCAGTACTGCGGCTATGAACATTAAAAATACAAAAATATCATCAATATCTAACACTTTAAACAAGAACCAAGATATGACAACAGAATAACACAGTTATCACTACAAATTACAAATTGAATAGAAAAAAAATATGTCAAAAAAATTATACTGCAAAGTATTTATCAGCATCAACAAAGGGGGGGGGGGAAACAATCTGATGAATCGGTTATTTTGATAAATATGTAATTTAAAAAAAAAAGGTTCCCCTTTAAGACATCCCACATATATGCCCTTAGCTGGTGGGATTCAATAAGGCAAATAGACCTTTCGCTGACAATGTCATCATATCGAGCATCTGCAGAAATTCAACACAACTTTAATTAAATTGCTCACAGAAACAGAGAAATCTATTTAATATGTGTCTCAAAGGATTCCTGTCATGCTGCTTACTTTCCATGCACAACTAGCAAAAATACAAGATGATATCGTGAAAATTTACCCAGAAAAAAGTTTATCAAAATGCTTGAATAAAAAGGGCACAAATTAATACGATCTTCCGAGGAGGATCGCTTATGCATAGTTTTTTCTGTAAGCTGTGAAATCAGTAAAGACACGATCTCTGCAGAAACTGACAGCCTGCTACTAATCATTTCTCAATCAATGGGTTTAATCCTAAGTCCCCGCCCCCCTCCATCCATAACATTGGGCAGACGACTAAAACACTTGACATGGTGATCTTCAAATTCCCTATCAACAAACCCCAAATGCAACCTCTTTCTCTCTCCTTCTCTCTCCCACATGTATGTGAAGAGAGCTTGTCAAAGACTCAACATACTTTTGCATAAAGAAACAACATCTAGGGGCCACGTGAATACATTGCCAATAAATCACTCGAAATGAACTTTGAAGTCGGTTAATGACCTTAGGCTAGATTAGCTCAAAGTTTTCTTGAGGTGCTTTGAAATGGGCTAGGGATAATTCTGCAGAGGAAATGACATCGTTAGGTTGCTGCGAGGGGAGGGGGGAGGGGAGAGGGGGGGCTTCTTCACCTACATGTGCCAAATTGAAACCCTATCAAGACATATCAGAAGAAAACACAAGAAACTTAATTTATTTTCAATTTAAAGGGATGACCCGGTGACACTTATATCGAAAAGATCACTATTTGGCAGGGTCATTCGAAAACCCAATGTCAATATCTGATCCTGATAGAAAAGATCCCTATTTGGCAGGGTCATTCGAAAACCCAATATCTTGTCCTGACTCTACTAAAGGTTGTTCAAATGTAACCTTTTTTGACTGGATAAATCCTCTATTTTTCTCTGGATTAGACCAAAGTTGGTGGTCGGTCTGTGGTGTCATATCTGCAAAATGTTCTTCAAAACCTGTACTTTATTCCTGGTTGATTTATCCTTGAAACCAGATAAATTTGGAATGTTTGCTTAGTTGTCAAGATTCTCCATATTTAGAATATCATCCAAAAAGCAACACTTTTTTAGAAATGTAATTTTCCTCTATGAATAATTGATTGAAATATTTCAGATTTTTCAGGGAAATTTGCTCGTCATGATGACGTCATTCACAGTGCTGTCGCCAGAATCATTAACAAAAAATTTGAAAGCTTTGTAAGCTTCACCATACAAACTGCTATCGAGATGTGGCTTTGATTTTAATGAGATGAAAAAGTTTGGATATTTTTAATTAAGCAATCATCTTTAGCCAGTGGATTATCCCTTTAATATTGTACAACTGGTGGAAGTTTTCTTTGCAACAAATATGTCATGATAAGTCAGGAGTACTCTACATTACAGACGAAAGAAAATGGTGGTTGCACACCTAACTTGAGGTGCACTTACTGGAAGCATGCCACACTGAAACCACCCTCCTGTAATCCTGTAGTTAAGAAGATATATAGCGCAGAGTTGGAGAGCAGGAGCAAGGGGGCCGAAGTGTGTCTTTGGGGGGGGGGGGGAGAGGTTTAGAAGATTGGAATGTAATTTCAAATATTTTAATTGTGTTGATGATAAAATAAGCTGCATGCTTAATAATTCATAAGGTCTAGACTTTCTAAGAAATTGTTAAGAAAACTCCAATCTGCTATGTACAGACAGTGCGTTTTCTCTTGTGCATTATGGCAATTATAATCCATGTCTCAATGTCAGTTTATGTTCATCCACATCACAGGTAGTACAAAGCAGTAGTGCCTGTCATTTCAAATACATACCCCCTCATCATCATCATCAGCCAAGCAAGCCCCTTCAAATAAGTTTTGAATTTCACTGCGATCAAAATAACAGCTATTCATGAATTTATGATTACAGGCAACCTAACCTACCGAGAGATAAATCGCACCATATATTTTTTACGTGCATCTCCGATGATATTACTGTGACTTGATAAAACTGCATCCATAAACTAATGATATATGTGCTGACTTGGTCATAAATGGCAAACGGTGCATACATTCCCCGCGCTGGAAAATGCCATGTAATCAGAGAAAAGGGAGGAATGAGATCTGGATAAGAATATGAAAATGGAGTGCTTTACTAAGAAAATTCCCTAGGGCCAAGCCATAAAGATGATGCTACAGATGTAATAAAAAAAAAAAAGAAGCCCCACCAATAGTCTAGAGAAAGTAAAAAGACAAGAAAAAAGACAATTGCTCTTTTATCATGTTTTTGAGAATAATTTTGTCTTTTTTTTTTGGTTTATGCAAGCTGTGATGTTGAATGGGGGAGCCTTAAAACTCAGCAGAAATACTTCAAATGGAATGGATGTATCTATATTCTTAAATACCGTAATATATGGCTAGACTCCACCCATCCATTATCGTAAAAGACTTGACTAAAATGATTACACAAGTTTAAAAAAAATTGGGTGTGACGGTTAACTTTAGAGAAAACTATTGAAAAGGGAAAGCATAATAATTCCTATGAGAAATCATCCGTATGAATTAAAAACACGAAAAAAAGAAAAAAATTCTTTAAAAAAAAAAAAAAACCAGCTCATAACATGTCGTCATAACAACAGGAAGATTATATCAAATTATTGCTGATATCATGCAAATATAACACTTGTATTTATGTAGAAGTAAATAAAGAAATAAAATTAAAACTAGATAAAGAAATATAAAAAAAATAAAAAACACTCCAATTTTATCAACGTGAAGAAAGAAAGTGAGTATCTTGGGAAAATTTTTAATTTTATGAATGTCAATTTATGTAACTCAGTGTGCGCATATGGAAGTGTAATTGACGTATATCAGAAAAATTTTATCTCTGCCTGTCCTAATCTCCTGCTCCATAGAGCATAATTCTCCACCTTCCCACTCTCACCTCCATCCCCTCCCCACTCTCACCTCCGCCCCCTGCCCTGCCCCCTGCCCCACCCCCTCCCCTTCTCCACACATTCATCAAATCTACCCTGTCCCACAGACAAATGTGGAAATCCCTGACGAAGGACTATACATACAATAAGCTACTTGCTTGCACTGCGCTGTATTACTGCCAACTCCAACAATACTGTACCAGCCATCCATCCATCCGCTACACTACACTACTTTACATAGGTCGCACAGGCATCGTTGAACACATGTGAATCCCAAAATACTAAGTCAAATTTTAACTAATTTAGCTATTTCTTCTCTTAAAAAACCATTTCTGATGATCAAATTACATGTAGATGGGCAGGCACAGGGACAGTTGGATATAAATTTAAGACGCAGATGCAGAAAGTTTGTCCGTCGGTTGGTAAAAAATTACTACTTTTACTTTATAACGCCGAGGCAAGCATTTTCTTCCATTTCAATATATGATCAGAGTGCCAAAGGATATAATGGAGTAATTCTCTTTAAATGTCATTCCTTCAGTACTGTCTGGACTTGTAAATCGGCAGAGATAGTTAAATGTTAGGCGAAGGCTTCGAACTTGATGGTTACTTAGAGGAGAAGAGAAGGTAGGGGTTTTCAAATGTACGAGAAAATAATGAAATGTCAAAAATACTCTTTTGAATTCACAAGAAAGTAATCTCTCTGTTACGAAGGGAGGGTAATGGTTAGCTAAGTAGATAGTCATTAGAGGGAGGGAGTCGATGATCGGCGTGATGCGGAGGTTGGCTGACTGGTAAATCTATCTACACACAAGTTCATATGACAACAAAAAATACAAGAAAATACACAGCAGCACCGAAGTAACAAATTGATTCAGTATTGATTTAAGAATGGACTTGAACAAATGGGATTAAATGCTTGATTTTAAAATTGAAAGTGATTTTAGGATACATATTTTGTCAACTGAATAATGGCTTAAAAGACGTGATTGTGAAAATAAAAATTTACGGTCTTGCCAAATGTAATCTCCGTCAAATTGTTAATAGATGGAATGACACTGAAAACTACCACTTTCCCAAGATGGTTCTGGATTGAATTAAGCACAGATGGGAAGACAATAGGGCTGAGGGGAGGTTGCAAGGAGAACAAAGGGTGTAGAAAAAGACAATAGGGCTAAGGGGGAGGTTGCAAGGAGAATAAAGGGTGTAGAGAAAGACACACCTTGCAAGAGTGAAAGACGTCTGCTTCAACTTTTTTCGCTTTTACGATTGCAATTCTCAAGAATCTTTATTATGTATGTAGGATACAGCATCCACTCGTATTGTATTTAACATACAACATAGACATTATTAAAGAAGAGCACATACTGGATTCCCATAGCCAAATCTTTATCAAAAATATGAGAATCTATCATATACAAAATCTAAGTAGGACAAAGGAGAAGTTAAATTTTGATTCCAGCTCTTAATTATTTGAGGAATATATCTATAAGGTATGACAGTGGCCCCAATCTCAGTCCCATATAATGTTGAACTGTTATATATATTATGTGAGTACCATACATGCTATGTACAACATATCGCTAAAACTCTGGGTCAATAAAACTGCACTACACAAATTCAAAGAAACATAGGGCGCGGTATTAATATCTGTGAATTCTAAAAGTACTTTCTGTTATATGTCATGACATACAGTACAAACCTTTCACAAGATATGCAATATGTTTAACGTCCTTCATGCTTCCCACTGCTACCCTCGTTTTGAACTTTTTCCAGTAAAGTGCATTAAACCCTCAAAATTGACATAGATTTTGAAAGAACCGACATGCACTTGCAGTAACTCTATTGTTTTGTTTCCATAGCAAACTCCACGTTTTGAAGTTTACCGCCAAGAAACGCCTTCAATTGTTACTATTTACAAGTGACTGTCAAAGACCCATTGTAACTGTTTAACAATGAGATCAAATATTTCAGTTTACTCTTATCGCTTAATAATAATGTACTTATTCATATAGCGCATTATACAGACGGTCTCAATGCGCTTTACAAGAAACAAGAAGAGTACAAAACTACAGTATAGTAGAACAAAATCTCACAGATACACGATAGGTTCTAAAAAATTACAAGGTTGAATGAGGAGGGTAGGACATGTAAAAGTGAGTTTTTAAGGCGCTTTTAAAACTGTCTATGGTAGGGGCATTCCTACTGTGGGTTAGGAGTACTTGTGTTCCAGAGTTTGGGGGCCACAAATTGCAAAGAACGCTCACCGTATGTCTTAGTTTTTCATTTTGGTGGCATTAGCAAATTCCAACTCGCCCACTCTGATTTAACAGTGCTATTCTAGTAGGGTGAGTACGTTGGAAATATAGTTTGGGGCAAAACCATGGATGGCTTTGTAAGTGAGGGTGAGAAATTTGTACTTTATTCTTTCAGAAACATCATGCACCAGTGTGAGTGTATCATCAAAAATTAAACACCCAGGTCTTTAACAGAGGGAACGGAAGATATATGCAAGAATCGCTAATCTTAACGTAATTTACAGGGGTGACCTTACGGAACTGTGACAAAACATGCATCATTCGGTTTTGTAGTCGTTGAAGAATTAGTTTGTTGTTTACACACCCAAGGTTTTATTTCGTTTATGCATGATACAAGTTTTTCAATAGTCTTACCAGCAACTACATATGTGTGCGATATATATATATTAACATCCTTCAGACTCTTTATGCATGAAGTATTTCCAGTTCAAAACATGTCTGACCTTACAGTTCAATCTTACAGTTCACACTGCATTCTGTCAACACCAGCACAATATATCCAATATATCATCCAACCAGCCTACTTAACCCATCTTACTTCCAGTATTTAGAAACAAAATATTGTTTCCCATGTAGGCCTTGGAAAAGAATATATATATATATACATGATATGATTTGCTTAACACAGACAACCTGCTTTCTACTAACAAGTTCTGTGAATTTCCAATAAACCTATCTCCTAGGATATCATATGATGTTTTAACTGTGTAATATATATGTGCAATAACCTTGTGTCGTCTGCAGAACCTGTGAACATATCCCAGTGGATCATTATTGTGCTTTGGCAGTCTGACACAACCTTATTGCAAAAATACTCTATAAACTAGCACTCCTGTTCATGAGATATGGTGGCACTTTTTACATTTTCACCCCTGCCAACCTCAAATGACCTTTTATATTCATCTCCCAAAATCGGATGTTTTACTCAAAATAGACAAGAAACATGTCTATTATGAGATTGGATGATGTTAATTACCTTATGACATCATGTGTGCTACAGGGTTGGCCGGTTTTTACCGGGCGGTTTTTACCGCCCCGGTAAAAACAAGTTTTTTACCGGTTTTTACCGGGAGGTTTTTCCCACCTATAAGTGGGAAAAACCGGGAAAAACCGGGAAAAACCTCAAATTATATAGAATTCCTAAAAACTCATGTGGAACTTGTGGAGGAGCATAGAATCTACAAGAAAATGGCATCTTATGGTAGGGGGTTGGGTTACATCCAAAGAACAGCTATGATCTATAACTTGTGAGTTTACCGATTAGACTATGATAAATAATTCAAATAAATAATATACTGGATGCTCAAGTCAACCAACTTTATTTTCCTATCGTATTTTCCTATCGAGATGCATAATTCCATTATCTAGAGAATGGACTCGTATCAAACTGTTGGTGCCTCCTAGGGCTATGGTTCGTCATATTATACATGCCACATTAGTCCGCTCAGATCCAAATGATGATTCACATCCAAGAACGGTCACTTCATGTCTGCGATAAATTGTACTATGTTCACACTTCGCACTAGGCACTGTACTATGCTTATATTGCTTATAGGCACTGTACTAAGTGACTGTTGTGACATCAACTAATTTGAGAATAAGTAACAATTGGAACAGTTACTTGTGTTGTTGATACTCCTACCTCTTCAGTTAGCTTATACACAGGAAGTGCCCAGTATCACCTCACCTGTCCACCTCAAAGTGTTTAATCACTCATGCATGAAGTTGTATAATAATTGGACCATGTTTTCATCAAGGTAAACAGTTTGGTTGTGTGAATGGCTCCATAGGGCCATTGTGCGTTTAATACTTTAATTGGGCCCATGTGCCTTACAAAGTTTCAAAGCAGTTTCTATTGAGCCCCCTGGATTGAAGTTAACCTCAATAGACTGTTGCCTACTTTATTAATGGAATGGAATGAACTGTCTGAGCACATAATATTATATTATTATATGGTTCCTTGTCCCTTTGAGGCTTTGGATGCCATGGTTCGCCACTTCGTTCTACTGTATCCTCCGCTGTTCATGCCACATAATAGGCCTGAAGAATTTAGGAGGGGTGAATGTCTCAGTGTGCAATCTTTTGAATATCTTATCTATCACGGTTTTCATATTCTTTAATTGTTTCACCTAGTTCTAGTAATGTACATAGTTTTAACGCTTTCTTGTTGTGCAATCTTTTGAACATCTTATCTATCACGGTTTTCATATTCTTTAATTGTTTCACCTAGTTCTAGTAATGTACATAGTTTTAACGCTTTCTTGATGTGCAATCTTTTGAACATCTTATCTATCACGGTTTTCATATTCTTTAATTGTTTCACCTAGTTCTAGTAATGTATATAGTTTTAACGCTTTCTTGTTGTGCAATCTTTTGAACATCTTATCTATCACGGTTTTCATATTCTTTAATTGTTTCACCTAGTTCTAGTAATGTACATAGTTTTAACGCTTTCTTGTTGTGCAATCTTTTGAACATCTTATCTATCACGGTTTTCATATTCTTTAATTGTTTCACCTAGTTCTAGTAATGTACATAGTTTTAACGCTTTCTTGATGTGCAATCTTTTGAACATCTTATCTATCACGGTTTTCATATTCTTTAATTGTTTCACCTAGTTCTAGTAATGTATATAGTTTTAACGCTTTCTTGTTGTGCAATCTTTTGAACATCTTATCTATCACGGTTTTCATATTCTTTAATTGTTTCACCTAGTTCTAGTAATGTATATAGTTTTAACGCTTTCTTGTTGTGCAATCTTTTGAACATCTTATCTATCACGGTTTTCATATTCTTTAATTGTTTCACCTAGTTCTAGTAATGTACATAGTTTTAACGCTTTCTTGTTGTGCAATCTTTTGAACATCTTATCTATCACGGTTTTCATATTCTTTAATTGTTTCACCTAGTTCTAGTAATGTACATAGTTTTAACGCTTTCTTGATGTGCAATCTTTTGAACATCTTATCTATCACGGTTTTCATATTCTTTAATTGTTTCACCTAGTTCTAGTAATGTATATAGTTTTAACGCTTTCTTGTTGTGCAATCTTTTGAACATCTTATCTATCACGGTTTTCATATTCTTTAATTGTTTCACCTAGTTCTAGTAATGTACATAGTTTTAACGCTTTCTTGATGTGCAATCTTTTGAACATCTTATCTATCACGGTTTTCATATTCTTTAATTGTTTCACCTAGTTCTAGTAATGTACATAGTTTTAACGCTTTCTTGTTGTGCAATCTTTTGAACATCTTATCTATCACGGTTTTCATATTCTTTAATTGTTTCACCTAGTTCTAGTAATGTACATAGTTTTAACGCTTTCTTGTTGTGCAATCTTTTGAACATCTTATCTATCACGGTTTTCATATTCTTTAATTGTTTCACCTAGTTCTAATAATGTATATAGTTTTAACGCTTTCTTGTTGTGCAATCTTTTGAACATCTTATCTATCATGGTTTTCATATTTATTTGTTTTTAGTTTGATATGTGTACTCCTTTTTATAAATATGCTATATTTATACTGGTTTCAATAAATGAAATGAGACCTATAATGGTTTGGGCAATAGGCAATGCATACTGCTAAAGAGATCGTGACAGAATAACTATACATGTGCAATACGAAAAATACTCTTTTTTCCACAAAAAGTAGAATAAGAATGTGATAGAATAGCTCAAAATGAAGCTAAGAAACTCCCATATTCAATAAAATATGCCTGTCATGAAACAATATCGTGCCTACTGATGACCCTGCATTTTACGGACAATTAATACTAGTTTTCGAGACGGAGGCGATTTTTACCGGTATTTACCAGTTTTTCCCGGTTTTTACCTGGTTTTTACCGCTTAGTGGGAAAAACAGGTTTTTCCCGGGAAAATGCCAACCCTGGTGTGCTAGCTTACATCACAAACACATGCACACAATGACTTTACTACTAAGTAGGTAACCAAACATGAATAGGTTTGTGGGATTACTGTACGTATATATCTGTGGGGCAAACTGCTCATGTCCCGTTTTTTTCTGATTCCATATGAGAAGTAGTTAGCTACATCTTAAGCATACTTGGTTCTATTTATGGGGTCATCACCATTAGATAAGAGGTAAACTTAATACCCAGCATAGACAAAATTCAGTCGGTGGATATGCAAAAATAGCTTAAATTACTAACAGTGCCTTTGCTTAAATAGTATAAGCTTTGTGAAAACATGTGGGATGTCTCAGAGCTGCTAATTTTGAACGAGGGACACAAATGGAACTAAACACTTGTATATATATATGTGGTCTTTATCACTTTGTTCTCCCTTAGGAAAAAACACAGGAGTCCATATTTTTTAGATGGATACTCAAATAGGATTTGATTTGAATTTTTTTTGGGGTGATTTGTGTGTAGAAAGTGCTTGAATGGAAGTACATGTGGCACAAAAAGTTAGGTCAATTGAAGCAAATTGAACCCACTTTAGACCTTCAAGGAGCAGCGGAGTCATTTTGTTGTTTACTGTCAGGAATAGAGTCTTGTTTACAAGTGACCAAAGCTTGCATCTCTCATGGCTAATATCTCGACGGTCAAGCAGTCGTGATACGTAAAATTTAAGATGTCATTGCACTATTTCAGTTTTCGAGTAAAGGGTAGTGCCATTAACCCTAGACGTGAAAACTTCCACAGGGACTTGGAGGCTACATTACTTAGACGATTTAAGGCAATGTTTAAGATAACGGGGAAGTCATAAGATGTAGATGCTACCATCAAAACTCTTTCTAACTTCTTTGATGTCATATTGGATCTGTTGTCTGACATTAATGTTATATCTTTATTCAACATTTGCCTTAAATAATTAACTTTTCTAACAATTTCAACTAACTTTACATTTCCAAATCCAACCATGAAATCTTTTTTTTTTTTGTTATAGCCAAGGGATAAGCTTTTCCTGTGGATTTATGATTTTTTTTTCCAAGTGTTCTGGTCTTTTAATAACTTGTGTGCAAACTATCTGCTGCTGATAACCCTAAAAACTTTACCACTGTAGAATCAGGAAACCTCCCTCAAAAGCTTTGCTCATTCAGTCACACATATGCAGTGATTTTCTGTGTGACTGGGCTACGTTCTTGCGGGTATGTAGCAACTAACACCCAAGCTCCTCCCACTTCGACATACCTCATCTTCCTTACATGAATTTTTTACACCATTCTAAGTGATGGTGGGAAAAATTTGTCTTAACAGGGGTAGCTAAATTTTATCTATAACACTTTAGGAAGAAAGAGAGTTTGAAAGAACAAATAAACCTGAGCCTTATTTCCTGTTCTAGCCTCTTTTCATAAACCTGATGCTAATCCTATCAGCCGTGGCATGCACGTTTCTCTAGAAACATACACACTTTTGCCATAACAAGAGTGGCAAACGTTCTGCCACAACGCTAAATTAAAACACGGAATTCTCACTAGCCGTGCCCTTTACTCAACTTCCGTCTCATTCTCATCACAAGGCAACAAAATTACATTCATCCCTGCTGTTCCTAGTTTTATTTCTATTTTTATCTCGTACTGAACCCTTTTTTTATCAATTTTTGATTGAGCAGAGCAAGTTTTACCTCTTCATTAACATGCACTATATGCCACATACTGCTACATTTTTCAACCGACGCGCTGCTTTCCTCGACCGAAATCCGTACTGCGTGTGATTTCATTTCTTGATTTCGTGAGAGCAGACTAATAATAGGGTCACGTCGCACCACCTTACAAGCAAACAAACAAAGGCGAGCTCGCAAAAGCATGAATCTTAACTAACGAAACTCGGCTTCTTTTTTATTTACAATGTCAGAGAACAAGATGAAGATCAGAGTGGGAGTAGTAAAACCTCTACTGTTCATTACTGCTACATCTTGTCTTTGATGTTTGTCTCGTTGCCGTGGTAGCCAATGAACAAAATAATTAAAAACCTAAGGTCTCTATTATAAAGCCTGTGGTAACAATGCACATGACTCTCGAGCAGTTCCAGCTACACTAAAGCACTACAACAGAGAACTGGAGTAGTACGTGGTACATATGAATTGATTCGGTACGTTTTCGTTGTAACCTAAGCGGATCTGATCTCGCAATTACACACGCCGTGCAAGGACGAAAAGAGAAAAGACACAGAGAAAATGGTCCTCATAAACCAGATAATTACCAAAACGTGAATTTTGAGTAAGAAAGCCACATTGTCAGGATTAACCTATATACACAAATTGTAAAGTATTACATTATTGCACATGACGATGGAAACCAAGCGCAAGAAAACGACCCATTTCTCCGACGGTAAAATCAAATCATGTATTGACACTTGAAACTTGACAATGGAGATAAACCTCACAGTTTTGAACTATTTATATCCAGGGACATTTGTCAGTCTTTAGCGTATAAAAAGATTGCAAAAACTAACCCCATTCACCACGTTTCTATGTGTATTTCTTTTTCAGCTGAATTCGATTAAAAACTATATAAAAGGCGAATGTGTAAATACCAAAATGGCACGGCTTTAAAAAAGAAAGACGAAAAAAACATTGTTTCGCAAAATTTAAATCTAGATGCACTACAACAGCTTTAAATCTAAAGCACTACAACAGATAACTGGAGTAGTACGTGGTACATATGAATTGATTCGGTACGTTTTCGTTGTAACCTAAGCGGATCTGATCTCGCAATTACACACGCCGTGCAAGGACGAAAAGAGAAAAGACACAGAGAAAATGGTCCTCATAAACCAGATAATTACCAAAACGTGAATTTTGAGTAAGAAAGCCACATTGTCAGGATTAACCTATATACACAAATTGTAAAGTATTACATTATTGCACATGACGATGGAAACCAAGCGCAAGTAAACGACCCATTTCTCCGACGGTAAAATCAAATCATGTATTGACACTTGAAACTTGACAATGGAGATAAACCTCACAGTTTTGAACTATTTATATCCAGGGACATTTGTCAGTCTTTAGCGTATAAAAAGATTGCAAAAACTAACCCCATTCACCACATTTCTATGTGTATTTCTTTTTCAGCTGAATTCGATTAAAAACTATATAAAAGGCGAATGTGTAAATACCAAAATGGCACGGATTTAAAAAAGAAAGACGAAAAAAACATTGTTTCGCAAAATTTAAATCTAGATGCTCTTCCAGCATCCCTAGGTAAGATACAAATGTTGGAATGAATCATCAATATGACTAGTAATGTACTTTGGGTTTTTTACGACTTGTGTGAGTACCACAATTTCCGTTTTATGGAATAATAAAGTTTTACTTTACTTTACTTAAGATATGGGTCTGTACACAGTTTACCAACTTGTATGTTCAAGACAACCAGAAAAAGCATGAAGGTGCCATCTCAAGCAAAGAAAACCAACATTTTCCTGACCCAAGCCTTGTCTCTGGTGGGACTGAGGTCATACTCCCTGCCCACTCAACGATACTCCCTAAGTATGGCGGTCAGTTAACATTGCTATGTTGTCCCTTAGGGTACATGGAGGGGACAACAGGCTGAGAATCTAGGCTCTATATGACTATTAAGTTTTTCTTAGACAAAATTTTAACTTCAGCAGATTCCTCCATGGAGAGTTGGGTTAGACTAAAGAAAACTGCATGAAGAGTGTGGTAGATCTATATATACTACAGAGTGTTAATGTGTGCAAAGCTACAACCTACAGGCCTCGTAAATTTAAAGGCACTAATTATATAGAAACTAATTACACAATAGTCTGGTGAGAAACGATGCAAATGAATGTAAATAGACTTGTTGTAGCTGAGAGATTGCGATGTCTTACCCTTGTTGTTATACACGTCCAGATAGTTGGGGGCAGAAAACAATGTAATCAGCACAGGGAATCCTGTCGTGAGGCTCTTTCTGTACATGCGATACCTGTAAGACATAGAGAAGAAAAAAAGAACTCTTAATTAGATATTCAAATGAAAAAAAAAATTAACTGAAAATGAAACAAGGTCGACAACAGTTATTGATTTGCTCATGTAATTATTGAAGAGCAAGTAATTTATTTTAACTATACTACTTCTTTTAATATTTTTTAATTGAATTAAACTGAGAACAATGGATTAATCGGTTGAGCAGCCTTCGCTTTTTTTGAAGGCAACCTGTAAAACTGGTCTCTATCTTTGAAACAGCTTTTATGCTATGAAATTAGAGACCTGGTCTGCATAAACACTGAGCAAACTTACTGAAGGAAGAAAGAGCTACTATTACTCCAGTCCAGACCCATACTGTATATTTAAGGCTCTGCTTCAGTCTACTACAGAATGCATCATAAGTAAACCTTGCCTTTAATACTTGGCCTTTATACAATTGACTGCACTAAGATTATTTCTAAAAAAAATTGAAGTATAATTTCCAGACATCAAAGATGATGAAAAAAAAACATGCTATACACCAAAGACTTTTACTCTACTCATGACTTCTTGGAGACATCTGAGCTGGTAAAAGCTCTCACATACAAGTTCACACTTGACTCAATGGTAACTTGTACTTTTGTGATGATATAAAACTTATAGAAACTTGATGAACCCATTCAGAAAAGGTTCAAGCTCCTGATCTACTATGTAAAGATCAAGGCTTTCATGGGTACTTATGTTCAGATTGTAAAAGTGATATGTTAATCCATTCTTCCCTTCCATCGCCCCCAACCCCAACCAACCCTTAATTCCTCATCTACTCAACCTCCACCACTCCCTTGCATCCACCTCATACAAAATGACAGAACCACACTAGTCTTCGTTAATAGTATAACAATATTCAAAACAATTTTATTTTTTGGTTATCTATTATAAGCCTTTTAAAATCTTTCTTTAAAAATAAGCCCTATTACTTTAAGTCTGTAATAAATGCGATGAAACAGGTCTCAATATGACTTTTAGCTTTCATACAAGCAGACAGTAGGGATAATAAAAAAACAGAACCAATGTATTTTCCTTCTTTCTTCTCATTTTCCCGCCTTTTTTCCGCCCAATTTCTTTGGGCTAAGTGCTTCCTCTTAATGACAGAATTAAACCATTTTGCACTCACTAAACAAAGCAAACGTACTTTTCAATAGTTGAGCGAGTCCTTATACTTGTAAGAACTACACTGTTTGTCACTTGAGTCATCGCAGTCACCCTATAACACTACACATACAACAGTACTATACATCCGTATAGCAGTATACTAGCAGTGAGTAACGATTCAAACGCTGCCAGAATTATTACAGTCCATATAGTAATGCTCAGCTAACTAAGTCACGGTAAAGGGTTTAAGAAATGACGGAGCTAATTAAAGGTAGGGCTTGGCTTCCTCCTCTAAGTACTTTATAAATGCACCGAGAACCAACACATGCGAGAAGAGAGTAAACACAAGTTAGTTTTATTTGATATTCTGCGAGTGCAAGTCAATGAATGTTACAGTAGCTAATGATTACACAGATGGGGGGGGGGAGCTCATAAGAATAATTAAGCGTTTGTTTTTTTGCAAGAAGCAACACTGTCCTGGTGGTCTGTTAATGAAACTGTTTGTTACACTGTCGACACGTAAAGTAGCATGTGCTTTGCAGATGAAAATCTTTGCTGATAAGGCTTACAACAATTTGAGTTTCTTCTTCTTGTTTTAATTTTTTAAGTGTGACAGAATTTTGGTTACATTTGACTATTTTTGATGCAGAATATTTGTGGCAGTGACAACATTTATATCTCTATTTTTTTTTTTTTTTTTTTTTTTTTATGCTGTTAATTATACTAAAATGTTATATCAATAGAGCTCATTTCAGCTTGAATAGCCAATTTTCTTTTTAAACAATCTAGGCAAGTGCCCTGGTATTATAAATTGTAATTTTATTTTGAGAAATACCAGACAAAATTTGCTGACAGAACTCAAAAAGCTGCTGTAGGTTTCACATTTACTCTGCAACAAAGACTTTGTTTGCAAATCAAGCAGTATTGTGTTACAATTAAATAGTCTACTAAGGAATATACTTCTCCTCATTCTAAACATTGGGGTACTTGTACTCTTACCACAGCCTACTTAATGAGTTCATTCTAAACATAGGGTCAAATGTAGTCTTCCCACAACCTACTGAATATTCATTCATTCTAACCATTGGGGGGCACTTGTAGTCTTACCATAACCTACTCAATATGCATTCATTCATCTTATACAGCTAAAGCCTATACGTACTTCCTGGCATGGAAACAGTGTAAACGGTCCAGTATTCTAAGATGTTGATATTAGTTGTAACTACACAACAGTAAAACATTCAACAGTTTTCCTGTTTATGAAAGCAGTAGAAAATCTACCTGGTTTTATATTTCTTCAGATTTAAAGTATTAAGTTTTTTGACACACCTTAGGTTTTTGCATCATTGTAAACTGGAAGGATTATTTCAGCATGTGCAGGGTACGAAAGAGTTATTTTGATATATTCCACCAACTGCCAAGGCCAAGAATATAACCTTTTAATAAATTTAATACCACCTAAATATGATTACAATTACTTTCATGGTGAAAACAGGTATTAAAACACATTGTTATTGATCATTTATAGTTCTTAGCTTGGTTTGATGATAAGGAAGGGAAACAATGTATACAATTTCTTCTATAGTATATCCCAAGGGTGGCAATTTCTGATAAGTCTAATAACAGCTAGGCTACCTGTAGCTATCATCATGCACTGTGAAATACACACACACTACAGAGCACATTGTTGAACTAGTCCTCACAGTCGTGGATTTGTACTCTTACTTGCTTGGGACATATTGGAAGCTTGAATAGGTACCAGCAGGCTTCCACAATAAAGCTCACCAACTCTCCATTGGCGAGTAGAATTTTAGCTTTGGCAAATATAAAATATGCAATACGCTCGACATTTCAGTGAGTGACTCGTGGACTAGGCAAACACACAAATACTAGCAAGACTTTTGTTGCAAACATTTCACAGTTCAATGATAAAGTCAGTAAATTAAGTACTCATACTTTTGCTTAGAGCCTTGTACTCATATTCACAACAATGGGAATACTACTTGTAGTATATAATACTCATAACAATGGGAATTCTACTTGTAGTAATACTCATAACAATGGTAATTCTACTTGTACTCATACTCATAACAATGGTAATTCTACTTGTAGTAATACTCATAACAATGTGAATTCTACTTGTACTCATACTCATGACAATGGGAATTCTACTTATATTCATACTCATGACAATGGGAATTATACTTATATTCATACTCATGACAATGGGAATTCTACTTGTACTCATACTCATGACATTGCAATCATACTATACATTTGATATATAGAGTTATAATGTACTTCTAGGTAAAGCTTTGAATCTCACAGGAAAACAGAATTTTCTCCTCCCTTCATATTTTGAAACTTTGCTCTGCCAGTGATCTTCTGAGACTTAACAGTTTTCTTTTTTTTTTGTCTAAAACATGTCATGTTTTTCATGTTTATATTCAGATATGTATAATCATCTCTATGGCATTAAACAGAGGCAATGTGAAATACCTGTATGTAGAACATTAATGGGTGAAATATTATTCTCCCTCCATTTGTATTTATCTGGAACATCAATTTTATGTCAACTGAATAATTGCCATACTTCAAAGTGCTTACATGCAATTTAAGTTCAATGAGAATAAAGAAAGAATGAAAAAGAAAGCCCTTTTAGTTTGTGGAGTAATGGGACTTTTGAGAGGAATTAAACGTTACTTCTGGATTAAACTTTTTTTTGAGAAGAAATCAATGTATTTAATGATTCATGAACATGGTTCATTTACATTTTACACAAGAGGAGTTTGTAGGTTAATGGAATTATATTAAAATAATTAAGCAGCTGTTTCGGATGACTTCAAGAAATTTTCAGCAGTTTTCCTTTTGTTCTAATAATCCCAAACCTTATCACAGTTTTGGATATTAATGAGCGACGAGCAGCTGTCCATCCATCTCCTCACAACACATAGTAATATGGGTCATCACCCCTGTACTTGTCAAGTTTCCAATCAAGTAACAAAGATAAAGTCTAAAATTTCAAAATTTTACAACTTATTGATTACAGTAGCTAACGCATAAATGTGTCCTGGAGAAAAACATATTGGGGGTATTGCATCAAATTCATTTCTTTATTACTCATTAAATGTTCTTTTTGGTGAAAAACATCTAAGAGGATAGTCCCATACATGGATTTAACTGAGCATTTTCTTCCCAACAGAAAACCATGAAGTATTTGGTAAACGAGTTCACCAAATGCGAAAAGGTACTTGAAAACATGAATGTGGGTTGAAGAGAGAGAAAGTAGTACTCATATGAAAGCTCAATAGACTATGGTGACAGTTTAATCCGTACCGGCTTTCCAAAGGACTAATGTTAGGTTCTAACCGAGAAAAAAATTGCAATTATGCTTTAAAGGATGCAAATTAGTTCTATGCTATCCACTGAAAGGGAAAGTACAACCTATATGTATTCATAAGACAAGTATAATGAATATATTATCAGCTTTAGAATGAATATTTCTCATCTTAGCCAGAAGGACTTGTACATCAAAAAGTCAAGATTGCCGTTTTTTTCATGTTTTTTTTTCCGCAGCAATGGAGTCTTGTAGCCATGAAGCATCTTCCTTGGGAGTAGAGTTTCGTAAATATGATCGGTATAGTACCCTATCGGCTAGGGAGTGATATGAAATATAGTATCTTCAAGTTTCTCGTTTAACAGTTTCTCTGCGTGGGTGCAGCATGTACAAAGAGTCCTCACGATATCACATGTCAGCTGGCACCCTTGCAAATAAGTAGTGGATAGTATTAAAACACACCAACCAATAAATGTAACCGGCATTTACAAAGTCATGAACTCACTCAATTGTAGTTCTACTGTGGCACTGATGGCCAAGTCTCACATTATAAGTATCCCATTAACATACGGCAACAGCACTAACGGGCGACTGAATATCTACAGAACTGGTGAAAATGTGGCGAGAAAAGGGCTTATTTGTTCCACGATTGTTTTGTCACATTCTCACATAAAGATACAAAATGTATGATTTCAAATATACTTACATAGGCCATGGAATGGGAGTACCTTACCTATCAACTGACTTTATAGTTGACATTGTTTACTCAATTTGGTACCCCTTTCACACCCGACCCAGTGCAACTTTTTAATGGTAGTCAGGTGACCAACAACCAACATCAGCTGAGTAGGCTATCCAGTGGACGTCCACTTGTTAACATCAAATTCAAATTGCCTTGTAACTAAAAACCACCCAATATGTAAACTGATAAATCAGTATCACCCTCAAAGAGATGTTCTATTCACCAAACCTACACATCTCTCTCCTCCAGTGTACGTATTGGTCATTGTTATTGTGGTACATTTTATTGGACAACCAAGTCTGCTATTTGGGATATGACCACAGTGTAAGGTACAGTATGACTGTCCCAGGGACAACCAGACTAACTTCATAAAATTTGTCACATTTGATGTAGCCCTCCCGCCCCTCCCTCCCTCCTTCTGGTCCTCTACAAGTTTTCAATTTCTTTCATATTTTAGCACCTGCAGTAAACATTGAAAACAATTTCACACCTTGGTATAAAACTTCTGGGCTGATAGATTTTCTCAAGTTTTTGTTAAGTTTAAGAAATGTTTCTGCAGTGCCCTACCATATGTATTGCACACCTATCATAGTGGTTAGGTCAACTTTGTCATCCTTTCTTGCGATCATGAATAACGCGGCAAATCAAAAGGGGTCGTCTGCGTTGCTGACAGAGGGATGCCCTTACAGAGAAACAAGCTTGCGATAGCTTGTATTTAAAGCTTGCTGCATGCTGACATCTATCGCACCCAGCCACGCTAGCGTGCGCAATCTTATTTGGTCTGCTTGGACAAGCATATTTTGGAAAACTTGTGCAAGCTTGCATGCATGCTTAAATCGCAATCTTATGTGCGTTTCAACTGCAAGCATGCTGCAAGCTGGTCTTTTCGGTAAGGGTCAGAAGAAGGGCTGGGAAGAGGGATCACTGGGAAGCAGAAAGAGATCAAAACCTACATCCATAGGTGAGACAGGATGTCAGAGCTTAAGCACATGCATTTGTATTAACAGAGTTTTTGACACTCTTAAGACAACCTAGGGACTGGATGGACTTATACACATTACATATATCACAAAATCTCATTTATGGATTTTTTTATGAAATTTGTTAGCTAGTATGTTTTTACCTCATTATTTGCACAACTTGCTTCAATGCTGTTTGGCACCATCAGCTATCATGTTTTTTGTCCCCTCTCCCTTGACACTTTCTTTCCTCTTTGAGTGATAAAGTAAAAGCAAATTACTGTGGCCTAAGTGCAAGATGCTTTTTTGCTGAAAGCAGTTTTCTTATGGATTTTGAGACTGAGCTAAGCGATAACACATGCAAAATTGATACCAGTTGCGTCTTGGTAGATCAGGAAAGTGCGTCAGTGTAGTAGGAGACAGGTAAAGTGAGGGGTAAAGTAAATAACTTCATCTTCTTTGTTCACAGGTACATCTCAGTGATACTTGTAAACAGATCTATGCTAAAACAGAAGGACATGTACGGCTATGAGACATTTCCGTGGATTGTCCATCTCCTTTCAAATATTCTTTACAGATAGATTCTTTACTTTTTCATTTCTCACTTGTCTCTCTACTTCTTCTAATATTTGTGCAGCTCACATGTCAGAATGTACTTTACACTCATAACAGTTTACACAGGATACTCTGTCGAAAAATCCGCAAAAACCCAAACCGCGATGACAGTGGTACGGTAAACGTGACTGGATCGAATGTTAGGAAAAACACCGGATGAGTGTGGTTGGAAAAGAAACTTGAGATAATTCCTAATATTGCCAAAACATTAATAATAATATTGAACCTGTATGATTTTCTCTCTGTTAGAAAATC
This sequence comes from Apostichopus japonicus, assembly GCF_037975245.1. Taxonomy (NCBI): domain Eukaryota; kingdom Metazoa; phylum Echinodermata; class Holothuroidea; order Aspidochirotida; family Stichopodidae; genus Apostichopus; species Apostichopus japonicus. The sequence continues at coordinate 2,628,373 of NC_092566.1, forward strand.
CATAACAGAGTCAACAGGATGGAAAGCAAGTTACTTTATAATCCTTGGGCTTTAATACCAAAGGTGACATTTCAGAATCAATATAGTAACAGCCTTCGATAGAGTCAGCTTTTGTAACCAGAAATTGATTTCAGTACTCCGACACAAGACTAGCTTTACACTTTATGATGGAAATGAAAAGGTTTCAGAAATGGTTTCATCGCAGACATCATCTGAGGGAGAGAGAGCAGTGTTCCTGTGTGCTTTCATTGTGATTCTTGATTATATCCAGATCTATTACAATTCATAATTCATACAATTCATAATCATGGACGTTAAATATGAATGTGAGAGACTGACTTCGGTCAGCTTGCGGCTTTGATAAGCCAACGAGGCTTCTTCGCGAGTTCCTGCTTGCAGGAGGATCTAAACTACATCCATACATACTTTATATTGCATCACAGACAATGGTTTGGAAGATCTTTGAATTTTAAATGGGGTTGCTCAGTATATATATATATATATTTTTTTTTTATTCTTTGTCCAGAGTCCTGAATTACTGTCAGGCACTATAAGTAGTATAAATGCTAAAATATTAAGAAAACAAAGGACAAAATGATGAATTATGTACATCCAAAAATATGATACTATTTTAAACATTTCCCTGCAAATCATTCAAACATAAAATCCTCATTTATGTGATAATCTTAGATTATTTTAATCTAACATTCATTATGCAAGATTTCAGCAATTTTGTTTACTCTAAATGTAAGCACACCCCACGCCCCCCCCCCCCCCCGTTGGTTTCTTTCTTTTTCATCTTTTGCTCCTCTTCCCCCTGTTGGTTTCTTTCTTCTCTCCATCCCTTGTCTACTAATCCTCTTACATCTTTCTCTTTTGTGTTCACCCTGCTCATTAACCTGTCTCTATTCTGTGTGCATTTGCACTTTCTGTTACTGTTACTTGTCATTCAGCCTCTGAAGAAGATCCTGCTAGGACTTTTACATTCTCTTACACAGGCTCTTTAATGGATGAGCAGTTTGCTAACAGTTTTGTATTATTTTAAATGAAAACTCATCAACTCAGTACTTGTTCCGTTTTGATGCGATTTGATTTGTTTTGTTAAGCGTCTAACTCAGCTGCTTCTTGTTTCTAATTTGGTACTATATAATTCCACTGTTGTAATTATTATTATTATTATTATAATTATATGATCTAAAACATAATAATTCCAATTTTGTTGTGTTTTGTCCGCATATTACTATGTATGTAAGTATATCTACTTACCCTACTAATAGTCGTTGGCACGGAAACCACTTAGATTTTAATGACATTTTAATGACTCCTGAAGCTATATCCACCGAGGAACCCATGATATAATTACAACCATTAGATCTCTAGACCAAATTAGCTATCAATTAAAAACCAAAGCAATCCAAACAATGCTTCAAGAAACAGCCAAGTTTCCCCGACCATCCTAAACTTCCGTGTCACGTTTGTGAATTTCTCTTCAAATAAGCGCAAATAGGCAAATGTCTATATGCAGCAGAGATCTTTCAAGGGCTTTTAAAGGAGGATAGGGCAAGGAAATGAATATTGACAAATCCTCTTCTTAAAGCTGAAACCCTCTGAGATTGTCAGTGTGTGAAGTCATCCCGGTTTTTCCATTAAAAAGACGGATTCTTTTGTCAAATCTTGAGATATTTAACCAGTCACACGAGACGACAAATCCACTCTCTGGGATGCATGAAAAGCGCGAGAGAGCAGAGTCCTACAGAGGCATTTACATATATCTGAATGGCAAACATTCCACCCAGATCAACCACAATTTGCATTTAAATGATATTTGGGTGTTCAACGCTTCAGCAGGTAGTATCATATGTTTGCACTGCGGTCGAGGTATGAAGTACTCCCCTCTGACAGATCTCCCGCTGAATCGAGGCGTTATGATTATAACGACAGGTCGGCTACCTCAGCTAGACCATAGATTTTAGTGTGCGATCATCGTGACTTATCGTCGTCACAGGCAAATACCACGATGAATAACTTCATCTCTGATGATCCAATGTACCATCAAATTAACAATTCCTGCTTCATCTAGACAACACATAGTGTAATGATAATCATTCTCCAATGAGGTAATGAGACTAGCATATATCGTCCAATAATCGAGGGACACTGCAATTATCGTCTACCGAAAAAAAAGTTACCACCTACGATAAACGTGTCAAGGTCTTGGTTATCCTTGGTCATCATTTATCGTGGATAATTTATCTAAGAGCGCACGTTCATTTGGAGTTAAGGTTTAGATGTTTTCAGAACACGGTCATTCGGAGTTAAGCTTTAAATGTTTTAGAACACTGATCTACAGGTATCTCTCTCCGTAACACTAACTGTACTATCATTCCACCATCATCCAATGTCATCAAAGTGTGGTCTTAGTTCTGATGGTAACACATGACCACTTAAAGGAAGGGTGAAGTGCCTCAAATTATAATCTGCTCCTGTACTGCCCCCCCCCCCCAAAAAAAAAAACTCCCACCACAAATGACCCAATTAAGCAAAAGCTTCAAGGCTTGCAAATTCAGAAAACCAGAAAGCAAGTCAGCTTTGTGATTCTTTGCTATACAATTTGCTCAAAATTAAGTATATTGTAACTATCTGACTAATGTAGATCAAGTGATCTCTACCTCCGTCAAGGAATGAAAATAACACACACAAAAAAGGAATGTTACATTATATTTGTGGGACACCAAACTTTTTTTTGTTGTTAGACTAAATGTTTTTGTAAATTTCCGTCTTTAATGGAGAGCAGGAAGATGGCTGTAATTAACAAAGACCTGGTGTTGATATTTAGATCAGAATATCAGGAGATTACAACCCAATGGAGCTCTATTAGTACTGTACACATCCCATAGAATGTTGAATCACCATGACGAGCTGTTACCGTCTCCTACTACCCATTGGGGAAGTCGTCAACACATCACTTGCCATGCACGCAGACATTTTCTTCCCGTTTACTTCTGTTTTGTTTTGTTTTCCGGTTCGTAAGAAAGTAAATTTACAATCCACTGCACATTGTAGCGACCACACGCACCGGACTGTCAGGTATTGTAAGATCTTACACAATATTTTAAATTGTAAAATATATGCATGCATGAAATATTGGATCAAAATATGGAATACTCTTCACAACAGTGCAAAAACAAACACAGATGAAACAAATCAAGCATGAGGAGTAACAGTAGCTAAGATACTTTTAGAGATGGTGGTCTTTGATATTTTAGAGATGGTCTTTTTGATACTTCAGAGATGGTCTTTTTGATTTTTCAGAGATGGACTTTTGGATATTTTCAGGACAGCTAATGAAGCAGCCAGATAGTTTTTTGTCACTTTGATGAAGGCAATGGAGGATGAATCTGAATAATTTAAGATCAAAATCAAAATGTTAGATTTCTTCCTATCATCATCGGTGTTGGCAACCTTGATCACGATTCAGCTAAGAAAGAAAGAAGGGGAAAACATTCTGCTACAGTTATGAACCAGTTTCCCCAGAGGCAACCAATTCACATCCAACACATACTACTATCACTGAATTATAAACAATAGTACTACATAAGTGTGGTGTCGCTGGAAGCTTTTTTTTTCTTCCATTTTTTCAGAGCTTGTGAAAAATAAAATTGAGGGTTGTATAGCGCAATGTTCGTTTCAAATGTAAGATAGAGACATGGCTGCAAGCCTCTATTAAGGGCAAATATGATGAACATTAAAACTAGGTACCAGAATATCTGTACTAGATTCCCAAAATTCGTCAAGCAAGAGCACAAATTCATGGAGGTGAGCACCAGTATGGACTCACTGAAAGTCTGTCTACTACTACAACTACTACATCTACTACTACTACTACTACTACTGCTGCTGCTAATAAAAACACGAGTGCAACGGAATTCTGCTTTAATACCTTAGCTTCAAGGATGTATTACTTGAGGTTCTCGACCCGAACACTACTACTTCACGCAACTTTTCACAGTCAGACTGTGTTGCGGCAAATGTACCACTGATCATCTACTGGAGAGAAAATCTAGGGCATGCATGCATCTTAGCATGGTCAGTTACAATCTTAATTTTGGGTTGGTTTGGTCAAAAAATTTGACCAGGCACAGCTGGTTGCATTTAATTACAATATTTGCATTTCTGCACTTGTAAGAGTCCATGAAATAACTTTTAACACAACAGTCATGCATGAGCTCCAAAAAGAAATTAGTCTCATCCCGTGTGGAGTTCTAGCTGTACGTTATCCTCAGTAACTATGATAATAAAAGCTTCAGCCCCAAATATATTCAAGGTATGAATTGGGCACAAGTTCTAGGGAGATGTGTTGAAAATTACCTTCAAGAGGCTCGTGTTGACATTAATTTCACAATTTTTTATGTTATAATGTATGTTTTACCGATGGCCTGATAAATTGTTCTGCAAACTAGGTAAATCGGTCGCCTCCAGCATTGTATGTTACTGATTAAAAGTTTTCTAAATTTATTTCCCTGCCATCTTTAGCTTCAATACATGTTTGAAGCAAAACTTTCACTCTCTTTTTTGTTTTAGGTTTAATGACATCATTTTAATACACACTGACCTTTTTATGTATGTTTGAATATTCAAACAAGAAATCCCATAGCAACAAGTAGCATTGGCTTACTGCAAGAGTATTGCCACTTCAAAATCCCCTCTAGGAATTTAACAGCAGCTTCGACTACAAGAACGGGTTTTTTTTTTTTACTCTTTTTACATTGGTCACCTAAACTAATATTCACGTAAATGCAGCTTGGCAGTCTTTCTCTTTTTTACTTCAATTCCATCTCGTATCAGAGTTCCCGCCATCCATGCATCTGAGTCCCAAAGCAGCGCATCTCAACGTCCGAATGCATCCGTTGTCCTACCGAGGAGGAATGGCCTATCAGAGTTCAGACAGGTACTTTAGAGTCATTCGAATTCTGTCTACTTGACGACAGCCCACTTCATTGACACTTACACGGTAATGGGCTGCTCCTAGAGCTCGACATAACTCTTTCTCCGAGGATAAAATCCAGACAACGGACACAACACCTTCTGCTCTGATTCTCCTGTTAAGCAAAGCCTATTCAAATTGCTCCATTCTTACAGTTAAAAGTCAGTCGAACGAGTCAGAGCTACTTTATGCAAAGTTCTTCAAAAAGTCAGTTCTTCGGTCTCCACTGAGAACTCGAGGGAGTTGTAAATTGGGCGTATGAAAATTACAGGGCTATGATTATTATATACTTAATGTACCATACATCTACCAAGACAGGGGATAGCAACCTCAAAAATTGTTAAATGGATCTCAATTTCTGGGGCGAATAAAAGCCCTAACATTTAAATTATGAAAGAAGAAGTTACTTTAATATTTGCACAATGTAAACATTTACTTTATAAATCTTTCCTACCCCCCACTCCACCACCAAAGAAAGGTAGCTCAGAAACACACCACTCTCCCCCCCCCCCCCCTCACTCCAAATGCAAACTTGTGCTAAACATTTTGTTTTTCTGCTGTAGTATAAACACAGTTCCTTCCAAGGGTGATCTTTATAGAATTTTTTTCCTTTTACCTGTCTACCATTCAAGTTTATAAATGTGTAAGCCCAGACCATTTTGTCACATCAATGCTTAAATCAAATGCCAAAACCCGATGAAAAGTCTTCAACATTTTAAATGAAGGGTCAGGATACATTAAATTTTTACGTCACTCTGGCCTAATTACTATGTGTTTGTTTATTTCTTCCATTGTATTACGTGTGTGTGCTTTCACTTAGGATAACTTGAGGAACAAAATTAATATATCAATATATTTTAGATTGTTAAAAACACTGCTGCATCAGTTAAGATTCTAATGATACAATATACCATTTTGAATTTTGGAGAAATGTCACTTCACTTCTTAAAGCAGCATTTTGCGTCCTTCTCATATGATTTTCTCAACCTCACCGGTTCCACGATGCCATAACGACATATACATAACTAGCTTTCTCTCAAATCTTACTTCTAATGGTGCATAAAAGTCGAATAATTTACAACTTTCAACACTGTTTTTCTCTCGAAAGATATTTTATGTTACAAGCGCAATAAACCCTCTCCCCTATGTTTAAACTCTGAACGTCACTGATATAACACCATGGTTTATTTGTATACATTGTCTATGGCAGTGTATAGACTAACGTTACTTTTTGAATCTATGTTTTGCAACGGCTCATAACTAAACATGTGACCTATTCACTGATTGGTTTTATTCAAACTAGTGGGGTTTGGGGGAACTGTAGGAAATTTGTTGGAAGACATTTTATCCATTATCTGTAGAAGTCCTTAATTACTCACCAATTAATGCTGTTGGCAGGGGAAAAAACTTGGCTAATATCTTAGTTTGCTGTTTTGTGATTGACATAAATGTAAACAACTCGATGAACATGTCAAAAAGGTAGAAAACGCCAACCAAACACTGCTTTAAGATCTGAGACACATCAATTAAGAGTGACTGGACTACTTAGTCTAAACACACTGGTAAAAGTGACTGGACTATTTAGTGTAACACACACACATATTACTTGGTTTATAGTTCCTCAGATGCAACACAAAAACTCAACATGAAACAAGATATTTATGGCCTGAACGTGTTCATAATGCATTACAAATTTGTCTAGAATGAACAGTGTGGAATGTCATTAAAGGGTGCATAGTTTTGATATGAAGTTCAAACAACTCATTTTGGTTGAGTTATTAGAATTTAGAAAGCAAGGCATTTTACAGTCAATTCAGGAATGCAACTACGGAGTATCATACATCCTCAATGTTTACACTGAATATATTGAAAACTAGAATAGCTATACAAACATTACCAGCACTCATATTTTTCTCTCTCTCTCTCTCTTTTTTTTCCATCTTCTTTCGACTTTAAACAAATGGGAGTTCCAACTTTTTATTGGCAAAATATGGCCCAGGGTTTAACCTTGAAAATTTTTTAAAATTGCTCAAAAAAAGGAAGAAAATAGGATTTTCAAAGCTAGGCCTTTATAAGGTTAATGTGAATGCAATCAATTTCTTTCCTTTGCCCTAGTCTAGGTCGTTTGACCAACATGACTCTGTCCATAAAATGTCTTCTGAAAACTATAACCAGAATGAAAACATTTCATGGTTCCTTGCTGCTCTTCATTAGTTCCATTCATAGGGAAATTTCTAACAAAGCCCTAATACAACAACAGCAATTTATGCACACAAACTTTTGTTGCCAAAGTAATGCTAAGCCCTGATATCAATTGCAACACACATCAGTGTGTGAAGACTATCTACCATTATCATCATACCAAGTTTGACGAAATTCCAACTAGTAATAGTAGCCAAGTAATTGCAATTTGGAGTATTTCACGTTTGACCCCATGACCTTATTAATATTCATGATATGAGCACCATAATCAACAGGGTTAATCTACTCACTATGGGCCACCCACCCACCAAGTATGGTAATGATTGGTCATTCCCTTGTAGAGTTATTGTGCATACAAACTTTTCATAACGAAATATTGCTAGGCCCCCCCTCATAAATATGCATGATATCAATTGCAACACACATCAGTGTGTGGAGACTATCTACCAATATCATCATACCAAGTTTGACGAAATTCCAATAAATACTAGCCAAGTTATTGCAACTTGGGAGTTTTTCACATTTGACCCGTGACCTCATTAATATTTTTAAACTTTGACCTTGTATAACTTCACACACGAAGGTCACACAGGGGTCAACCTATTGACATTTATGATCAGAAGGTACCTTTAACATCTGAAAATAGCATCGAAACTGTAAAAATCCCCAAAACATGAAAAGGTCACCAGAGGTCAAATTGAGGTCAAGGGTCACCCAGATGCGGGTCGACAACTGGATTACATTGAAGCAACTGCCAATCTTAACGGACAGTTCGTTCTCAAGTTATCACAAAAATACTAGTTTTTTATCATTAATTGACCTTTGGTGACCTCAGATCACATGACCGTCAACTTCAAGTTTGAAAATATTCCCCTATACCATTTGCAACTTGTCCCAAAATATCAACCGTGTCACACCTTGGAACTGGGAGTTATTGCATTAAATGTCTGAAAATTAACTTTGACCTCGTATAACTCCGCACACGAAGGTCAAACGGGGATCAATCTATTGACATTTATGATCAGAAGGTACCTTTGACATCTGAAAATAGCATCGAAACTGTAAAAATCCCCAAAACATGAAAAGGTCACCAGAGGTCAAATTGAGGTCAAGGGTCACCCAGATGCGGGTCGACAATTGGATTACATTGAAGCAACTCCCAACCCTAACAGACAATTCGTTCTCAAGTTATCGCAAAAATACTAGTTTTTTATCATTAATTGACCTTTGGTGACCTCGGATCACATGACCGTTAAGTTTGAAAATATTTCCCTATGCCATTTGCAACTTGTCCCAAAATATCAACCATGTCACACCTTGGAACTGGGAGTTATTGCACTAAATGTCTGAAAATTAACTTTGATCTCATATAACTTCACACACAAAGGTCACCTGGGGTCAACCTATTGACATTTTTGATTGGTGAGATGTGAATATAGCATCAAAACTGTAAAAATACAAACATTTTTTTCTTTGCCCATTTTCTCACCCAAAATACTAGTTTTTTAACATTAATTGACCTTTGATGACCTCGGATCACATGACCATTAACTTTGAAAATATTCCTCTATACCATTTGCAACTTGTCCCAAAATATCAACCTTGTCACACCTTGGCACTGGGAGTTATTGCATTAAATGTCTGAAAATTAACTTTGACCTTGTATAACTTTACACACAAAGGTCACCCAGATGTCAACCCATTGACATTTTTGATCGGAAGGTACCTTTGATATCCAAATCTAGCATCAAAAACAAACATTTTTTTTTTTCGCCCGTTTTCTCCCAAACTAAGCACATTTTTTCTAATGTGACCTTTGACCTTTTGACCTTGGTTTCAAATGTAGTTTAATCTCCTGATTCCAAAAAAACAAAACGACAAGTCTGTACAACCATCCTAACTCCTACCGAAAACTTTGACCCCATATAAGTTCGCACACAAAGGTCACACGGGGGTCAACCTATCGATATTTATGATCGGAACGTACCTTTGACATCTGAAAATAGCATCGAAACTGTAAAAATCCCCAAAACACGAAAAGGTCACCAGAGGTCAAATTGAGGTCAAGGGTCACCCAGATGCAGGTCGACAATTAGATTGCATTGAAGCGACTCCCAACCCTAACAGACAATTCGTTCTCAAGTTATCGCAAAAATACTTGCTTTTTAACATTAATTGACCTTTGGTGACCTCAGATCACATGACCGTTAAGTTTCAAAATGTTCCCCTAACCAGTTCACAACTTGTCCCAAAATATCAACCTTGTCGCACATTGGCACTGGGAGTTATTGCAGTTTTAGTATTTGGGGTTTTTGGACCATAACTGATCTTTGGTGACCTTTGTGGGCACCAAAAACAATAGGGTTCATCTACTCACTATGGGCCACCCACCCACCAAGTTTGATCGTGATCAGTCAATCCCTTGTTGAGTTATCGTGCATACAAGCTAAGGCGTCACACACACACACACACACATACACACACACACACGCCAACCTGAATACATAGGTTCCTTTGCTTTTAGCAGGAACCAAAAACATATCTGGTGGCTGAAATTGATTGCATAATAAAAATGCTGGAAAATTTGACTGCATCTTTCTACGGTGAAAACAACATCCTCATAGCTTTTTTTTGTATGGTGAAGATTTGAAATTGTATTTTATGAATGAATTTGGCAACAGCAGAGTGTGAATGTCATCGTCATGGCAATTCAGCTGAAAACAGATTTTGTTTTCTTTTTTCCTTCTTTCTTCTTCTTTATAATTTATTTAACTCAGTTATAGACACAGGAGAATAATGTTCCTACAAAAATTTGCAGTTTGATTAAATTTGTGAATAAAAAGAACCTTGACAGCTGAGTAAACTTTCCCAATGACTCTATATCTCAAGGAGTTAAATTGACAGAAGGATTAGAATAGGAAAGAAACGCTTTTTAACAAGGTTTGTCCGGTTATAACGTCACAGAATAGGTTACATTCAACCAACCATATCTTGAGTATAGGATCAAGTTATTTGAGATGAGCGTTTTAACTTACAAAATGTGGAATATTTCTTTCATATATAAATTATGTGTCACATTGGCTGCCACCTGAATATCCCTTTAAATTGCAAAGACAGTGGATGAAACTGTCTTTTTTCTTCAAGGACATTTTAAGGACATCTGCATCCCCCTGGCAAAATCAGTAATGTCTTTGACATGGAAGGCTGATTTTCAAATGACAGGTGAAAGTTATTAATTACCTCTTAATTTACTAAGTTTCCATGGTAACCTCATACCATCCTCTTCCAAGGGAGAAATGAGTGCGATACAAGAGCGTAACCTTTTCAGCTAAAGAAATATTCCGCCTCTGAATAATCTGACGGCAGCTAAACACCTTGCTCCAAATTTCCTTCATAGAACCAGACTTTCTCTCAGAGATAATTCCTCACAATCCTTAACGTTTGTCTGTTTGCCAAGTCTTAGAACAGACTTAAATTGTAGTACTAGTACATGCCCACAGTTGATGCACAGCAGAGGTGGCAAACTATTGCTACTCTGTGTAGGTTTTTTTTCTTCTGTTTTAGAGACTATATCAGGGAGTTTCACTTATCATAGAGTCACCTAAGTTGATAGTGGCAATCTTATTGATTTTACGGTTACAAAGGGTATGAATTATTCATACACATCTTCACCACACTGCAGGAAGCCCATAACTAACATGCTCCATTAAAGGTATCAAGCCCAGATGGAACTTCCCAATCAGATTGGAATTAACAGAGCTGCATACTACATCTAAATGAAGGAGGAGGAGGAGGAGGGGGGGGGGGGAGGGTTCACAACCTTTTCTTAGTAACATAAAAAGCAAGACACAATGCTTGCAAGAGGACATCTTCTCCCCCAACTGCCTTGAAAGCTGACATTAACGTTGTCAACAAGAGAGATAGAAAGCATGATGAAACAACACTGTATGCATGAATTTGGAAAAGTCTACTGCACTTGTACTACCAAGATTTGAGTGGTGAATCCTAAGTCGAAATGTAAAAAAAAGCAACCCAACATACTCATAGATCAGTGATGTTGCCAGACATTTGGAAGTAGGAGGGAAGGGGGGGGGTACAGGCAAATTAGAGGGAGCACAGAATGCGGGAAATACAAGCTGGCGCCAGAGCCGTCAGTGCAGAGTGTGAAGTCATGTTGGCGTGGGGGTCCAAGGGCCCCTGTTTGGGAGGGGAGATCAAGGGTCAAAGCCTCCTGAAGTGTTGCAGCAGTTTCATCGTTTGCAGAAAGTTACATTGGCTTCAAATCAGCGGAATTTTGGAGGTATGATTTAAGTAAATTAGTCTTAGTCCAAAAGAAATCAAATAGTTGTGCATCTCATTGCACTGGCATTGTGGCGGTGGGGTGTGTGGCAATTGTTCACCCCTTGGTGACTGTCAAGTGACAGGTTAGTAACATGTCCTACTTATATACGATATTGCAATATCTGAAGTAATCAATAAAGTAAAAATCTTGCTATCTTTCTAGAAAGTACCAAAGAAGCCAATAACTATTCATTGTTCGTTCGTTGAGTACCTGATCCCGCAATCCTTTGCCAACCTTCAAATATGAAAACATTGATTTCTATCTCTTCTCCAAAATGTCATATTTGTTATAAGAAATTGATTGAAAAACGGCCAAAATTTGCCAAGTCAACAGGGGGAAAAAAACAGGAAAATCTTAAAATGTTTTGTGCAATACTTCTCATTGTTTCAAAAATGCATTTCAGTTTATTTTTATTTGGCATTGCAGGTGCAGTAAACATACTGTATGTAGTTCAGTTTGCAGGCTTGAATTTAATCAAACAGTCCAGACCCCCAAACATCACTGAGTCATGGCAAAACTTGCCAGTACTGAACAATATAAAAACTTTACTGCATTATTAGGTTATCGTAGGTTGCCTACTGGCCTTCTGAATTAATGTCCCAACATGGAACTTTATTCTACATAATTGCAAGATTGCAAGGCTTCACACTTTGTGTGCATGCCATTAGCGTTGCTTGGAAGCATATATACAATATTCTAGTAAAGATTGCCACACAAAACTTGAAAGAAATAAAACCAGTCCCAGAACCAAGTGCAGACGAGAACATATAAAAACCTTTTGCTCCCATCTGCAAGTTTCATAAATATTTTTTGATCGGATGTTAATGTGAGAGAAGATGAAGAATGCCACATCAATTCCTTAAATTAAAGAAAAACAATTGAAAAAGATTGGAACCCATCCATTTAACTGCGACTTACCCCGCATCCTGGGCTTCGTGTGCTCGGATTATTGACAAAAGGTTGTTTTGCTGGAGGAAGTCGCAACAGGCAGCGTAACTGAAACAAAACAAGGATGAGAAATGAACCAACGAGGACGATACTGCCACGGAGAGGGGAGAGACGCCTGCTGTATTGAGAGGGAGAGGCTTTCACTCCTAAATATGACATAAAAAAGTACAAAAATCCCACAATAAAAAGGGAGCCAATATGTTGTCTATTGAAGATGAACATTCTTTTCAGTTAGTGGCTAAATGTTATCAACCCATCTTATACTTACCAGAGCAAGCCACTGGCAGAGTGTTTGATTGCAAGAATCTAGCCATGCTTAGGTGAAAAAAGTGTTCGCCTTATTGCGATCCTTGAACACAAACACAACAGGCTTCTTGTTCTTAAAGGAGAGGGGAAGGGAGGGTCATGATGATGGAGAAGGGGGGGTGAGAAAGGGGAGTGAGAAGTTTTACATAACAATTAATGAGGGTCAGCTCTGTTGCACATTAGGATTTACTTGTATTACAAGGTGTTTAAATCTATCAATGTTTCAATGATGTCCAAGGATTCACATACCAAGTTATAATTAGCATACTTCCCAGGATACTGATTCTTAGAGGGTTAATTGACCTCAAGGGACACTTTCACCAAGGACAAAACTGGAATGCCTTCCTTTCATTACAGGAAATTGTCCTACTAAATGGAGGGTTCACCACCACCTAGCTTTAATATCTTTGTATCCATATGGCAGACAGAAAGATAGATGCATTGCCAGGAAAATAACACACCACATCTGACCAGTCATTCTGTAACAAAGCAAGACTTGTTTCAAATCTAACTTAGAACTACAAAATCCAAGCATCGCTCTTGAGGCACACACTTGGCCTTTGGTAATGTCTAGTGATGCACAATGGCTGGCCGTATGTTACCTGCTTTGAGTACTTGCCTGCTCTCAGGCACAAAGCACAACCCGAATACAACCAATATAGCAACCCGAATATGACTAAATATATGACCCCAAAACAGCCAAATGTGTCGAACTGATATGACCCTCAAAAACACCAAATAAACACTCATAATATTCTGTAGTTAAAATACACTTGAAAGTTGGCTGGTATAGAAATACTTAGATCTCTCTCTACATTCAGCCCTTGTAATATTATACCAGTCAACAAGCTGTAAGGCTCTATTGAACACCATCCAGGGTATGAATAGGTCTGTTTACAATATGTCTGGATGTTTGTTTGTCTTTAGTCTCTACCTCCCTGGATGTGGAAAATCTATGACTGAGCCTACTTTCAAAAATGAAACGGGCCTGGCCCGAGGTTATTGTCACCTAGAAAAAATACCTTCTAAACATGTTTTTTGTTATAATTTTTTTTTAAAGTAATCAAGTCAACCCTTATTACTTAAATAAAGTGCAAATTTACGACAGCAGGAAAGAACATGCCAAACAAGCAGGTCTGTCTATTTACTCTGACACCCAAATGGCTGCTTAGCATTTCTATGATCAAACAAACCTTAATTCATCTGTATCTAATTCAAAACAGACCTTTGTGTTCAAAGTTTTGCTTGATGAGTTACTGGCCTGCTCGAAGCAACAGCATCGCTGAAAAAACTTGCTAGTCGATATATATAATATATATATATATTTTCAAAGTTACCACAGCGACGATCTATCATGCAGCAGCTATGCATCCAAGTCTCCAACAAGGAATAATTGCATAAAAATTCACATTTTGTATGACAGTTCTTTTCAGATTTATAAAAGTGTTGTCTGTCAGACAAATTACCCAAAAATACTCAGTGTTTGTGTACAAAGATTTACAATACGGCTCTTTATATTGTTTACAGAAATTTGACCATTTCTGAAATCATTTTCATGTCAATCTGACCCTTTACTCCATATATCAATGTGTATTTCACATGAATATATTAAACAAAACATCAATGTTGTAAATGTTCCCCACACTTTTCCACTCCAATCCTTTCTTTGCAATTTTATTAAAAATTAAACAAATTAAAAACCAGCATTCAACATCTACAGTGAAACTCCTCAAGATTTGTATCATTAACACTGACGACCATCTATGAGCTGATAACGTGGGCTCGTTTTTCTCTCCCTTAATTACAGTCTCCTTGTTTTCTCCTTTTGATCTGTTCCATGCAATTCCAATTTTTTTGATTTCTCACAAGGCCTGCTGCCATTGCTTATTCATCAATATCCATTTAACATTACTGCTCAGCATAAGTCACATCTCACACAAACACACACACACTAAAGCGGGCAGCCATCAAGCATCACGCCTCTCTCCTCTTTTTTTTGTCCTTCCTCTTCGTGATTTCTCTCTGTATCTCTCACTCTGCCGTTAACCAGACTAGGCAAAACCTATAACTTTTTACTAGTATTTTCAGGGCAGAATAAGCTGCTTTCATGCATAATTCAGACACCCCAATATAAGGCCTTATGGCTTCTTCATCAATGGAGGCCAATTGTGGGAAGCAATGGTGACAAAAAAAATGAATTTTTTAACAGTTCTGCAATTGCCTTTTCTCCCTTGTGGCAGGGGGGGGGGAGGAGGAGTAAATGTATACATTTGAAGCTTTACTTCTCTTCGGCAGAGTTATTTATGTCCAAAAAAGGACAAGCAAGTAGCCAGTATTCATTAACGGCAGGAAAATACCGCTGATCTTTTCTCAAACACCAGTGAACGAAACTACAGCTGTGTCATAGGAATTAAAGGTGGGCAATATGACGAAGCACTCTTAATAGTTCGACATAATAGTCTTCCTTTGCGTGGCCTCTTCAACATTTAGATTAGCTTCTATTATGCATACCTAAATCAGAAAAATGTTTATCATATGCACCTTACAAAAAAATTAAACTTCCCGAGAGGTATACTACTGTGACATACCCGTAGTCATATCATAACGACCTGCCAAATGCTAGGTAAGCTAAAATGCAATAAATTTTCACGACAATTGTCCCCGGTTTTCATTATTAGGGGGCAGTTACGAAGGGAAAAGTTTACCATCGGCACACGTCTGGCTGGCTATCAGATCATAGTAAAAATATTTAGCATATATCTTACAAGCTTCCTACTCCTACGAGAGAGCTACTTCTCATGATGTTCAATAAACTCACTAAATTTATCTTCAAGATTAGAATTATATCTATCTTTTTGCCTTTGCCTTCTGAATGAACCTTTTCTGCCTTTTGGATTCTCACAAACAAATTTTGTGTAATGTACGTGTGTGTTCCATACTATGTTTGGAACTGTAAGCTGTGCACTTTCCTGAAATTATATTCAATGTTCTGTTACTTATCATTTCCATCATCATTTTTCTTTGCTTATCAATTCTTCTAAGCTTCCCTACAAACTGCAATTCTTGCAAGGTTGAAAATACATCCATTTGAAGTATATATATAGATACTACTCCTTTAAGGGAAGGGGGGGGAAAATTCTCTATTTAATTCTGTTGGCTTAAATTTGCACGTGAATATATAGATGTAAGAAAAGAAGTGCATCATTGCTTGCTCATCCACCCGGGATGATGACAACCATAAATAATATGAGAGATGGAAAAAGAAAAAAAGTTTTCATCTTCACAGTATGTTATGATGAGAAGAAGATCTGTCACTTCTTATTGCAGCAACGAAGGAAGACATTTCAATTAATGTACTCAAGGAGAGGGCTTGCCTCTTCATTATAACTTGACCTAAAATACAAACTCAGAGAACATTCTTGAGATAAATTTGTGTGTATGTGTACGTGGATGGGGTGAGGGAGAAAGGGTTCTAGCCATATATAGTTTATAGTTGACACTACCAATGATCTGCACCTTAAAAGAGTACTTAAATGAAAACTAAGAAGTGATGAGGTATAAACATTTCCAAGCTTTTACTACCAAATTAGGGTTTTTAGGCTCTCCATCTTTGCTACGAAAGTGTCAGAGGTATATATATATATACCTATAACTGTTAAATATTTTAATTACAAAGAATAAATTACTTTTCTACAAGTATTAAACATTCATTGTGGAAACATTAACTTAACAAAGACAGCAATGTGCGTAACTCTGTGTTTATAACTTTGCGTGACAGGAGACATTACCTTGCAAGCGCATGAAGTAATTACGTACGTTGATGCAAACCACAATGGAGTCGGAGGTTATTTCACAGCAAACGTTTATCAGAGAAACTCACCTGTAAAAATATGAACAGCCTCGAACAGAGTTGTGACTGAAGTGCTCTGCATTAGCTTCATTGCCAAACTCTTCTAGTGGATCGGACCACAGTAGATCACACATAGGACCAAAGGCTGGTGGCTCCTTGAATCTATCCAACTGTAATTTACAGCAAAACATGAAAAAAGACTCTTGTTAATAGTACTCATATAATCCTCTAAATTGTAAAATTTATCAAATTAATTACATGTCAATAACGTATATATTATTTTACTTTCTTTTGCAATTAATAACTAATTTGAAATTTTATTTATATTCATCTCATTCATAAAGTTCAAAAGTTTAAAACGTGATTTTTATATTTAAAAAAATATATATATGTTTCAAGTTAATTTTAACGTACAATTAACTTATTGGTATTACTTTAGCAACGCCATTTTGTGCTAAAAATTTGGTAGTCAACTGGGGCAATTTTCTAATGCTAGTAACACCTTCATACTGTCCTCTCATATCATGCTTCAAAGCACTCATACTGACAGTATGAATAGTTGCTTACCTTTTTTTGTGATGCAAAACATGATATTCATACTGCAAAGTTTTTAAATTAATCAAATATGCTTAATGTGTAAAACGCTATTATTGTCTGTTCTTCATCAACAAATTTAATGTCTCTAAAAGCACATCCCACGAGGTACAAAGCGATATTAGCCATTAGGCTTAGAGCTGAGACAAAACAAGACATTAAAAAAAAATATGAAAAATAAAATTCTTGCAAAATATTCACACCAAGAAGGGTGAACAACCTCATTACCAATAAAGGAGAAAATGCACACTACCTATATCAAGATGTGTAATAAAGTGAAGCAAAATTTGCATTGCGCATAACGGTAATAGCTAGGTACACGTTTCAATTCTCAAACACAAGCTGTCGTTGTGCACTCATCAAGAGAGTGTAAGATCTTCTATGAGGAGAACTATTTTAGAACCCACTGTTTTTTTATGTGGGGTGATTACTGGTCGGCATGTCAGTCGCGAACACATATAAAACTTACAATGTTGGTTACATGAATTAAATCTGCATGACATTATGAAAAGATCATTTTTTTTTAATTATCCTGGAAAGTTACTCTATTTTGCTGCCAAAATCTGTGTTTAAAACATTTAATGAATAACATTATGTAAAGCTACCCTCTTTACCATGACCCCAGTAAACATACCTTTCTCTATTAGCTAATATGCTCCCCTTCCTTCTCCGTCCCTACCCTCAACTAGTCACAGCTAGTGACTACAGAAGTTACTATATTTTAGTGTTTCTACACGTTAATTCAAGGACATTGAATTATACCCCCCCCCCCATCACTATACAGTCTTTTATGCTGAGCCAACTTTTCCAAAGGTACAAGAAGAGCCTAATATGTTTTGAAGAACCATGTAGAATTCACAAGATTAATGGGGGAATGAACTAAGTTAGATAGATAGATATTTATTCAGCCAATCATATAAAAATACAATGGAAATTGGTTGATAACAAGAGCTCAAAACATTAAAAATTGTAAACAACAAATGAGACGTATAATATTGCACAAAGATATGAAAACGTTCCTATAAAATATTAAGATGAAAAAAATATAAAATGTACCTACCAAATATATAAAAGAATACAAATATATATAAATGCCCTCACATCCAATATAAAGTCTACAAAGTTTAAAAGTTGAAGCCACTTGGAATGATATGCCATTAGTTTCCATAAGCATTCTCGATCAAAACAAAGTTTGGTCAAAGGAAAGAATAACAGCCGAAATATCCCCCAGTTTGCTATTAAAATCGGTGTTAATGCCAAGAAATTTGGACTTTCTACATCCTTTTATGGCTTAAGTACCTGCTTAGGACTGAAATGATGTTTTTGATACTTTAAAATCTGATTTGCCATCAAAATTTAATTTCTTATGTTACCACATACCAACCCACATTAGCAATGAACTGAGTTGAAACTTTTAGTATCATTTAGTGTTCACAAATTACCAAATGAATGCAATACATGTGCTATTTGAAGGGCAATGAGTCTTTGTTTTAAGACAAGATTACTTTTAGACATTACCCTAAACACTTCTCATTTGCATGGACCTACTCTTCTGTAATGTTTTTTTTTTGGGGGGGGGGGAGGGCCTTTTTGTTTTGTCTTTTTCCTCCTTTAAAGTGGAATTAGGGCTATGGCTTGTAATCAGGAGATAATCCATTGCTAGCCACTTCTACAACAAGAATCAACAAACACAGTCATTATCCAAATGAAGTGATGACAATACAGCTGATGTACAGCTTCTGACATCGCACTCCGACAGACGACATTCTCTGGCAATAAATAGTGATATTTTGTGAAGGAATAACTTTGCACCCAGCCACACTAAGCTTGAACAAAACTAGGAACGGAGCTAGTGAGGAAAATGCTATCTAAAGGAACAAAAAACTCCTGAAGCAAAATAGCTCACTGATAGGAGCAAAAAGCAATCTAAAGGCATAGACTATAGTAAGAAAATAGACACAACGAAGATGGAGGGAGGAGGGCGAAACCACAGACGCAATTTCGGGCAACAGGTAAAACTCTCAAAAAAAACATAGACTTGCAACACATGGTGAAACACAAGGACAAATTAAGGTTCCCAAAGATAAAGAGATTGCTCATCCCATCTTGATGTGATAAGGTGCTTGGCAAAATAGGTTATGAAGATCCTTGCAAGTTTCCACGGGTAATTATGCCAGGCAGGATTTTCCGTCATGAAAATTCTCTACACCCTGAAGAGCTTTAGACACTTTGGATGGTAGAATGAGGTGGGTATCAAACCAGAAAGGGGGCTGGTCAGGGGGCTAGTCCTTACAAGTTTCCATGGGTAATTATATCAGGCAGGATTCACTATACAAGACAAGGGTATGTCTTCACTATACAAGACAACGGTAGCTCTTCACTGTTCAAGACAACAGCATCTATGCACTATACAAGACAACAGTATCGCTTCACTATACAAGACAACAGCATCTATGCACTATACAAGACAACAGTATCTCTTCACTATACAAGACAACAGTATCTCTTCACTGTACAAGACAACAGTATCTCTTCACTATACAAGACAACAGTATCTCTTCACTATACAAGACAACAGTATCTCTTCACTATACAAGACAACTGTATCTCTTCACTATACAAGACAACGGTATCTCTTCACTATACAAGACAACGGTAGCACTTCACTATACAAGACAACGGTATCTCTTCACTATACAAGGCAACAGTATCTCTTCACTATACAAGACAACAGTATCTCTTCACTATACAAGACAACAGTATCTCTTCACTATACAAGACAACAGTATCTCTTCACTATACAAGACAACAGTATCTCTTCACTATACAAGACAACAGTATCTCTTCACTATACAAGACAATGGTAGCTCTTCTGCAAATGCCACAAAGTTCATCTCATATCTCTGCAAATTCTTTGAGAAAGGCTACTGCTATACTCAAGTCTTCAGGATTTATTTTGTCAGAATGGAATAGCCACGAAAGGTTGTAGTTCACATAAAATCGAAGACATGATGGCTAAAATCAATTACTGCCCAGCAAGGAGTTGCAGAAGACCCAAAGAGACTAGAAGCAGACCATGGTACCTGTACGGTAAATTGTCACTTGCTTTCAAAGTTAATTTCCAGCACTCATAAATGATATATATATCTTTACTCCAGAGCTTGTAATTCAGTTTAATATAAAACTACCTTGTTATATTACAGTTTGACCCTTGTATTCACAGCTTAGTCATAAATAATTACAAATAATAAATGCCTAGTATATGTACACCTCAAAGTAAATCTATTTTTACTCCAAATGTCTGATACATGTATTAAAAACAAAAACAGCTACCATGTTCATTAAAATTTGAGATAAAATCATTCGTAGTATCTTTAGGCAAAAGTTGCTAGGCTGAAGAGACTGCAGCATAGTTGCAGCCAAGCTGTGAAGGCCTCATCTATTGTGCTCTTCAGTGTCACAGAAGAGGCATGCCTGTCGGCGCTGAAGAGATAATCCATATTGTGTGACATTCATTCGTCCTAGCTGAGTGGGATGACTTTGGAGCTGCCGAAGCTTTTGTTTTGACACATTTTGGCTAATTACTGTGAAACAATATTGGCATTCATAATATAACAGAATATTAAAACACAATTTGGCAGTATCGGAAAAGCCATTAAAGGATGTACTGAGAGTAAAACTGGCGAATAAAGTGGTCTGACCTTCAACTAGTCAGTATATCAATTTTATAATAGTGTATATTCTTTCCCAGAAATAACAATGAAAAAAAATGATATCGATCCATGTGCAGACAAGAATTGGTTTAAATATCCCAAGAACATACAAAAAAAGTTACTTAAGATTATACTGTAAATGTATACATGCATAGATGCAATGATGACACACTATCTTCCAGACTTTTGATTCATCAGAAGGAACTTTTCACACTGAGAGGCCCTTTTGTGGTGTTTCATAATGCAAACTGAACGAGGCAATATACAAAAAATAAAGACGAAAATGATGACAATTTCTTTTGAGGGTATGAAAAATCCTTTGCAATATCCATCAACATGCCATTTTCAGCAGGGCTAATGGCCATTAAAACCTCATACATTAATGCATCACGAAACTGGTCAGAGGCCGATCAGCTGTGCACAGAAATATCAATTGTCCAAAATATTGGGGGGGAGGCGGGGGGAAGGTACTGTTTGCGGGACTGCGACTCTCATTTCTGAGATTGCAAATACCGAATTTCATGGGAGGTTTTTTTTCGTTGACTCGATATGTTTCTAATTGTACCAATTTCCTGTTCATTTGAAGTGAAATCAATTAATGCCCACAGACAAAGCGACAACTGAGCGTATATAGACATGGTTACAGACATTCGATACACTGCAAAGTAGAAGTACCGTCTCACAGGTCGAGACATCAATTTTCTTTTTATTTCAGTGAAATTTACATTTGGCAACTTCATGGGTTTCCTTGTTGCTGCAGCAGTCTTGAGTTTGAATTTGTAAGGATACTTAAAAGTGATCCAACTGAAGAGAAGTATCAGTTGATGATATTTGAAATGAAGTTACCTTGAAAGGAAGAAGGCCTGGCTTTACGATGTACTTACTAGTACTGTCATTATGGTTGTATGGAAAACAAGGTAAAAACTGTTCCTCCTTGAGAAAACCAGTATTCCATCTCTGTAAAAATTATTCTTCAATCTTTCAAGCAGTTATGGTTAGTATTTGAAAAAACAGCAGAGGATATTATTCAACCGAAAGATATGATTAATGTATTTATAAGCAACACACTTAGTCACATAGATTTTTTGCCATTAATGTGCACATTTCCTGCTGCACATCATTAACACACATAAAGCAATAGATTTGTCTGACTGAAAAAGCCATTTACAAACTCATACAGTTCTACTATTTTCCTTCCTTCCCCTTTTTTTTTTTTTTGTTCCTTTTATTTTTACATAAAAGTTAAAAGCATCTATGAATACTGAATTTTTGCTAAGGGGTTTCCTGGTTGAAATACAGGAAACGCATGGAGCTGCTGAAAGTCAAAACGAGAAAACTGCAATTGTTCACCCACGTATTTATTACGATTTTAAAACAGCGGGGAAGCCGCATAATAAGCCAACTCCATTTCCTTGACATCAATTGCTTCTTTACTGTGTAGAATAATAGCGTGTGTATACTGCGACTATATACATATATATACTGAGCGCTGTGGAAACTAAACCAGACCGAAATAGGGACTTGTGCTACCACCTCCCTTCTAACAAGTTAATTTGAAATTTGTAACTCGGCATGTTAATTAAAACTGCTCGTTTCTGCCTCTTCCATGGCCTTGGGTGACTGTTTCCATAAAAACTGTGACAGGCAAACGGTACGACTAGCACCGCAAACAACGCGGTATCTGGAGGATGTGGTTCTAGCAGAGGATGATGTTTACACAGTCTACAAAACATGTAGTATTATATTCTATATTAGTGTATTACATCAAAGTTCTTCATGTCTTAGTAAAGTGCAGTGCACATATATATATCATTCCACTGGAGACTTCTGAGTCACTGAACTATTTTACAATAAACATGAAACAACCCACAAAAAATGTATATTAAAGAGTATTGAAAAGTGTTTCCTCAATATTTCTTCAAGAAAAAGTTAAAGGTCAAAGCAATGTTGTGCATTGCATTTGGAGAGAAATAAAAAAATGCAGAACATATGAATGCATTTAATATCACATACACTGGCATTATCCTTGACCATCACGAAACTTAATCAGATTTATGGCCACATATTTGTTTCAACTTAACGCCACTTACCACTCCACACGTTAGAGCTCTATAGATAGGAACGCACAGAAAATATTGTAATCAACCACTTCTTTGTATCACAATCACAATTATCTTAGATAATTGCACTCAAATTCATCACCTCGCCTGGTGTGTACATGTCGTGGAAAGACACAGAACTAATAAAGTACTAGTTTTCTGGTCTTTCTTTACCTGTTTTAAATTATCATCATTATTATTACTTCCCCTGCCCCGCCCCTCCACCCTTTCATGCATTTATACAGACACATACTATATTACTGCCTTTAATACAAAAAATGTCCCAAGTCTTTTTTATACTTCAAACACTGGAAACGGGGAATGATTTATCTGGTATTGCATAGCACATTAGCTACATGCAAACATGGAAATATTGCTACACAATAATGAAGAGATGTGTAACAGATTTTAGCACAAGTTTAATCGAAAGCATTGCATTTTTCAGTAGCGTTACATAGCGAATCAAATTCATAGTCCATGTTGCTACATAGGCTAAATGTGAACACTGAATTATTCCCTGGTCTTCAAAGACGAATGGGGGGGGGGGTGTGTCAGCCTAGATTTTTACCCAACACTACAAGACAAGTCTAGCTTCGATTCAGTTTCATTTTTGAGTTTATTTCCACAGTTAAAAGTTATCAAAAGTACAACATATTTTTATAAGGTGGTGGAGGAGGGTTGAAGAAGCAGAGCTTTTACGAGCAGTCCCCCTTTAAAAATTGAACTAAGTACGTATCATAGTACTTTCACGAGACAATTATAGTCAGCCACAAAAATAAAGTTCTTTGAAAAAGACACTTGCTGATAGTTATAGGCTCATTAATGATCATAATTATTTAAGTCTTCCTTGATTCTATAAATGGAAAGTGGAAAAGGAGTATTTAATTCTGATATGAAAGTGTAATGTGTTCCTACTTTTTTTCTAATATGAATAACAGACATACATAAACAGACTTTATTAATGAGTTTATCAATACTATTCTAGATAAGATATTCATGCAGTAAAAACTAAACCGATATTTTATACATGCCACAGTGGCACTCAAAATTCTGGCAATCTACTGGCTAAATGCCGGTAAATGTAGTCATTTGCCAGTAGAAATAAAAAGCCTCTGACAGTTTTGTGCAAGTAGACATTAAAAATGTAAACACATGGTAAACAATTGCCTGTCAAAGCATGCATGTATTACTGCTGATTATCAGCAAATATTATAAACTGGACTACCTTCAGAAGCTTGTCTAATAGTTATTGAACATGTGTGTTGCAATCAGGACAATGCAAGGGAGAACTTTACATTTAGCAAGTACATTTGCATTTTTTAGCAAGTGGTCAAACAAAATTGAAATTCTAGGCCTGCACATGTAAAATTTGCACAGCTGGCTGAGTTAATTGTCCGAAATATCTCTCTAGCTTCCATCTCAGTCAAAGATCAGTTCAGCCAGTCAAACAATATCCCTTCACAGTTTGTGCTGGTCGATACATAATAGCCATACCAAGTTTTAAGCACTAATTACTTGTTTCAACAGACCCCCCATCAAAACACAAAAAAAGATACAGCAAGCATTCAAGGCCATGGATACATACAATGCGTGTACATTTATATGCATGCAGATCAAGTTCTGTCGTTAGTAGGTGGTGTGCCAAATACACAAATGAAAATTGTTGTCTGCAAGCAACCATACGAGAGACAGACAGTACATTATGTATGGGTAGACGAAATGTCATGTAGATTATTTCTGGAAAATGACATATAATTACACTGTAAGAACAAGAAAATTTAGAAGTGCAAAGGTGAAAATGGTGAGGAGTGCAGGAAAGCGTGTTCAAGCTGGGCTTCCCAGATTCTGTTTCAATAATGTAGTGGTTGGTTTATAACCAATTTGTGTTATGTTGTTTAATGAAAATAATTTCCACACTAAGAAATATCTCTCTAACCACAGAGGGGTCGAAAAGAATGACATGAACCCTTCAAGATCAAAGTAAAACACTGTACGACCTAAATTGCACTAAACATTCAATCAGAGTGTCAAAGATTTCCATCCATTTTTATAGTGTAGGAATGTGCTTTGCACCTGTCCAGTATATACACTGGAGGCAATTTACATAAAGGACCAGACCTACATGCATGTTTGCATTATTTATAGTTTTAACAGTAAAATAAATTACAGTTCAGTATAAAGATGTCAAGGACTTAATTTGTCCCTATAGACTAATAACATTTCTTGAATGCACTGTAAATTACCCCTATATATTTCTTGTAACAACTGCATTAATAAAACTACAAGTATATAAATGAACCAAGTAGGCCTTATATATGTACTAAACACACATGTACACACTTTGATTTGATTACTGGCTGAAGTTAGGTAAATTTGAATATACAATATAGGGTTTGGTGCAGTTATACTTCCTACTCACAGTACCAGGCCTGACATGTAGCCAGAGTTCCATTTGGGAGGGGTGAGGGGGGAATGGAGCACACTTCGGTAATGTGTCCTGGAGAAGGGTGTAAGGAAACTTTTTTTCTAGGCAAAGGGTGCTGGGATGCAAAATAGCTCTAGTATCATTTCTATCATTCTACCCAAATTTGTGTAGTACTTACATGTTTAAATGTTGCCAGTGTGTTTGTGTTCTCAAATCTAAGACATTGGGGAGCAAGTCTTAGACTTTTTAGCCCCCACCCTAAGAGCCTGCTAAGTAAACAATTGCCCTGGTTTAGATTTCATTATCACCTGTTTAGATGTGATAACCAGAATGCATACATCAAAGTTCATGATATTTTGAGAATAAACATATTGTCTCAGTTAAAAAAAAGAACACCCACTAACAGGTACTACAAAAAGCACTAAAATATGCACAAGAAAAGTTAATAATAGCTACGTACTATTTTACAAAAAAAAGGAAAAAATGTTACTTAACCACACTGAAAGAACCCTTATACACAGGCAGCTTGCCAGAAAGAAATTTTGATCAACAGATTGCTGGTAGGAAAGTCAGGCACTATCTTTAACCATTGTTTTAGTCTAATGGCCAGTTTCATAATATTACATTACCCAATAAAACTTGAAATTTTGGCTATGAAATTACAGACGATGTCATTGCAACAAATTATAGAATCCAGCGAAAACTTGCTTCTCACCATTTAGTGTAGGAGCTCTATGATGCTGATCATTAAGAAACTTACAATAGGCCTAGAACTGTGAATACCGAGCACCGACTGATGTACATATGTTTGCATTAAATAGTACTATGCTATTCAATCGGGTAATGAAAGTGAATTTTAATAATGCTAATCGACTCTTTTCCACTTTGTGCAGTAACTTCACTCCATGCACAGGTCTACAAGCATCCATACAGCAGCGACCATACAAACTGCCAAAATGTTCTTGTATTAACTTTGTGCAAAACAATCCAACATAAAGCTTAGACCCTCAGAGGACTTATAATCTTATCGAATAGAACAGAGGACTCATGCAGTCGAATAGAACTAGCCTGGATTTCACATTTCTAAGGCTGAATTTATTTTCCATCCACAATGCTTTACAACAAAATACAGATTAGGTCTGACATGAGACGTTAACTTCAGACACGAATCCATTGAAACATCACTCCAATAAAAAAACCAATAAACATCGCATTTTGTCTTGTACTAATAATCAAGTTTCCACTGTCACTTGCGTCACATATCAGAAGATTATTCTCAATGAAGGGGGAGGGATGGGGGGGGGGGAGTTGGACCTTCCAAAATCACATCAAACCTTGTGCCCACATTGTAAATACTTCCTCTGGTCTGTCAAACAGTTTCTATTATCCAATCTTTTTGTGTTTATCCTCCTACATTTCCCGTTGATTTTTATACCTCTTCGAATCGTAAACGTCTCTCACGGTACAGTCGCTCTTATATACATCTTTACACCACCTCATCCTTTCCCTACTCAGGCTAAAATTGATTTATCAATTTTATTACATTTTTTTACCCCCTTCCTTCTCCCGTTTCACTTCTCTTTTAGAGACTTTAATTCCAGTTCATAATCAGATACTGCAGTTACAGACAGTCTCCACTCAGAAATATGGGCTATTAATTCACCACTCTGACATTTCAAGGGTTATTATTGATCACACCTTCCAGTAGACTTACTTTATTGGACTGGGAAAGTTTGAAAGATCAACCATTAGTTAAAACTTGAGTAAATTGCAAACTGTGTTTGCATTATTTATACTTTCAATCTCTCTCTCTCTATCTCTTTCCCGTAATTCAATCTATTGTTCAAGGTGAACTCTCTTTACAGAGCAAATTATATCGATTAAAAACCCTTTGTTCTGGTTAGATGACTTTCGAAAAGGCTTTTGTGTCAAAAAGAATAATTTACAACCTCCAAGAATATTAGTACATTTCATTTTAATAGCTTTTCTGCTAGCGGTTAGTCATTTTTTCAAAAGCACTAGTCAAAAGTAGATTGCTAATGATGTAAACCAAGATATCCTCATAGATATTTGTAACTTAAATAAGCAACGAGTGATCAATGATTGAAATTGAATCGACTCTCTATCGTTTTGAGCTGAGAAACGTTTTCTTTCAAGTAGTAAGCTGGAAAGCTTTCTGCTGTTTGCTTAATGATTTGAAATTTGACCAGACAAGCAATGTAGTAAACTACATTTGTATTGGATGTAAGCACTGAAAAACATCAAGAAATTTGTCAAATCACCAACTGTTAACAAAAAAATAACCCCAAAAATAAACCCCCAAAAAAAGACATAAAGGAGCATACAGTCTTCAGGAAAGAATTAAATCCTGTAGTGTATGTTCATTTCCCCCGAATACTTTATTGCTGATCATACATTA
The DNA here is from genome assembly GCF_037975245.1 of Apostichopus japonicus. Lineage (NCBI taxonomy): Eukaryota > Metazoa > Echinodermata > Holothuroidea > Aspidochirotida > Stichopodidae > Apostichopus > Apostichopus japonicus. Next base: position 2,656,255 of record NC_092566.1, read on the forward strand.
CTAGTAAGACTTGCAATTGCCTATGGCCATGGCATAACCTCTTTCCCCGATTATGGCCTTCGAAACATACAGCAAACCAATGTCACCATTGGCAACATGACAATGTTTTGATGGCTTTAACCACTGTATCATGTACCGAACATATAAATTGTTTCCACTCCCTTTTGTCAACAAACGATCCAAATGCACACATTCTAGTTCCACATTAGGAACACGTTCGTTCTCTCTATAGATTTAACTCCGCCGCGCAATAGTCAAAGCGGTGGGAAACAGGCATTTGTTCCAAAGCCGGAGTTGATGTAACACGACTGTGGCAAGTTGCAATGTTTTAACGACATTCGCTGACATTGAAAGATGTCACTGAATCAATAATTACTCTTAGTCATTCGGATCAATCGAAGAGACATCACAGCAGGTATCGCCGCTACTCCATTCAACGATAAGGACAGCAGCTCAGGTAATGAGTAGCTAGGGCACAGAGGCAGAAAACCAAGTAGTACAACAGCTCAGGTAATGAGTAGCTAGGGCACAGAGGCAGAAAACCAAGTAGTACAGCAGCGCAGGTAATGAGAAGCTAAAGCACAGAGGCAGAAAACCAAGTAGTATACTAGTAGAAGTTGAGCCACTATTGAATAGATTTACCAAGCAGCTGTGCATAACAGATGAATGTATCTTAGTAGTGGTGGTGTAGATTGAGTTGGGCAGAGAGCTAACGTTTCTTCAAAATTCCTGCTCTCCAATGGCCACGTCTGTATTGTTACTTTGCACCTCCAATTCCTGTGATTTTGCTTTCACATTCACAAGTAAAAACTTAAAATTTGCCACATTTTTGTTAGAGGGCAGCTATCCATGATACCCATATTGTGGGGTTTCTTTTGTATATCTCCCACACCTCCTCCTATCAACCTTCCTTCTCCCCCTCCCCCCCCTCACTCCCTCACATTATAATTCTCAATGTAATTGTGTCTAATACTGTATATTCAGCAGAAACATTTGGATTGTTAACAATATATCGCTAATATGTAAAGTGATACAATTTTATTCACAACAAGCAGCAAGACCACAATTTAATAAATAAACTACTACTGTGCACAAAATCTCTTTAAGCTATTCAGTCATTTCCAAGTAACTATACAACTGCAGTGACAACTCAACACAACATGGGAATGGAATAACAGTACTTCATATTTTCAACTCAGCTAAGTTTCCTCATGAAGCTATGAACGAAAATAGCTCCATGGTTTCCTTTACTTGTTATGATAAGACAGTATTATACCAGACCAGCAGTTTAAAATCCACCAGGAAGAAAGGGAAGGAAGGGCGTTGACCGAAGGGCGTTGTGATGTTCAAAGTGTTTAAAAGGTTACCAGTTCATTCTAGGCACAGTAAAACGAGTGTGCTAAGGTTGTAGGGAGACAGGTAAAGCAAGGAGCTGTTTCAAAAGTCCAGAAATAAATTAACTGAACATTTTTATATTTCAAAGTTCAAAGTTCATCGTATGTAATTATCCTTCTGTCCAGTTAAACTGTCCACCATCATATTGGTGTGGTTTGTTCTCATATCAAATTGGTATTTCAGGAATGGCAATCCTTATCTCATACATGTAGTTGTTACAGACACAGATTGTTCAACTATATATGCTCATATGATTGAGAGCGTGGTGGCCAATTGGTTACGGCATCGGACTTGTGATCCAAGGATTGCTGGTTCGATTCCTGTCTAGTTCATTACGTTGTGTCCTTGGGCAAGATGCTTTATCTCAATTGCCTCTCTCCACATAGGGGTTAAATGGGTACCCGTGAGGTAAATTGTCATTGGGCGCAGTATATCACTGCTGCCGACTGGAGGGATTGTCTCTGGGACAGGTTATCATTGACCAGGGGTAATATAACGTCTGTAAAGCGCTTTGAGACCTATCGCTGGTATAAAGCGCTATATAAAAAGCAAATATTACTATTATGATCCAGTCTCATATCCTTCACTGGACATGTTTTTTTCATCCATCAAGACAGGAGTGAGGGGGAGTGGGGAGAGGAGGAGGAGGGAGCAAAGAGACAGACGAAATGAAAAGGAGTAAAGAAGGGTGAAGAGTAAATCTTCCAATATTCTACACATACTCAATACAACTTTTAATGTGAGCAAACAGAAGCGGCTAGTTCATCTTGGTAAATACTAAAACCCGTCTTTATTTAGTCAAACCAATGTGAGTGTTCACAGTAATCTGGCCATCTCTTAACAAAATTATCTATAAATAACTGGTGCTCATATTTGGGCAATGCTTATGATCCAAATGAATGCAGAATGGGATATGACAAAAACTTGTTGAAGTCTGCCATGCAGCCATTTGTTACTATTTGATATGTATGTCGATAGGGTTTGACCTTAGTAGTAATTTGAATCTTAACGAAGCTAGCTTGATCAATCAATAGTTACAGGGAAGCTGCCCCATATGGTTGCCATAGTATACTGTGCAAAGTGCCCTGGTGGTCAACAGTGTAAATTAAAACCTCTTCTTAAATATGTAAAAAAATCAATAAAAACAGAGTCTGATTGAAGATGCTATGAAGGTTGACTGTCTTTCAAAACAGAAAATTTCCTGGTGAATATCGATTTATGGGCACGGAAAAGGAGGTCGACATGGAAAAAGGTGTCAAAGCCATTTTCTAAATCATAGGTTATGTGTTATGATGACAAGGACCTACATGTTGGCAACATGATTCATTACAAACCTGTGTAAAGTAATAACTGAACTTTATAAAAGGGAGTGGAGCTCATTAATTACACTTTTTAACAACTTTTCTTATCCCAGCTAGAAACTATTGGACAAACTAAACTTCTGAACGAGCATAAAAAACAGGATCCAGGGCAATAACCTGCCACTACCCTTCCAGGATTGCCAACACTCAATGTACCCTATCCATTCCTTTCACCTTCATTTTGCTCTTAGCCTTCTGTTTTTTGTTCATGCTTTTGTTTTTGTTTTGTTTTTCTCTTCTTCTTATTTGAAAACTGAGTAAAACTGTCAAAGCCACACAGATAGTAAATTTATGCAAACTCTAGATAGATAATACATGTAAACATACTTTTATCATTAAAGGTAACGTTTATGCCAAAGGCATGGAGAATTCTTGCATTAACTTCTACAATCCAAGTCAGGGCTTGTATGTGCATGGGAGAATGTAAACTGAACTTGGGAGAAGAATGAATGAATGAATTCATCAGTCTTTTGGAGGAAGGGAAAGGGAAGGAGGGGAAGGAGAGGGAAAGCAAAGGAAAGGAGAAGGGAAGAGGAAAGAGAAAGCGAAGGGAAGAGAAGATAAAAGGGGAGAGGAAAGTGGAGAGGAAAGGGAGAGGGAAGGGGTGTGGGAAGGGCGGGGAACGTGGATATAATTGCTTGGATGGTGACTTACATTCCTTATATCGTCCAGTGTGTGTATTTCTGGTGACAGTCCTCCATGGACACATAAAAACTGTTGGTTCATGAGAGCAGCTAAGGGTAGACAATCAAATGCCTCCATGCACAAATCGTACACTTCTTCTGTATATTTGATTTTGCCTGCAAGGGAGAAAGGGTCAAAACAAAGAAAAGATTAGAAATGTGGCATAGAAGAGCCTTCTATGACATATTCAGAGCAAGTACAGTACATTCTCCACATCATCATCATCATCATCATCCTTTCTACTCCTCCTCCTCCTCCTTCTCCCTTCCGTATCCTCGTAGAGTGCCCCTACAAACCCCCTCCCCTATCTCCCCTTAGTAACAGAGATTGAATACAAAACTTTGGTAACGGTGAAATTTTAGTTTCCTATGAAAGGAAACGGGATTGTATGGAGAACAAGGCCATATGGTTTTATTTTGTTACTTATTATTTCGATTTTTAAGTTTAAATATTTGCTTTTAACTTATTTATTCCTTGTTTTGTTTGTGTAAGTGTGTATGCATTTTTCCCCAGATATTTCCCCCTTTATATTTCATCCTCCTTTGCCTGTATGCTATATACTCATTTTGGATAATGAAGCTCTCATAATCTCTCTCAAATCTTTCAAATGAGAATGTTTTGAGGTAACAAAATCTACTAACAGCAACTAAACATCCTGATTTCACACCAGTGCACACAAACTTGGCCATGAACTAATAACATTGTATAGCATTTTTTTAACCCATTTTCACATCAATAGCTACAGCGAACTGGGAAAAACTTGGTAAACACAAATCTAAAAGCTAATTTTTTCCAAGCAATTAGCTACACTCTGTTGAACAATTATAGCTGTGAGAGGCACAGGGGAATTAAACTCCAGACTGGAAACACACTGCATCTGAATTTAACACTCTAATCGAACCCTGCGGAGGCAAACCACACGTTCATGGACTGGGCCTTTACTTTCATAATACTGGAATCATTAAAACATGAAAAATTGATACTGCTCATGTAATATTCATAGAATTTTAAACCTTAAGGGAGCCACAGAAGCAGTATATTTTAAGAGTACTTGTTATTTCTCTACACTAAAGAATTAGTAGTGTGTATATATGGTTTTACATAACCCAGGGACTCTGTGGTTTCAAAGACTATGAAAAGAAAGGCTTTCTATAATCTAATGAGTAACAATTGGGTTAGATACATAGTTGTTGAGAATATTAGTATCAATGTATATGTGTATATATGTATATATATATACATGTATTTATGTGAATTTGTGTATGTATATATATATATATATATATGTGTGTGTGTGTGTGATAGTAATTCATGACCAATTACCACGTCCATGCACACTTTTGTTATTATATTACACATTATAGCAAAACATGTATGTAATTGTGCAGTCATTTGCATCCCCCACAATACAACAGATGTGTAGTATTTATTGATGTTTCTTGGTTATTATTATTTGACAGCAGGGACAACCCACACTCACACAAAAATAAAAAAACACGCAGCAGAGGAGGTAAAAAATCTATAGCAGGCCAGCTACTGCAAATGACCCACAAATATATATTATCCTTCATTGATTGCTGCACACACTGTCGTATCATGTTCAACTCAACGGACTAAAGCTTACATTGATTTCCTCAAGACGAGAGAGACAAGGCCGACGCGCTATGTACTTCAAAACTGCATTCAGTTTGTATCGGGTTAAGTAAATAATTATCTTAACCTTTTAAGCGCAGATGCGTCCAGACGAAGAAGATGATGAAGAAGAAGAATTAATTCTAAACTGAAGGGCATGTTCTTGTTTCTGCTGTACTACTAGTACAGACGACGGCAGGTAAACCTGTACAAAACCAAGAAGAAATCACTTCCAAAAAGCAACCGTAAAACTGACCGTTTTAAGTATTTATGAACAATCACAGTTCCTGTCTCCATTCTGCATATATACGCACTGATTAAAAGGACTACCAACCTAAAATAAGCTGGTAACATGTTGAGCGCCCCCACTGACCTACTTCAGGGTCAATACCCACTTCCTCTTTAGTTGAATCTACCTCTTCATAAGGCTTTATAGTCAACCACAATTCCAGAGTAATTTGCACACACCCGAATCTCACGTTTTAATTAAAGTTTTGGGTGAAGTGTCTAAAGTCAGCAAAGGACCATGAAATTCAAGATAACATCACCAGCTGTATCAAGTGCATGGGGTAAGTGCACAAGTCCCTGAAGGGTACCTTAGGGGTAGTAACATGTACTATCCCTTACCCATCCCAAGTGAGCATGGTGAATATGAATGCATTTTATAGACAATTTTAAGAGATGTCTGCTCAAATCACTGTTATGATGGGTTACTGCATGACACAGTAACTTAATAACCTCACTATCTCATTCACCCAAGAAGTATTATCAAGAACAAGAGAGTGTATACTGTGTGTAAACAAAAGCCTGGATGATGTTTGTTCTGGACATCATTCATAATGGATGTGGCTTACAATTTGCTCATTCTTTGCAACAGAACCAACAATTTTGGAGAAAAAAGTGCCTCATTGCTCTAATTTGTTGGGTTCCCTTGGTTACATATCCAATTGTTCTTGTTTATAATTTGAACAATCAATCGTGCAACAATAATAACCCATTGTACTATCTCAGAAGGGAGTAACGACATTGAGCAATCAGGCCTGCCCTAAAACTGTGCTACTTGACCATCATTCATGACAAGGATCACCTGTACTTTTTGCCCAACCTTCATCAAAGCTAACCCTGCTAACTTGGGTGGGGGGGGGGAGGGGGAGGGGTGGTCATTCTTGAAGCAAGTAGATTCCCCCCACAAAGCCAGAGTAATTCACAAGCTTCGTAATCTTAAAGAATAGTCAATTTATTTTTGACTGATGAAAGAAGAGGAACATATTCTAAGTATTCTGGTGCAATTTCATTCAATTCCTCCCCCAGTTTTGACAACATTTTCATAGGACTTTATGAAATTTTCAGTTTGTAAGATAAGTGAAACTGAAGCTAACACGTGTGATGTCAAGTATCAAACAAATCATTTGTTTTACACTATTTTCACTTTACTATTCTGACCCTGGATTGGATAGGGTTATTACTTTATATCTTCTGGAGATGTGAAGGTAACAACATACCACTGACTGTAGTGTATCCATATCGAGATACAGCCCATTTTCGAACTACTCAGAAAATTAGGAATTGAATCCCTATGAAGAAACAAGAAATTTGCCAATTTGTATCTACCGCATCACAACTGTTTGCTTCTACTTCCTTCACTCATAGTACAAAAATATTTAAACTTCAAATGTTGTTTTCTTGAAAACAGCAGGGGTGGACTGAGACAAATTTCACCAGGACGCACAAAACATGATCCCCTTTCAGCAGGTGTCGAAACTCAAGCTTCAACAAGTTAGTAACTGGCACAAGCCTAAATCAATGAATGTCACTTAAGTATGTTCCGTCACCAAACATTTTTCAAAATTTGGGAAATATCAATTGTATTTTGAGTTGACTATAAACCACAGTTGGTTGTGGCACTAATAAATGAACTGTTATCTCAGGAGATATAACAGTACCGAACATGATATCGCCCATGCTCTATGACAACCAGAACAAACCAAGCAACCACCACCACATGAGAGCCAAAAGAAAATGTTATACTTACATTCTTGTTTGAATGTGAAATACTCTGTGAGATGTCGACATTCGTGATTTCCCCTAAGCATAAAGAATGTGTCTGTATAAAGAATTTTCAAAGCCCACAAATAAAGCACACACTGAAAAGGAAGATAGAAAGAGAAAAGGGGGGGAAAAAGTTAGTTTGCATGGAAAAACAAAGCAACTATTATGATTTTAAATTCCATTGTCAGCTTAAGCACAGATACTTCATCATTTGCATTATCAATGGAAAGAAATAAATACTCTGTTTTACCAAACATAAGTATTTGTTATGGCAGTTTAATATGGATATGGTATTGTTTAAATGGTAAAGCCCTAGTGAAAGTTGAGTACCAGGCTGTTGAAAAATTGACATCTTGGTTTATCAACAGCTCTAGATATCTGATTCAGTGACAGTGTATGTACACTGACAGCTTACCAAAACTTCAGAAACCATCACGTCATTGTTATAAGACTACCGTAGCTAATTGGAAGAAAGGTCATCCTGTAAGTTAAGTAATTAATCACAACAATTGGTAAAAACATGAGAAGAATGTTAAAAGGCAAAAAAGATCATTCGTAACATTGCATTCCTCTTTGACAGGCAAAGTAACCTTTCCAGCAGCTAACATTTTGCAGCCCATGTAGAAGTACGGGATATAACGTTAGTAACGTAACGTATCCTAACATGCAATATAAATGGAGATGAAACATAAGGATATGAAGGAAGTAAACAACTTTGGGCTAAAAAAATCAATCAAAAGCACACTTTTAGGAAAGAGGAAAGAGTCGTCAGGGCCTAGATGGATGGTAGCCACACCCCCTATTAAAAGACTTGACCAATTTGAGCATAGTATTAGAGGATAATGCAAATGTATATGATGATAGTGTTTATAAATGATTAGGGTTTGATAATGGTTCGTTATTATGGTTCTACCGTAAGTTGTCCCGTGTCAGGCTAGTACAATGTTGAGGATGAAGTCAGCAAACTAAACAAGGCACTCTGTGTTACCATGGGGAAACTTGATGTTGTAGAGATTTTCAGCTATAATTTCTTTATAAAAAAACCCAATGCGAAATAAATAATAATGCGTCCATCATATATACCATCAGCCTTCATCTATTCCTTCAAAGTGAAAGCTTCCATCAGCATGAATTCTTTAATATTTCCTTAAATAGCGAATGATCCTCCATATTTAAACTTCCCGCTATCTTCATCTTTTACACCCACCAGACTCTACAACGATCAACCAAAGTTTTCTCCTTCTGATGATGTCACATCACACCTAACGAGCCATTAGTTTTCCAGCTAAACCAAAAGCCTGAACTTTTACCAGTTACCCTGTTAATGAAGCCAGAGGGTTTCTCTCTTTTGTGTCTATCACATGTCATCGAATTACACTGCCAAGAGTCTGGTTATTACTGCCAAGTATCATGTGTTGAAGGTTAATGAGGACTTCAGGAAATGCAGAGATGTTATCAGCAGCTGACTGGGTGATAACCAGTGTGGAGATGAGCTGCAACAGCTGAAGCGCCTGATTAAACCCAAGAAAACTGCAGCAGTATTGAGAGTAAGTACTGCCACCAGACGAGAGACAGAAGAAGGAGGAGGAGGAGAGAGAGAAAAGGAGATGAAGATTGTTCGCACTGCCGCAGCGGCTGCTGCTGTTGCTGCTCACTTCAAGATCATGCAAATCAAATTTATGTCTACACACGGAAAGCTTGAAGGTGGAGGAGAGATCTGTAGACATAAAAAATCCTTAGGCAAATTTGTCTATCTGACTGCGTCTGATGTTACATTCGTGATGGAACAAATGTTGTCGTCGCCGCCGTGGTAGTAGTCAGATGGAAAGGGGAAACCGACGGAAAAACCTTCATTACATTTTTATACCATGTAACATTGCACTAAACATACTGTAATGAAGAGGTTGAATAAAGACTAAGGATAGGATTTGCCATTTTGCTTGACTCTTTGTGTATTAAAAAGCACACAAAAGGGTTTTTTTCAGTCATTTTAGTTCCTTTTTTTTTCATTGGCAAGATACAGATACCTCAACTGGTTAATATTATATCAAACAGTCTTGATACTGAGACGGTGATATTTTTAATCAAAACATTAGCTTATTAACAGGATTTATACAACCCTCCTCTAACCCACCCACCAATCTAATGAGCAAGATTATAGAATATTGCCAGTAATAAAGGATTCAATATCATGATATCAAAGCGAAGAAGATTTCCTTGATATATGGATACCACATACTTTTATAGCCTCTGTCAAATGTCACGTTTTAGTTGACAAATATAGTCACACAAAAGTGACAATATTGTCACATGTTTACAATCTCCTCATTGAAAATGTATATCGATTAATGTTTACACTCCAGCCGAAAGGAAACAGGTGTTGCACTATACACTTAAATACTCACCAGACAGGACTACATTACAGCTTAAACAAACAGTTCTCCTTTTGTCTACGCACTAGAGTGTTTACTAGGTTTAGAATCATTGTCTTTTCAATTGATGTATCATTTAACTAATTACGTATAAATATTTATCATAAATAATGTAATATAGTTTCGGTTGTCTTTTTCTTATTTATTATTGATCTGGAATGCTCTTTTAGGCCAACCTGTTGATGCTATCAGTTTATTTTTAGAGTACAGGTCTTACTAGTAATTGTTAATTCAATTGTTTCATATTGCAAAGCAGTTAAACAAAAGTCGATATAATACATAATCTTGTCCTCTCGAAAAATTTGTTTGTTCTGTAACAATGCTGATAGAATTAATGGTCTGTCTGTTAAACCAGATGGAAAGAGCCACTCTGATTGAAGTGCATCTCCTGGTTCACAGGGTGATTTATCAAAAGCTATAACTGTTACATGAAACCTGCCCTCATATCATTATTACCTGTAGACCTGTAAAATAAAACATAATCTTTTGGATTTTTAAAGTCATCCTATTATTTGGAACCCCCAGCTACAAATATCACACGTCATGGTTTTGTGATGATGAACGTGGATTTGAAGTGATTATTAAAAGCATCCTTCTTTTCCATACAAACTATTAGAGTGTATATTCACTATGCATCTATAAAGCTAAATGGCTTACAAGGCTCAGTTATATGTCACATTTTGTTGGTATAATTTTAAGGGGAAGCACAAACCTTCATACATTATAAACTATTGAATAAAAGATTAATTCTTCTATGTATAACGGTCTAAATGCAACTTTAACAATTTCATATGAGATGTATAAATCTACATTCCAGCAAATTTTTCCAATTTTCCAATGCAAATACCACTATACACTGTTCTCCAATGTCAAGTTTGAAAGCACTTGTACTGACAGTATGAACAGTTCCTAACTTTTATCTGATAGAAGAAATATGATATTCATACTGCTCATACTGTCAGTACAAATGCCTTGAAGTGGGATATGAGAGAACTGTACAGGATAAAAACTTGTCCCAACTTGCTGAAGATCCTCCAAAATTAATTTATTATTATTAGACTGTTTTATTATTATTATTTTTTTTAATTATAATTAGACTGTATTATAATTAGACTGTCAGCACTGTAAGACAAGGTGACTCTGCTGTGCCTTTGATGGCCAATTCTTTACATAAGCCATTGAACTGTGATTTCTACAATTATGATGTTACTGATATCAGTCCCACCTCATCCCACCCTTTTTTTTGGGATTACTGGAATCCTAGATTATTCTCATCTGACATCACTCCCTTTTTAATTGCATAATAATTATACTGCACATGTATAATTACTACAATTCATTTAACTTCAAATTCCAGTTGTTCTGCAAGGTGATTTTGTCATCACAATCAACAAGCACCACACCCTGCTTACAGGTTTGCCAATAGCAAAGCAATGGTTTGAATCACATTACAGTGCTCTATTTATATTATAAAACATATTATGCATTAAACATCTAAGAACAATAAAGGTAATAAACCATACAATGGTATTAGAGACTTTATTAGCCAGATTTTCTCCATCCAAGTAAACTCTGGTCCTGGCATATCCAGATACCCAGGTTTTAATAATATACATCACTTCTTTGACAGGAGAAAAAAATGTGTTTTTCTCCAAATAACCTATTAATGACTAGTTTCTTATTCCTCTTCGTGTTCTTGAACGATACGTCTACAGAGTAACTAAATAATCTAAAAACACAACAAGTAGTACTATTTGTCACAATTTCAGTTCGTGAGCAATCTTTAACCTCCTCAATTATGACTAAGATAAAAACATGTTAGATCAAATTCTCTCCCCTCCCATCTCTCTCTCTGTAGAATGAAAAAAGACAATCAACCTTTCAGATATTATCACCTCCACTTATCCCGACTGAACATTCATTTTATCATCCCATCGCACACAATGGATCTTTTATCATCCAGGGCTATAAAAATATTATTTTAACTTCGCCCGCTAGATTTTCCACGATACCGTTCCTTCTTTGCGGTTTGCAAGGAGAATGAGGATATATTAAATAGATGACACAGGCCACGGAAGAGTCAGCTTTAAGCAGAAGCTAAGATCATAGTTTCTATGTGTCGCCATGGAAACGGCTGTTGAGATTCATTTTCCAAGAGAGTCATTACCACTAAAACTCCCAATTGTGCTGCCTTCATTGATTTCCTCAATCCAGCTTTGTGAATTATAAATAAGGACTTGCAATGGAAGACCGAGTCAGTTGTACACAGTCTTCGGTCTACAAACTCAAATTGGGTTGACAGTCAACATCAGATTTTTTTTTTTGCTGCTGCTGCATTGTGGAAAAAGTGAGAAATTTTTTTCCTTAATTTTTCAAGGCAAGATGCTCTATAGGGCATACGCTGCATAATTATACTACAGGTCTCCAAAACAGGAGGTCTTCTAAATGGACTAGTTTACAGGATACGATAAGATGATAAATTTATCTTGGTAATCAGGACAAGTTCCAAAATCTTCTGTGTGCTGAGCCCTACATAATATCATATCAGAATATCATACCATTTCAATATTAAGTCTTCTCTTTCTTGCATAGGAAATAGTTATATGTAAGTTTAAGATTCAAATGAAAGAACATCTTTTCATTTAACTTTGAAGTATCCAAAAACAATGCAGCCTTGAAAGACTAGCCATCTATATGGCACCACGTGGGATACAGTCTGTGTAAAGACTCCTGAGTACTAACAGTTTAAAACTATTTTGTTTTAAATTGTTACTTTTTGCATCCACCACTCTCCACTGACTTTTTTATTTATTTCCGTGGCTATGTTGCTATGTTGTCTAGTTTCGCACAGAAGTGGTTCAAAACATAATGTAGGAAATGGTTAAAATTGATTGTTATCAACTTGAACTAGGAAGAGAGGAAAGTACCAAATGTGTAAACCTAAGAAGATAAAGAAGGAGCACAGACCATTCATACATCTGACTTCAAATTCATCTTCAAGAGATGAATTTTACCCAGAAACTTAATTTTTGTCCAATCACAATAAAACAAGATTTTAGACACAGTACTGCATACGGTTTTTGTTTCGAGCATGCAAGCTTGACTTTGCATGACGTACACTAAACACCATTGTAATAGTTGCTATCGTGTAAGTAATTAATCCACATGAATATCTCAATCTAGTGGTGCATCATTTATCAGCAAAGAAAGACATACATGCTGATATGAAACTAGGTAATGAGTCAAAATTAATTGGAAACATGCCCTATAGATTCCACATAATGTTTACATAATATAATGTGTGTTTGGTGCACAAAACCTCTGTGTGATTTCAGATTATCAGAATTAGCTCTAAGTTACAACAGGCATCACATTCCAAATTTTCAAATTATTCAAGAGTTCATTATTTAAAAGATCTAATCTAACAAATTACATCTCTATCTTATACGTTATATGTTTACAAATGGAGGGAATGTTCCCTAAAGTTGGTGAACAACCTCTGCACATGAAAAACTCCTGTATATAATGCATGTGCAGATAGCACAACCATTTCACACAGTTAATTCCCATTGAGGTTGGTCATTGACAATTATCAGTTTACACCTTAAACTTGCTTCAAGTTTGCCAGGGTACTGCTTTCATCATTCTGTGAAATGTTTGTAACGATAGTCTTGCTAATATTCGGGATTGACTAGTATGAGTCACTCGCTAATTGTTTTTATAAATCATCAAAAATGGTACTGGGCGGAATTTTGTAATATATTGCTTATGCTGGGTGGCACTCAGAATTCCACCCTTCCGGCCCCCCCCCCCCCCAGTGTGAGCACATCCCTGGTCATCGCTGAACTTTTTTCAATTTTTCACTCTTTTTCAAACACTTACGTGATTGGAATACATATAAACTGATATCTCTTGAATGATACTTTCAGTACAATGGAAGTTTTTGGGCTTGAATCTTCAATTGGAGTCAAACCAGCTTGAATTTCAGCAGTGGAAACAGCCAATTAAATAAGAGCAGTGTTTAAATTTCGAATAGCAAATTTCACATTGATCTCTTCATAAATTGTCTTAGTAATAATATACTGAAATAGTAATACTTATCTTAATAATTAAAAAAATACTAATACCAATGAGCACTGAAAACACGATGGGTTTGTGTAACAAAAAACTGCTACATACATCTTTAAATTTGTTTTACCAGACCGTTCCATGGTATTTGCATAGCAATTTCCGATGCCATACCGGATAAATTATTCCCTAGCTGTAAAGAAATCATGCAGATGACACCAACAGTGTGGTATGATAATAACTTTACTCTACACTATCCAAAACTCATTATCAATGAGGTGATGCAGCCATGCATTCTCAAAACATTAACCAGTTCCATAAATTTAGCTGACACTAAACAATTGGTACACCTTACAATTCATCAAAAATGTGAATTCTCTTATACGAACAGTACATTGCATAGATAAGAGCAAAGTTATACACAGAAAATGTTAATTTCTCTCGGCTACTTAACGTCGTTTTTACTTTTTTCGCTGGTCTGTAAACCTAGTTATTTCAAAGATTTATATTACAATCCTCACATTCTCTGAGGAGATGAAATTCAGGTTGATGTTATTCACTTTGTAAATGCTTCAAGAAAATGATGGGCTTTCTGATGACGTAGTCATGCATTGTACATATATCGATCCTGCAGAAGTTGCTGATAATGAATGCTAAATGGGTGTGTAGAAAGTATCCCTTGTAAGAATTTATACCAAGGAATGGTAATAACAGTTGACGCTAATTTGCAGGTTTTAAGCAAATATAATATAATCAATTGTGATTTTAAAAGATTAGTCCAATTACATTTTTCATCAGATTGTTTCAAAAAAACTTCAATTCATACCAGTTTTCAATATTAGGATAAAGCAATAGTATCAAAACATTAACAATTAAGAGTATAATTTTTCCACTAAATTTAACTGCAACTAATTATGCACGTACAAACTTATTCTGACCTTGCTTGATTCGACCTTTGTAAGCTATACATACGGTAATTTGAACTAATGAATAGGCTTGGGTTATAATGAAATTAATTAAAATTATTAATGTCATTGGGATTGCAAAATGTGGATGAGCGATATTATCTCCAATTACTGCCACCATAGATGCTATACAATACACTATGTGTGATATGCTATGAAATCCTTACTGGGAGTGTTTCACATACTGTAGCTACCCGTAGTTGAGAATCTATACTGAACATGTACCTTGATCCTACTTCTTGTTGATTGTGAAGCTGGTATGGATAAGTCCAAAGACTAATATTAATTAGGAGAATGAATGGGTACAATAATGTGAGTGTGAGTTAAAGCCCTAACCAGCTACACAAACATGAATTTTTCATCCAGAAACAATCCCTATTTCCAGCCCAATGGCACTTTAGAGCATTAAACCCTAACACAGATGAGGTTGTGGGTTGAAACTGTCACCAAATATTTCAATAAGTTGGGGTTTCTTCATCATGACAATGAGAGTGAGAGCATTAAACTTAAACTTAGGGAAATTGTGGGTTTCCTACCAGCTTTTTCATATGAGAACAGTCCCGATTTTGCCCCCCCCTCCCCCTCAATGCAATGAAACTGACGTTTACTCAGAAATATTTAAAAAAAAGGCAGAATGAAGGCTTAGAGGGTTCAATACCAGCTCACTGGAACTAAGTTTGGGTTTCCATCTATGATAAATTCCATGATGATATTCACTTGCATTGAACCTACCAATTTCAATTTCAATTTCTTTATTCCAGTATAAATTATAAAATTTATAAATAGGACACATAAAAATGATACATAAAAGACGTAAACATGTACAAACATGAAAGCATGAACAAAAACAAGAAATAAGATAGAGGATTAGAAGTTTTAAAGATTAAAGATTAAAAGGATTATAACAGAGATTCTAAGAACCCATTTTGAATATAAATGGCTGCTCTGTAGATAAATGAGTTCTTAAAAAGCATAATTCTAAAAGATGGCACGATAGTAGGATTACGTAGATTGTACTTGCTGGTTCTATTGCACAGAGAGATCAACTCTGAGTGAAGTGGGTGATCTTTAGAACTATGTATATTCTTAGCTAGTCTTATGAATTCATTTTTAGCAGCAGTGTTTACTTTACCAACAAGGCTTTCATAGTGGAGAATAAATATTTTTGAGCAGTATTTCAAGAAACTTCTAATTCTTTTCTTGTCCTTTTCAAGTAGAAAGTGATATTTACTATTTATAAGGGAGAGGTTTTGAGTAGTGAGCCCTGACCAACTGAGCCTCCATATCTATCCAGGAACATTCCAGATGTTCAGCTAAATATCATTATCATGACATTTTACCGTACTCTGCCGTAATTGCCACAACAATTACCATTGGAAAGCCCCAAGACTTTGCTGATTTGGATATTCACCAACAACAATGCTTATCTGTCTCCAAAAAAATATGCCCTCCGATCTACCTAGATATCAGTATAATTGGAAACATTTTTTTGCACTGCGCCCCCACTGCCCACCCCCCCCCCCTTCAGGTCATCATCGCCCTGTTCCGTTCTGGTTAGACCCATTAGGATTATCAGATTAACCAAGCTATTGTTCTCTGACTGTAATGAAATAACCCTAAATTGAACAGACAAAACATTATCATATTTCGATTTTCGATTCTCTCCGAATCTCTGTTTTCAAACTACGTAGGTTTACATGTTACTGCAAAAACATATGGAATATACACCAAGACACGCCTAGGACTCTGTGAAATTTTATCTGCCACTCAATAAAACCATATGGAACTTAATATATCCAGCCATGCGATGAGGGCTTTGTCAAACTTTAATTTATCAAAATAAATTGCACAAATTGTAGTGGATGTAATCATGTAAGTTTTACCAGCATAATTTCCCTGTTTGTATGCAAAAACCACACAGTACCAGCTATTGCAAATTAATTGCATGTGGTTGAAAAATACATATAAAAAATGTGGTTTTTGTTTTCAATATACTCTTGCAAATTGATGCTACTGAAAAGACATTGAATTCATATCCAGCATAATTATATTTTTACCAAAATGTCAAATTGTCTGTGGTATCAGCAAAATGCACTCAATATTCCTCTTCTTTTTTTTTGGGCAACTCAGAAAATTGTGAGAAAGTGTTGCAATTTAGAGAAATCTGTTTCTGGAACAAAACCAGTAAAATTTGTCAGTAAATTACTTGGCACCTAAGTTCCTATGATGCAAGACCCTATTAACAAATGATTCATCATATATTATTTTTAACAAAATCACTTTTTTATTCATTCCAATGTTTTTATAGGTTGTATCCTACCACAAACTAATACTTTGAAATTTATGAACACAATAAAAAATTCTTCTCTGCCTTATAAAACCAAGTAATATATCAAAAATTGCATATATATAAAAACAAGCAGACATGAAAACACAAAATGTCAGGAAACCTGTCAGGCATGTACAGTTTCCACAATTTCTTTTACACCATCTTATCACATCTCACTCAAGATTCTTGGATATTAAAAACCCATTTGACCACATGTAATATGCTAATAAATAAATGGCTACCCAAATTTCTGTTTCATAAACTATAAATGAGATGTATTTTACCTGGTAAACCCCTTTATGACACCTGAAAAACTTGTCAAATTGTCATTTTCACTTTGAGAATATCTGCTGTGTTGATCATCAATGTTTCCACTCGGTGTGACAGAGAAAGGCTCTGATCGTCTCTGCTCTAATAAGCTTTAATTTTTTAAGGGCATCCTTTGTAAGGGATATCTCATGCCAGGGGTAATAGCATACTAGAGATATTAAGGGGTAATTTACGGCTTTATTCAGGAGCTGGGTAAGAATCTTACCATCACTGCTGTTTAATAAACTCCATGTAGTTTTGCTTTGACTTTTTTCCACTCAAACTTACTCGTTTTACTTTCAAAGATATATTTTCAGTTTATATCAATCATATCGACAAATTTAGCAAGTTACACTGAAGAAAAACAAATTTCTACATAAAATTAACAAACTTAATGACTTACTGTATAGATCATGACATATTACATGTTGTTATTATCTTTTCTACAACTGTAAACCAATTTTGTGTCTGTTCTCCTTCAAATGAGATCAGCTAAAGCAGGCTGACCAAAACCCAAGTGATTTTGCCACCTGTTTACGAGTCATTTGAAATAAAAACTTGCGCATATTTCTGTTGATATTTAAATATGTTCTATGCAAAACTTGTGATGGATATGTACTATACATACACACAACGCTTCTCTCAATTACCTACAATTGGAAAAGTCTAAGGCACCCTTCCCCACTGTCATTTTTTTTCAGCTCTGGATAGTAATAGCATAATCTTGTAATTAGCTAAATATAGTCCGCGCACGCTGTACATACATTATGTTTGATCCAATATGCACGCCTTACTTGATTTTAGACTTGTAACACAGTCAAGATGAAGACAGAGAGATAGGTGCGTGCGTGTACTATGCACACTTTAAAGAAATTTACCAGAGCATAGAGGAAACATATGAAACAAATGTGGCACATGTTCAGCTGAGAGGCAGATGGTTAAATGATGGTACACACGAGACAGATGATGACTGAATCACTAAATCTTCTTTCTTCTAGCTCTGCTGTAGATCTGTTATATATATTGAAATGGTTGAAGGAATCATCAAGGGCTGAAGACAATTTGAAGCGATGCAACATTAGTCAGCAAGATGTACCCTTCCATGTACGGCTGTTCCATAGGGAATTAAGGGAATGGTTTATGGCTACACGGTCCGTGAGTGAAATACAATACAAATTTAAAAAAAAAAAATTAAATTATGGAATGTTGGTGTCCACAAATTTATCTTATTATATATGAAAGTAGATTTATACTTACTTCTATACTAAAATAACCTCTATCCACATAATCCCCCAAAAATAGGTACCGCGTCGTAGCTGGATTACCTCCTACTTCAAATAATTTCATTAAATCATAGAATTGACCATGAATATCGCCACACACTGTAAAATAAGAAGGAAAAAGAAAGAAATGTGACAGTTTTACTGAAATGTGCATAAAGACTTGAGACACTAATATTGTCTTTCCTTGGCCCCTCTTCATAGCTCTGTCTATCACTTTACAAACTCATAGGTTTGAATATAATATACACAGAGACATTGCATGTAACATTTCATTTTTAGTGCCCCTCTCAGGTGCCCACCTATGCAACCAATCCCTTATCTTCAAAAACTCTAATATTGGTAATGACATAGTAGTGCTGTTCCCCCCAAATTAACCCTCAGTACCCTAGGTCAGTTTCCACTCCAGAATGAACCCATTATAGGACACGTAATTTCTAACAATAACAATCACAATAAAACAAAGCAAAACAAAGAAACTTCAAACAGGAGGCAAATTAATCTATTTTTCTCGGACTCTCAATTTTAACTTCATCAATGTAGATATACTTCCTGGCATAGGATATTCTGATATATAATCCTACTGCCTGGAATCTCACAGCAACAGAAAACCACACCGAGGGACATTCACGACGATGCTTCTACCAGACATACGGCAGCAGTATACTATGTGTCTAGATAACGTTTGTCACATCTAATTGATTTTGTTGATACTACCTAAGACAACAATTTTTCAATCTCCTTCCAGCAGCCACCAGAATCACAAAATTAAAGTTTTCCCAGGCTGCGAGTTGCGGATCATCGCTTCAGATCGCCGCGTTCAGTTTCAACACTCTGCAATGGATAACCTCATCCCGAGCTATGATACATCCACGACGACGGCCCTCGGGGGGCTTCAAGCCGGTCGCAAAATTAACTCAAAGATCACACCATAAGAGGCTATACCAGAGTGAACTTGGAGATCTGCTCGCAATCATGAAAACTGAAATGGAGAATCATTTGAGATGGCCGTTGAGTTGACGGATAGAAAGAGCACAGCTGTCCAAGATTCTTCCGCCACGTCAAAAGATGAGTTAACTCACACTTCACATTTGCTGACACTTAAATATCAGACCTGTATGTATCTTGAACAATTTGGTCTGCCAATATCAAAGCAGTTCTTCTTTTCGTTCTTTCTTCTATTTCTTTTTTTTTCTTTTTTTTTTGGCGCATAATTTCAGAGAAAGATGTGTAAGTTTTTTTTTTGTTCAAAAAATTTCTAAACATTTTGTTTAAATGTAATTTGACTTTCCAAGATAGTGAACTGTTATTCTGATGGGATTTTGGTGGTGGAAAGTATGGAATATTAAAATAAGTTATAAAAGCTGCTTTACATGGAACAAGAGTCTGACATAATATCCCATGGGACGGCCGCAAGAAATCACAAAAGGAACATGACACAAAGAAGACCAAGGAGAATTTCCTTGGCGAGTCTAAGATCCAGTTGCTATTTCATCTCGAGAAGGTAACGTATAAATTACAAACTAGATGAAAAATCGAAAAAGTCATCAGGCAGCTAGAAATGAAGAACATCTCAATATCAAGGAAAGGACAGTTCAAAGTTGCGACCTAATCAGACGAGAACATTCGATAGAACCAACAGAATGTGAAACATTCCACAGTTTTTACCTGCCCAAACAAGACTAGTGAGGATACCAACCTGTGCCGCAAAAACCGTGACTAAGTTCCATTCTGCCAAGCTTCCAAAATATTCACATTTAACTTGCTATATTCCATAATTGCAAAGTCACAATACATGTACATTACTTAGGCACAATGCAAGCCAATTTTTTTGTTTTTGCTTTTTTGAGAGGTATATAACAAAGTTATGTTTGTCTTTTGTCTGACAGACATATAATACCTACCCATCTATGCTGACTTTTTCATTGACACTGTTTTATAGATTTTGTGTTATAATAGGAAGGTAGACAGAGGTTAATTGCCAATGATATGTCCACAACACACACGAATGTTCTATGAAAGAGGACAACATTCCCAAGGAAACCATGGAGAATCAAAGAATGTGATTTACGTCTTTCTACACAACAGTCCCATTACGACTGATGTATAGTAACTGATTTTAAAGTAGCAAGTCTTTCTCCAAACAAGAATTCTGAATGTTCCAAATAGCAGTCAAATTTATAGGCCCACTAAGTTTAGAATTTCTGTCACAGCCTTGTCTGGCAAAAAAACAATTTATCCTTAGAAGACCCACGCTGAAAGAGTGATCGGATAACCAATATACGTATAGTGTAACATTTACTTGTATGGCATCCAATCACTTTGTTCATTCTGAATATGTTTCCTACCACTCAAACACATTTTAATTTCAAAATGGATCTCATAAGTACATCACTCTGTTAAAATGTTAAACATCTGTACACACATACCTAATGAATTCTAGCCTCAAACTTGCCCCAAGAGCACTTGTTATACACCAAATGCTGAAACTGCAGTACAATTATCTTCAGTAAAATTATTCTTCCCTGATTATACTCAATTCAGAGAGACATCAACCACTGTCACTCTTGCATAAATCAGCATAAATTAAACCCAACCTGAGTGAAGTAAGATCTGGTGATCAACTGATCATCACCTTGGGAATTGCAAGACTGCATCCGCTAGCAGAAGTTCACACAAAAGCGATAAATATTGACAGTCACCAGCATCCGTATATAGGGTTGATGACTTCACAGTTCTCAGGAAAGAAAAGTTTAGACATCTGAACTTGCAACCGAGCTAGAAACATCCATCACATAATAAATTACAGGTCGGCAAAGAAACTAGTCTATTCTAGACTAGTGTATTTATAAACACTTGAGTAGCTGAAAGGCATGGCAGATAATCACTAATACAGAAGAAATGACTAAGTACTATTGTTTGAAAGTGGTACATTGGAATGAAAAAGCTATCAGGTTAAAGCTACAGTACCCAAAGTAACCTTAACATTTGAGCTGCGTGGAATGCAATAAATGCAGCTATCATGCTCATTTCCCTTTGAGGTCTTGGATTGCGATTACTGCAATCAACTGTTTACCGGAGCAATGAACGTAGTAAGGTCTACTCATGTTTGCAGAGGTGAGAAGTCTGTTTTTGGGTCCACGCAAGCAGCAGCTGTAATCCTACTTAATACCATTCATCTAGTCACCAAAGAAATTCGATCAGAGCGAAATGACAAAATCAAACATTAAAGTTTGAAAGCTGAAACTGACAATCCTAAGTGAGAATTAACTCATATATCCTACAAAACGACAGGACACACAAATGGTTTCTGTCTTTATTCGATCAGCATTAATGCCGTTCGTGACGAGAGTGTGAAGATGTGGCCTTATGTTCCACTTTCCGTAAGAACTGTATGATATGGGCTGCAGGTACAATCCAGCATGTCGCTATATACTAAATGTAAAGTTTCATGTGCATGACATGTTTTTGTCAATGGACATGACAGCCAATCAAATACTGTAATTGAAATGATATGAAACCGACAAAGCATAGTTTGTCTCTTTTCATTGGCTGGTATATCCAAAGCGAGTTCTGTTGGAAAAAAAATTGCAACAAAAGGAAAGGAGTTTCTAGTTCTGCCCAAGATAAGACAGTAGGCCCTCGCATTAATGAGAAAAGAATCTCACCACTCATAATTACAACAATGATTATTTATGATCTTCAAAATAAAATATTTTGCAGCATTATCAGTTACCTTACAAAGTCTCTTTTAGATGAAGGCTAGAAATACGTGAATTTGTCATTACTAGTTTCATTTTGTACTCTACCGTTTTTGTTTTAAACTCTGTGGACTTGCCTTGCCAGGTGACGTCATAGTTGAGGGAGCAGCTATCTTTTGTAACACAATATATATGGCAAATTTAACCTATCATGGGACTAGTACATGGCCTATAAAGGGAGACATCAAAAGTTTATCGAACATTCTATGATTCTAATGGTGTAGCACATGGTGATGGGCATACTGTACATGTATAAATGGTGTAATATATCGATTTGTGTACTCCTAAATTTGTGCAGTTTATGCATGAAGAAAACACGCTGATTGCGATGCTATAAAATTCCCGCACTTAAGCGGCATAAGTGCGTTGATCTCGTTCCACACACTAAGGTTAGACCCGTACAGTAGGTTAAGAAGCTTCTTTGCGATGAATAGTTATCATCCACCACTTGTTGTGACAGGCCTGCTAGTGCATGTAAGGTGACAGGACCATCCATATGGCAGACCTTTTAGTTGACAATGACAGCTAATAAGTTGACCAATCTACCACTTGTTGTGACAGGCCTGCTAGTGCATGTAAGGTGACAGGACCATCCATATGGCAGACCTTTTAGTTGACAATGACAGCTAATAAGTTGACCAATTCACCACTTGTTGTGACAGGCCTATTAGTGGATGAGAGGTGACAAGACTTCAAATGACAGGCAGTTAATTGATAACAGTAGCTAATAAGACTAATCCACCACTTGTTGTGACAGGCCTGCTAGTGCATGTAAGGTGACAGGACCATCCATATGGCAGACCTTTTAGTTGACAATGACAGCTAATAAGTTGACCAATCTACCACTTGTTGTGACAGGCCTGCTAGTGCATGTAAGGTGACAGGACCATCCATATGGCAGACCTTTTAGTTGACAATGACAGCTAATAAGTTGACCAATTCACCACTTGTTGTGCCAGGCCTATTAGTGGATGAGAGGTGACAAGACTTCAAATGACAGGCAGTTAATTGATAACAGTAGCTAAATAAGACTAATCCACCACTTGTGGTGACAGGCCTGTTAGTGGATCAAAGGTGACAGGATTGTAGGCCAGTGGATTACACTGTTTGTGAGTAGTAATCTACCTTTCTAATAGTTGATAACTATAGCTAGTAAGACTAAACAAACCACTTGTAACAATGCAGCTGGTCCAGGTACCAAGGTCTCCAATTGGTTGAATGGTGTAAACAATAACAAAGGGACTTTCAACCCTTTGCACTTTAGAATCCAGTCCTTACCGTGCCACAACAATCTACAAATTTCAATGTGAAGCCTTTGAGCCTGTTTCTTCTTTGTCTTTTCTGTTTACTCCCATAAAATGAAAAAAACACTGTACAAAGGGAGTTTTGCCATTTTATGGGCTCATATCTGCAAAATAGACAACTGGAACTTAGTAAATACTGAAATGAAACTTGCATCATTTCAGTTTATATAGGCTGCATGCAAACATCCCTCTGATGATTTTAATATTTGCATGCCCTCATTTGCTACCTGTCAAATACAATCAGCTCGACAATTAGCGTAACACAAACTGCCTATGAATGATCAATTTACAACACTTCAGATTTTATGACGAGAAATATACTTTCATTATTCAGCAAAAAGCTCATTTAAAAAAAATGAGGGCTATCATCAAAAGTCAACTTTTTCATATATTTATAGACCGAAGCTTCATTAAAATCAAAGACCAGTCTACATCTAGCTGAGCAAACACGAGTTCCCTACTGACTGACCTGGGGAGAAGTAACGAACAAAGGAGACCAAATTTACACTGTTGTGAAAAATTGAATTCTCAATTACCAGACTCCCTCCCTTCCATCATCTCCTTCATCAAACACAGCAATCGTTAACGACGACAGCGAAATGAGATTAATTAGAGACTCATTTGGGTAAATGAACATCTAGATATCTCAGGTAGAGAGAGAGATGATAGATGTCCATGCAACTGATAAATCAAAACAAATCTTTCCTTTAAGTCTTTTCAGGTCACTGCTCATACCAATCTTCATCTGGTGCGACCTTTTATTGACCTGATTATCAATTACATATAGGGGCTACAAGATGGAGGAGTGAGTGACAGGGGAAAATGGCAAGTTTATTTTCTAGTGGTTAGAACTACAAGTATGTCAGTCCTGAGTAAACCATTTAACCATCTACATTGTAAACTAAAGGCCTAAGTTATTCAGAATCATAAATGTATGAAATTACTTTTGTATTGTATCAATGAAAATGAGAAGCTCGGATGTAAAATGTTGCGATGTTGAAGACCAGGCATAATGGGAAAGTCCATTGTAATCGGACGAAACATGTAAGAGAGAAGTGAGCTGTTAGAGCTTATCATTGTACAGTGTGTGTATAATGTATGTACAGTATCGTAATGCATATTGCCTATATAGCGGAAAAACGAGTCACAAGAATAGAATTTTCAGCTGAGTGTTTTATAACAACCTCCTATGCTAACCACTCCTAAAGAACTCATCATCCATGAAATATTTGCAGTATATATTCACAA
This sequence comes from Apostichopus japonicus, assembly GCF_037975245.1. Lineage (NCBI taxonomy): Eukaryota > Metazoa > Echinodermata > Holothuroidea > Aspidochirotida > Stichopodidae > Apostichopus > Apostichopus japonicus. The sequence goes on from NC_092566.1 coordinate 2,681,072, forward strand.
ACTTCATTAAGCCAGCCTGTATATTAATTAACTTGCACTAATTTCAACACTGCAAAAGGAACTATAAAGCTAGAGCCTGCTTAACCTACAGATACACACAGCAATGCATTGGAATGCCAATCAATATGTCTTGTTCTTATCTGGCATTTTGTGACTTTAGCATGGCTGGCCTAGGAAGAGACTGCCGGGGAATTCCCATATCGTGTAACTTAGTCTAACCTACAACAGCTAAAACATTACAAAATATGTTCTAATATTTATGAGCATCCCTACCAGGGCTCAAAAAGGCAGCAACATTAGCAAGTAAGTTTTATTTTCAGGAAGCAATAATTTTGAGCACTACAGCAATTTACTAGAATGTACATATGATCATGACATCACTGGATCAAGATGCATCCTCACAGTAGCTGATAGTAACGATTGAACATACATGGACAGGTGTCCCCACCTACAACATAGAGAGGCAATGCGCATACCATCACGTGGAAGCTCTAATCTGGATAAATGGAAAGGCTCTCCCACATTGCTCAGTCTCTATTTTCAGTATCAAGATGAGCATTTGATAAATCTGATTCTAAAAACCACCAAACAAGATACAAACTGAAGTAAAATCTGTGAAATATTGCCAGAGGGAAATACATGGTCCAATCAGACAAACCTTCCAGTGCAAAAAACTATGAAACAGGACACCTAACTTTATTGAAATAAGCCTAGTGTCTAGGTCGTAGAGGTCATAGATCAATTCTGTTTTCCCTCACAAAGATAGTCTTCACTTCTATAAACCAAGAAGCAAAGTCAACAGTCAGTCTTACACATCTTATGACTGATACAAATTCAAAATGAAGTTCCACAGAGATACAAATAACATCTGTGGCTGCCTTTAGACCAAACTGGCAATGGAATGCCAAATGTACAAATAAAATGCAATAAAAAGGTGTAACAGCCAAGGACCAAACTGGATTTATTAGGCTTGAGCAAATTATTCAACTCTTAAACTCTTAGTTATTGTGAATGGTGATAGTAACCAGGCATAGTCACTTGCATACATGTGTCAGATCCCTGGACTTACGCCTTTGGGGATTATCCCTGGACGTTGGGGATGATCCATTGAGATCTGTAGAAAGAGAAGGATCTAAGATGCCTTTAACAATGGCTCAATTAATGGTCATGATGACTCTTGACCGGTCTCACTTTGCTGAACATCCCAAGTGACCCCAAGGTGACCCACTCATTATTAGCAACTGTGATGACACCTTAATTCATTCTTGCAGAAATAATTTGTGTATCCTGTGTTTTGAGAAATTTCCAGATGACCTCTAGATCCTAGTTTCTCAACCTTTTTCTATCCAGGGACCCCTTGAGATAAACTGAAATGTTTGGAGGACCCCCGGACAGTGACCGCCGGCCTGGGGGAGGGGTATAAGGCGAGGGGTGTCCCCCTCCCCTTTTGATTTTTTTTCAATATTTGAGGGTTAGATGCGAAATGGTGCATTATTTTGTGACTTTTGAAGTAAATTTATGTTCAAGAATTTATGATCAGCAATGCATTTTTCTGGGCCTGGAATGCAGTTTTCCTAGACCTGCAAATATTGCTAGGCATAGGCCTACTTGGAAATCAAATTATATATTTCCCAATTAAATTTTAATTTGGAAGCGATGAGTTGTCAGATACAAACTGGTTGATTCTTCATGAGGTCAGGAGAATTATGGGTTTTCTTTGTCAGAGATAGCTGCAAATGGCACCGTTTTTTTGTGTCAAATCCAAGTTAGTTATAACTTTTCCTCCACCAAAGCCTTATAACTAATGCGCTTCGCTGTGTCAACAGTGAGCAACGCATCAAATATAGTTATTGCTCTGCATATTAGGATGTATAGTGTCCAGTTACGTACACAACACTCGGGTGGCATGTTATCCATACCTCACCGAATGTATACCAATGAGAAACTATATTACTTGTTTTCATCGGGGAACGCACGATTCAACATTTATCGACTACTGACCATACGGTCTGATCATCAGGGTCCGACGTATTGACGGCTAGCCTAGCCTAGATTTCTAGAGGCATACATACTTCTTCCTTCGACTATATCTCTCATTCCATTTTTCACGAACCTCTTCGGCTTTCGCGGACCCTTATTTTTTTCACGGACCCTTATTTTTTCACGGACCCCCTGCGGACCCCTTTGCCCTCACGGACCCCCAAATAGATTTCACGGACCCCCTAGGGGTCCGCGGACCCCAGGTTGAGTAACCCTGCTCTAGATGACCTTTTACTCTAAAATCCTGACTCGAACTAGACTAAATTACACAACACCCAACATTTGGAAGTTAAACAGTATATACTAGATTCTGCTTAATGGTACTGTGCTTGCAACTGTAACTCAAGCTTAATCAAACTGTCCAGCAAAGAAAGCTATCTTTCAAACTAAATAAGCTGCAACAAAATTTTGAACAACATTAAGTGCAACCTTTTTGTACAAAAGTTTTGTTTGTCACATTTATGGATAGGTACCATGTGCTTACCCATACTTCTTTCAAGGTACTAGTGAATATCTCCTATTGACTCGTAAGAAATATCACTGGCTAAAGCGCAAACTTAGCTAGCCTAAAAAGCTGGAAGCAACTTGATTCCTTCTGTTTGGCTGAAATATAAGAGAGCCACGCCCCTAAACTTACCTGTAACAGGAGCATCGATGTCTAACATAGTTTTTTCTTTTCTTAAAAGTTCCATTCCTTCTCTAATTATTCTGAGTGCTACATCTTCTTCTATCCTGCCTTCTTTAAGAAAATGCTGTTTGAGAACCTCATGGTTAGGTTTACTATCTTTGTAGACTTCTTCCATTGTGAGTCTCTGTGTTGGTGGAGGTGGTATGGCTGTGAAGGAGGAAGAGTATAAAGGCAAAGTTGAATGTAATGGCAGTAACTTGCAGATCATATGTGCTGGAAAGAACAAATGTGGTCAAGATGTGGTCAAGCTGTCCACTCATCGTACCCTGAACACTCCACAAATTAAGGCATGTTCGGCAATATGAGAGGTCCATTGCTCAGACAGAAAGAATGAGCATCTAGTATTATATGGGTTGGACTTTTCAAAGTCCTGAAAAGTACTTTTCAACAGAAAATATTGTAAGGCATATCAGAGACTTTCCATAGGGAGGGATACAAACAGTTTGTCTGAACAAACTATAAATCCAGGCTCGAAATTTTCAGCGATCCGAAATTTCACAGAATATATGGTTCGAATCAAATATTAAAATTTATCCCAAAGTGATGTTGAGTTACCATTAATGCATTTATTACAATTTGCAGATCCTTCAATCGAAGATACAACTACACGGATTCAAAGAGACAAGCATCTTTTGCTGTCCAACAAATCTTCAAAGCCACATTAATTACTTAAAGTGGTTTCAATATCTGATTTATAAAACAACGTAATTCCACAAAAGCAAAAATTGTTGCTATGGTTAAGTGGGACAAGTACAATATTATCTTTAAAGACAAGGCAAAAAATATATATTTAATTTTTTATTTATTTATTTTTTACTTTTTAGTGAAATATTAAAGATATGAGGTAGGAAATCTTGGTTTTATACAATATTTGAAAAAAGAGCTATAAATCTGAAGAGAGTTCTGTTCATTAAACAGTACTTGTAATTTGTTTCCTCACATCAAAATTTGCACACAAAGGAGAACAGCTTTTTATTTTGTCTAATTCAGACATGATTCTTAATAAAGCACAATGATGTAATGTATGGCTGTTTTATACTTCAAGTCTTTTCATGGCAACAGTTCTAAGCGAGCTTATGTTGCACCTTTCTGCAAATAAAGTACTGCAAATGTGTCCTTGCAGTGTCATTATCTTTTAAGAATTATCAGGATACACAAAAGGCCACACATCCCACTGAAACCAAAGATTTATTCCCTGATGTTCCCTCTCCCATAAATGTATCAATTGAAACAGTAATTTAAGGCTTAAAAAAAAAGCTGGGGAGCAAGAAACCAATAATCAATATTGGACTGAACTGATACAACCAAAGCCTCATTCCTCTTTACATCAGGAATGCAAACCATTCTGATTCAGACTTATGGTCTGTCTAGTGCAAGTTGATGAATTTAAAGGCCTGTCCAAATCACCAAGAACTTTCCCTCACCAAAGCAATCCCCTCCCTCCCCCTCCCTCCCCCCCCTCTTCCAATGCCAGTGCCACCACAGAGTACATACCACAGTCATCATCAATCAACCAGGCATACTACTAACACCTTTCAACAATAGATCTCTCTTTAAGCCACAGGCCTTTATGTTTTTCTCACAAGGATCAATAAGATCAACTGGTCTCTGCTGTTGGACAATAGAACTAACAGTAGTCCATCAAAAGCAACAGAACCTATTTAATCTCCTAATTTTATTGATCACACTTGTACAACTTGATGACAATTGATCCCAATTCCAAGGAATGACTAGGGTTACCCCCCTTGAGGGAAGAAGAATGGTTGAATGAGATGCTGAATTCAACGGACTGCATCCTTAGTGACAGTGGTGGTACAAGTATACTGAAGGACCTTCCAACAGAGGACACTATGGACACATTACCTAGTCATCAGGCTTAAAAGATTATAAACAATCATCTCCAAATTCTGGACTTGCCTTCTGATACTTATATCCTCTCAAGTACCATTATAAAAAGTTAAACACTGTACATGAGACATAAACAGAACTTACAACCCACAAAAGGGAGGAAATTACATTTTTCCCTTTTAGGGCAAAGAAAGAAGAAAGTTGTTGACAGGTGATACAACTAAATAACTTAGGTATCACACACACTCTTTCATCTGGGAGTTTATAGTACCATTCATCAATTGAATGAATTTGAGTATTTGAAAACCCAAAGAGCCTGTGTAATCCACAGTTAGGGACTTGGGCGATTACATCATTCCAATCAATTGTTGACTATGATAACAAAACAGTAAGCATCCAATGTCTTTTATATATTGGCTAGTCACTTAGTGGCGATGTAAGTAGCAGCTCCTTTTATAAAAGCAGGGAGTTCTATAACAACTCCCTGATAAAAATCAGGTTAAAAGGCATAGTACAAACAGTTGATATCAGGCATTCATGATATTTTTAAACAGTTTGGTGTTCCCCTTTTCACAAATCTGAACTGATATAGGCAGTCTGGAAAGCAAAACTGTATATCCATAAAGATAAGTAAAGTACTTCAAAGGAAACCATGAATGAGCAATGTTATTGTAAAATTGTTTATGTTTAGCAATACCATGAGATAGTGGTTAAAAAGCACATGTAGCAAATTTAGGTTCTAACCTGTATAAAACCCCTTTATGGTGACTGGGATGTAAAATCAAACAATACAATATACTTACTATTTAATACAAAACTAGTGTTCGACCGATTGTATGACAATCGGTTTTACCGATTACCGATTATTTCCTGTGACAATCGGCCGATTGCCGATTACCGATTATTTCAAAATTTTCGTGGAACTGGCCTAATGTATGATTAAGTGTTATGCATGATTACCAACTTCTAGGCCAATACAATCAAAGATGTAAATGAACGACTTAAACTTAACTTTCACAGTAAAGATTAATGGAGCAAGTAAAGAACACTGTAATACATACATAGGGCGATGTACGATTATAACGAGGAGTCGCAATATTGCAATCCCGCCACAACACAGTACTGTACAGACAACAGAAGGGGGGAAATAGTAGCCATTGGCTACGAAATGAAAAACTTAAAAAGTTAGGGACAGGTTTTACAACTGCTATGAAAACCATTATCAGTGTGGCAACTCAAACGTAAATAAAGTAAAAAGTATATCGCACGTAAATAAAATATTCGTTTTTTCGTTAGCTGATATCGAAATATATGATCTGATATGAAAAATAATGTGTAGGCCTAAGAGTAAGTTGGCCTGACGTTTCGATCCTAGCAGGATCGATATGTAACGCCACATTACTTATAACATATTCTTACAAAGGCTCTTTAGTGGATCAGCAGTTTGCTAACAGTTTTATTTTATTATGAAAAATAAAACAATCCCGAACATTTGCTTCAAGTTTTCAATTTACCATCTGCGCGGTAAAACTTACGATCGAACGAACGTTGTTTCAAACGATCATACACAGTAAGTCAATGGCGCTTCTCCATTGACTTAACTACATGTGGGAGAAATCACACACTAAAGTCCCATTGACTTTGTCACGGCGTGTCACTGGAAATCAGACTTGCTTTTAGTCGGTTGCGGTAAGGAGTTTAGTTACTGTTAGCAGGGAGTTTTCCATAAAAACTCCCTGCTGTTAGCACGTATGGTGGTACATGCGGAATAGGAAAAAAAGTTCATCGGGTTTTTCGTAAAAATATGCGTAAGAATGTTTGCCTAATCACAAAATACTGTTATGCAGTAGAACTTCTGAGGAATGTCGCCAAACGTGTTTATGGATTTTTAGGGGTATTTGGAGCCTTGATTTCATCATTTTATGCTATTTGTAAAATCTTGGGCGCATTTTCAAACTTAACAGTTCTGAAGCTCAACCGTTCTTAAGCCAGACTAGCCTAATGTACGTAGTTCTCACAATGAACAAAGCCTAATGTTATTGTTTTCACTTTCCAGTTTTCACCTACGGTGAAACGGCCAAAGTGGTTCAAAAGTATACTGATTTGGTGATTATATTTAGTATAGACAATTTTTCTTTCTTATCAATCGTTTAACATGATGACAGGTGGTTCTGTTAGACGCAACAAGCGAAGTAAAAAAATACGTCGTTCCCCTAAGCTTATCGCGGGTAAACTGTGTGTTGTTACGCGCGCGGGTATACAGCATGATGTTAACTGCCAAAACTGGATAGTGTATCGAACAGCATTTGTGCAAACTCGCGCGAGGGACTTACGATACCGTTACACGGTAGATTAGCGCACCTTCCCCGCCTATGAATAGCATTGAATCGAATGATCAATTTTTTTTTCTCCCATTGTAGTTGTGGTGTTTCAAAAGCGCAGAAAATACAATCCTTTATGTGGAACGTAATAATCGGTTCCAACTAATCGGTAGCGCAATGGATTTTGCCGATGCCGATTATTTACCGATTGTCTGATAATCGGCCCGATGCCGATTGTCTAACCGATTATCGGTCGAACACTATACAAAACACCAAGTTGTATCATCGTCATTATTAATATTCCTTACTAGCATAAAGGTTAAAACTGAAACTAATTTAACTAAATGAACATTAACCAATTCGTTCCCATGTGTGGTTGGATTTCATGAGCCTTCCTTTCACCCTCTACTTTTTATTTGTTTTTTTGTGGTTGTCATTCATTTATTTAGTTACTTAACTCTATTAGAGCAGGATATATGTTGGTAAAGTATACAATGAAAGGTACAAGTCACTGTGTGACTTCCTTGTGTGTCTACTAACTCAATCCGGACAAAATGCTTATGACACCCGATGCATTTCCTCTCAACTGTCATTTGGTTACAAGTAATATTCAACATCTGATAGGTGCAGGAAAAAAAAACACATCGTCACAAGGAAGACCTACTTTTTTGATGAGCAGCTTACAAAAGACCAGGTGTGCAAGAGTATATATGGGTGATGACAGTCTGGTTAATCATTCACAACTTGACACACTGACCACCTCAATATAACGGTTTAAGGCAGAAAAGGGAGTTTTGAAACTTAATGTACAAGTTTCAGACTCTCTCTGAACAAAACTTACTTTAAAAGCAAAGAAAGTATAACTGATATTCATCGGTTTGGGTTCTCTTGAGCTCCTGACTCATCTCAATCAATATATCAATTGATAGGTGTTGGCCATTTTGGAGAGTGCTTGCTTGGTGTCTATGGGAAGAGGGGGTGGGGTAGGGGGGATGGGGGTTGCTCATCTCTTCTTGACTGTTAGCGCTGACAATAGCATCTTGCAAAGATGTTTCACAATGAAAGTGTAATCTCATTATCATAGCTAAATATTATCAGTATTACTTAACCTGTTTCCATCCCAGTTTAACATCCCATGTTTACCTCGTCTGAATATACTGCCAACAAAGTGAAATGTCATGACCACTCTCATTCAAAATAATTGTGTTGTTTATAGGTTCTGCTGGATGATATCAAATATCTTATGTCCTGAATGATATCAAATATCTCGGCTCCGCAAGTGCTTACAAAGAGCATACTCAAATGACAATAAATATTGGCACCAGCCTTATAGACTAAAAGAGGAAGTAATTTTCCAAACCATGGAATTGAAAAGGCAGAATGTCATTTTGTGTCACAGTCAAAATTTGATGCCATGTATTCTCCTTCTAGGGGATGAAAGGGAGAAAGTATGGGAATAGGGGCTGGCAGAGGAAAGCATTATGGTAATGATTAGGACACCATGGGTAAATCTTAGGACATTCATGTGGAATAACAAAAGTCTAGTCAAAATCTTAAATCTATTTGAGATCCACAATAAAGGCCCTAAATCCCAAATTTAACAATTTTTTATGTATTTTGTGTATTTGATGTAAATTTTGTAAATGTGTCTATTTTGTACATATTTTGCTGGGAAACAAGACAGGATAGATTTCTCACTTGCTCTTAAAACTAGATAAAACTATTGACTTGATATTGTGCCCTCCTCCCAGAGCGAGGCAATGTACACCAAAGCATCTTAATTAATGACTGAGGGTATGTATGTTATTTACCTACCAGTGTTGCAAATCTTATAAAACTTGTATAATTACCAACAAAGACAATCTCCAAAGACTCAACAACAACAAACATTTGTTTCACTTAAAACCACATACTTTTTGCCCCTTCTGTTTTCACACACAGGTTTGGTGTGTATAAGTGCAAGGCACATGACAGAGTCAGAGCTTTCTAGACTTTCCGAATAACTAACATTTTCCTCCAACAGAATATTGAAATTCAGAGTACAACCTTGCTCGGTGTCTAACAGGCGAGACATTTAATTTGAAATATGTTGCTAGGATCTCACAGTTGTTGCTGATAACATTAAACATTAAAGGATGTGTTTCACTTTGCCTCATGAAAGAAAATCATGGTCTAATTTTTCAAAATCAATGTTGGTATACAGCTCGAGCCTAGAGGCCAGCTTAAGGAACTGGTATGAAATGTTTTTTTCTTATCTTTTCAGGTCGCCTCACACCATTTTCCAGCTCAAAGGCAATGAGCCACGAACACATTGCATCTGTAACATGAACAGTATCGATGTTTGTTAACTTTGAAAATAATTAAAAGCCAACATTAAAGTAAAAACCAGAATGCCAGAGGGCTTTGTGATTACTTGCCTTATAGGTTCATATATGAAATCACCTGATTGAAAGAGCAACGGAGGAAAATGTGTCCTGAAGCCAAGTACCAGAACATCAGAAAAGAGACTTTCCAGAAAACTTGACCATTGCAAAGGTAATACCCCTCTGAAATTTGATGACAGCCAAGGTCATGAGTGGAAGTGGAATGTCACTTAAAGAGTAAAGGTCAAATCCTACAACAGATAGTGACATAAACACAGACATGTCTCAAATGGTACTCAAAGTTAAAACAATGACCTGAGGATCGTTTTGGAGGACGGTGCTAGATCCATCATAAAGTTTCTCCTTATTTTATGTTGGTACTAATGACTTAAAGGTTGCCTGTCCCAGGGTTTTAGCTAATTATGAGTGATGAATGTAGTGTTCAACCAATTATGCATAACAGAAAATATCGATTACCGATTATTTTTTTCATAATCGTACCGCTTCCGATTATTTGAAAATGAAAAAATATCCAGTATATATACGAAATCGGCAATAAAGTTTGACAGAAACAATTATTGTTGTGATGTTCCCCTGTTTCCTTTGGCTTCGTTGTTATACAAGGCTCTAAGGTATCATTTTATATGTACCAAATTACATCTGGAGTTTCTCGGAAAGAAAAAAAGAGTTTTTTTTTCTTTTTAAATTTCCAAAATACGGAAATATGACATCCTACCTAGTCAGCACTGTGCTAAGCGAATGGCCTAACCACCTTGACGTGAATGTCACCTGTTAATGGCTTGAAATGGGCTAAGAATAGTTACTCAAAATATCCATCTCAAAAAGTATCTCAGACAAATCATCCATCTTCAATCTTTACCAAAGTGTAAATTTTAATGACATATTGCCTTCATTCCGACATTATTTTGTACTTATTTTCAGTATTATACCGTTTATGAACAAATAGAAATGTTACGAACTTGAAGTTAAACATACCTATTCATTACCTATTTAACTCCATTCAGGTTCAATTAGAAAATGTAAGCTTAGGCCAATCAAACTGAAAAGCAAATTGTACCATCGAAACTTGTTTAAAATTACTCTAAAATGTAATACCAGATTGATGTAAAGAAATAATAACAACTCGAAACTACTCCAATATAAAATATGATATTCCCTCTATAAGACATATCACTTACAGTACCTTCCGAACAAATGCCGATTTCCAGCAAATTGAAAGTTGTAAAGTAAGCTACGGATTTTTTTTTTTTTTTTTTGCAAACCGATGGTTAGGCTACATTTCCCATTGACTTAGTGTGGTTGTTAGGCTAACATGTGGTCGAAGATTGCAGTTTCCGTGGATATTTTCATTTTTTATTTGCGACACAACTAGAGCGAATAAACAGATGGCAAGGTTAGATTTCCATGCAGTTGACTTAGTATGAAGTAAGGCTACCATGTGGTCGGAGATATGTGAGGATTTTAGGTTATTTTCGCTGGTACTGAAATTGCTTCGTGCAGGCCGTAATTTGCCACGGGAACTCCCGGTGATTAAGCGCGACCCTCCCACACTGTTCAAATTTGATGCAGGATGTGAAAACTGTGCAACTGCAATTCCTAGCTAAAGCAAACGCATGTCACAATTAATTTTACACAGACACCTGATATAACGAGGACGATTTTCTTATATTTCTTTTTCGCACTCGTAATTGTGCTTTAGGATGGCTTTTTAGCACCTGCGTCTTGCGAGGGCGAATCGCCCATCGCCCCCGCTTATTTCCGACCCTGTCAAGCACATTCGATAATTCGCGAAATTGGTATTGCTGCTATGCTTACTGTGCCAAGAAATTTGAGATCACATACCACGAGGGAAGCAAAATCGGCGACCCTGGCAGCGTAAATTGATGAAAGTATACACTGTGAAAGACGTATAGAGGGTGTCACATTTTAATATTTTGTAGTATGAACAAACCTAATACATCAGTTGATATTTTTAACTTCCATATGTTTTTGAATAATGATATTTTCACCTTCCATATGTTTTTGAATAATCGGTATGACATAACTGGTATTCCACGTAATTTTTACCGATTCCGATTATGTTCCGATTATGCAATATTCGTACCGATTCCGATTCCGATTAGGTTAATCGTTTGAACACTAGATGAATGTAATTTCATGAACTATAGAACTGGGACTTCAGTAAGTTTCAGAAATGGTAATCAACATGGTAAAATTTCAAGTCACTCCAAGTGTGTAATGTGACAACTTGCTAGTCCATGTAAAATAAAAAACTGCCACACTCCCAATCTCTTCCTCAACACAGGGTGACCGGTGGCGCAGTGCTTAAATTATACCAGTGGCGTCTAGGTAGAATAGGAAATGTGCATTAGTGTTGTAGGAGACAGGTGAGAGAGGAGTGAAGTAAATAATATGAAACTGCCACACTCCCAAATACCTTCCTCAACACAGGATGACATGAAAACCATTGTGACCTGTGCAACTGTGCCCAGAGGAAGGTATTAAATCTGCCAGTATTTGTTTTGCCTAAATGCAAGTAGTACACATTATGGGGCAACAATCACCCAACTACAATTTTCAAGAATTCTGTAGCTGGGTAAGTTATTTTCATTTTGACATCTAACCACCTAAAATGATCTTTGACCACCACAGAAAACAATAGCAGGGATCTTCTAACTCAATAAGGTGCATCTATGTACCAAATATGAATGTTACCCACCATATAGTTTTTGAGTTATCATGTTTACAAGCCAAGGCATCAAACACGCACACACAAACTTGTGCACACATAAACACACATATCCCATCACCATCGCATTAATTAATTAATTCCTTTTGCTGCTGGTAAGGAATCAATGAAGCATAATAATGAGGAAATGGTGAAAAACCTGAATCAACAATGTTCAGTCAGTCTGAGAAGTGGCTCTCCAGTAAAATGTATCAATACTTTAATACAGAAAAGACTAAAATCTATTCTCATTTGTTCTTCCTCAATTTCCCTTGGTGTCCACTGAACGTCCTGAAAATCCAGAAGTGACAACTTTTCATTGATCAGCTTTGATAGTTTCAACAGGTCTACTGTACAGTTAAATTAAACTGTTTACATAGCACAAACATACATATATATACTATTTGCTGTCATAACTATTGTCAAAGTACAGTTTCCTGAGCTGCATGCTGTGCACTGTTTGCATTGCAGAGGAGCCAGTAGTGTTCCTGAGAGAAAGGATGCTCTCTGCATACTCAACATAGCTGACCCCTGTGTTATCTGGAATATTTGCATTGCATGACGGAGATGCTATCATACAAAGTCACTATGTACTACTACTACTACTACTGATCTACATGATCTATCTGTAAGTACAATAGTTATTGTTACCTATCCTTGGAATAATTACACTGACGGAGGGAGGAGTGGAACAGACATCATGATGACTTTAATCCTAATACTGAGACAGCCAATAGAAATAACTTACATCTGAGCCATGTAAAAGTCTGCAAGTTAGGTATTCATGCTATTCCTCAAGTCATTCACACATACATACATGTATCCATAATACATGCTAAAAGGATTCGCTCTGTTGACGCTACGGAGAAAGGCGCCTCATATCCACGAGTTTATATACCTCATCTTGAGGTCTTTAACAGCCAACTCTGTAGCAGATTAATGGCACATCTCTTCTCTCAGTGCTTAAGGTACTTTAACGATTCAGTATACATTCTGTTTTAATCCTGCATCCCTCAACACACAAATTACAAGTAAAACCGCTGTCACTCTTCTAGCTTTCTAAATGACACACACACATACTGTACACAGTTTCCATGTCAAGGTTCAATGCCAAAAGGATGTAGCCATTCATTAACTTGAGGACCCTTATTTAAGCCAAAGTCAATATTACAGGAAACAATTAAAATATTCAAATTTAAAGAAGCAAGCTGACATCTTTTGATCTTCTCGTGGTCAAAGCGGGAGTCAAATAAGTATGCAACTGCAAAGATATATTCAGCTGAAGCGGCAATGCAGAAGCTATATGTAAAGTTAATGCAGTTTTTACTCGTTTTAACCATGCAGGTAAGTTTTACGCTGCAAGTATAAGATCACATGGTTACAGGGACTGGGGGGGGGAGGATAGGGGGGGGGGGAGAGTGGGATCAAGTCAAAAGTCTGTAAATTAATTGATGAGTGTTGATGTACTGGAAAATGCCAGTGAAAACCGGAATTTGGCCGGTAGATATTTGCAGTACTTGCAATTTGTTGGCAAGTCGCTAAACTCAGGAAGTTCTACCTGGTGTCTGAGGATTATCCCGCAATTTTAGAGGTAAGTATGCAAATTCTGCGATATATTATGGAGCAACCCGGTCTTGGTACTCTGGCATTTATACTACTTAGGAGACCTAAAAAGTAAAATCATTCCTTTTTTTTAGCTTTACAGTGCAATTCAGGTTCCATTGCTCTTAAAGCAGACCTTTTGACTGCTTGCCAGCAGGTGGTTAAATTAGAAGCAAGCCTTAAGTAACCCACATCCCAGCAATTAAAAAATAATACCTCCTAGCAAGTAGGCAGTGTTATTGCTTGCTTTGTTAATGTGAAAACTTAATATTATATACATGTTCAGCACAAACGCCATTAATTATTTGACAGGTTACATTAGTATGTAATCATGAAATTAATAAGTCTGTTGATGATAATGAGGATGTGGTAACCTTTGCAGGAAGAAGCAGATAATCTCAAATGAGGATAATCCACCTGGTAGACCCCTGTCAGGCTGTCAGCCAAGTGTAACAACAATAATCAATGACATTAATCACATCGCAAAGAAAGAGACATAAAAAGAAATAAAAAGTGGAATGCATAACAGTTTGTATATATGTAACCTGGCTATAGATGAAACATTCCCACACCTCTGTACTATATAGGAACCTTCAGCTTTGAAAAGCAGAAGAAACTTGACGTCTGCTAATTTAGTGGTCATTAGTTTTTAATTGTCATCAGATAACCTTGACTGACAAGTAAGAGCAGAATGGAGTACAAACACTATGTTTACTTTCTTTACGAGTGGGAGGGAGAGGGGTAGGGGGCAGAGAAGAGTGAGGCATTTATCATACATGCATGCAAACAGGTTGATAAACAAGTAGGTTGGGTTAACTTCCCAAGTTACACTAAGACCTTGTTCACATTTGAAAGCACAAGAGGGATCAGGATCTTGGTTTCCCTCAGGATCTTAATAAAGCTGACTGACCCTCCCCCCCCCCCTCCCCCGCCCCCATCCACATCTGAGAAACAGGTGGTGGATCAAAGTTGAAGGAAAGAGCATTACACAAACTTGTGTGAAAAGGGTCACATGATAATTTATAAATCAATTAGCTCATTATAGTACTACCACCGACTGTGCACTCGCCAGCCAGTCTATGTTTATGTGGAAGTGACAATGAGGGGTTGTAACAGGAGAACTTGTGTAAACTCCTGGCATCAGATTCCACTTCTGAACGGGTGAGGCTTAAAAGTAATCTGTATGGCTGCCAAAATGTATCATCATAGTAACATCACCAAGCTCAAAAGGAGGAAGCCTAGCCCTGCAGCCTATCTAACTGATCGTCCTATGTGACTTACTGTAGATATTGATGCAATGTTAAAAGCCAAACACAGACAAAGTCGTAAGACATGTTAGAGGGTGATTCTCATATCTGAAGTTATGATTGTTTAATAATAAAAATGTCAGGAACTTTCTGCATCTATATAGGTCCAAACTATATCTTCATAGCATTTAGAATATATGGCAAAGATATGTAGTTTTTCAAATTTGGTGGTATTTTGGGAATGTGATCTGGTAACAAATTCAGCTGAAATCCTTTTTGTTCTCAATATTTAACTCACTTATACATGGAGGAAAATGATATTTCAACAAATATGTTGCACTTTTGAATAAATTATACATTTAAAGAGAACCTTGACAGCTAAGCGAACATTCCAAATGTGTCAGGTTACAAAGATAAGAAAAGTTTTGAAGATCATTTGCCATTATGGCATCACACACCTACTGTGATCCATTCCAGGGAAGTATTTGAGGATTGAGCCATTCAAATTTAGTTCCATTCAATCAACCATATCTTGAGATAGTGACAAGATATGGAGATAGAGTTTTCAACTAGCAGTGTGGAAAAATTTTCATTTCCACAAGTGTGACGTTGTCAGCCATTTGAATATCCCTTTAACTATTTGCCAGCATTACTACATCTAACCTTGTTCCCTCTGGTTAATGTCTAATGAAACCTTCTTGAACAGTAGAGCTAGTGGTTACACAGCCTACACAGGACTAATGACAACCATCTGTACAGCTTGCAAGCACATCTAGGGGCACATTACAATGTATCATTATGTTGGCTAAGCTTACAGTAACAAACTCAGAGATAATTGATTGTCTGTGCTCTGCTTGAGTGGCTGAAGTGATGTAAGGGTTAACATTAGTCAGGTTTACTTGACATTGGCTTCAGTAATGAAAAAATCACATACATGTACAGTAACCATGTATGAAAGTTATGAATGAATATGACTTTAGACCGAGCTGAATGTTAAATATTACATCATACTGTAGTCTAACCACAATGAAACTTTCATACAGGCTGGAAAATTCAATCATCTTAAAACTCTTTAAGAGATAGATACCAACAGCATAGTTCATCATGGGCTCAAAGGAAGTTCATTTTAGAAATATTATGGTCCAAGCTTGTGACAGCATCATCAGAAGACATTTAGTTGAGGGCAATTAATGGCAGGGTTTACAGTTGCTCCTTTCAGTTCCTCAGCCAGCATTTAGGTTAAGTGAGAGCACTAATTAAGTTAACAATAGACATCCCTATTGTAATGACACATAAAACAGCATAACATATAACAAGCTACTCTCCTCACAACAACTTTCACACTTCCATGTAGAGCTCTTCCTTTCATTGACATGTATTTAGCATACCTACAGTAGAGCTAATTACTGTAGTCTCCAGCCATACTTGCACAGCATTTTCTGTTCAGCAATCTACCTCCAGCTTCCTAAGAAATACAAACCTAGATACCCTAAAAAAAACATTGGAATGCAACAATTCATAAAGGTCAAATGCAAATTTATGCTTCTTCACTTTTGTGTGCATTTTAATAATAAAAAAAATTAAGAGAAGGTTCAATCCAATGTCAAAATGAGAGCTAAATTATAAGGTAGGTAGTAGTATGCACAGCAATAACAGTAAATATGTGGCAGTAAATTATGACATCATCAAATCAAGGCAAGAACAACACCTACACAAATGAAACAAGCTTAAGATTTAATTGGACACCCAAGGATTTAATGCCACATGCAGGGGGTTGGCATTCTAACCCCTGTGACAAGCAAACTACTACTGTAGTAAGGTCACTTACCTTCAAGGTGTTGGAGAGTTAATAGCTTTGGCACAATGATTGTTGTCAAAAATGTCAGTGGCACATAACAGAGTATTGAGTACAACAACAGTGTGAGTTGTGGTATGGCCATGCTCAGCATACATGTAAGAATTTGCTACAAGTTTAATAGTTTGTGATTTTCATTACAATTTGCATAGGCACTGAACCTTTTTTTCTTCAATTTTGTAAAACCAATGAAACTTGAATAATAGTGGCAAGGGCATAATAGGCCTGAGTCGGTTAGCAAAATATCACAATTATTGAAATCATGGAAGCACTCGATTTGTGCGTTTTCGATTCGGGTACCGAAAGTTAGGTCCTGTGCCCAGCTACCCGATTCAGGTCTACAAGGGCACTAGCAAGGACAACACGTTACATAAAATAAAGCAAGATGTGCTGGATCCCAATATCAGCCTGCTTGTCACATGTTATAACAGCACTGTAGGGCAATTTCTGTTACTAATTATGTCACAAATATTGAAGATTTGTGATTTAGAAACATCTTTTAAAGGACTGAATAGAAGGAATTAATGATATATTCTGGTAGTAAAGAATTTGACCATGGGTCAACGTTAAATGGTCACCAGAGGACTTAAGACACACATACACGCAAATGGGCGCAGCCTGTGGTTACGTGGGAATCAGGTAAGTAAGGAGTGCTACACAGTTAGTATGAATTCTGAATTCAAGTACTATCATCCATAGACCAATGCAAAACAACTTGTTTATATTTGCAAACTTCAGAAATTAACAAGCTATCATTCATTTCGGTCATTTGCAAATTTACTCTGAGATTGATCAATGAACTTCACATGATTGATCGCTTATTCCTTACATGCCCTATTGTCATCGTTTAAATTCAATAAAACCTTCAAACACAAAAGAATTTGTGGTTGAGATAATCAATATCACTGATACTCTTTATCCACACGTAGCTTTGCTAACACCTGTCACTAGAATGCTGGATACACATGTATGACTACAATTGAGTCACAATGTAAGTAGCCTACATGAAGCACATATCACTAGACCAATCCCTTCCCACCCCCCCCCCTTCTCCCCCTAACACAGAGAACTGAACCTTGCAACAACCAGCTAACAGCTCCATGGTTCGTCTCCATTAACTTCCTATGAAACTGTGATCAAGTAATTTGTTTTTGAGACTTTTAGGTTGGTACATTTAGATTTTTAAAATTTTTAGGTTTTTCAGATTTAAGAGCAAAGTACGTCAGACTTTCACAATTGATGATGAATAAAATTACCTCTATTCTGTAAATTTGTATTTGTACACAATTTAATATCTTACTGATTGTATTCATTTGATATTCTGATGTAACTTACCGTCAATCAACAAACCAATATGCCCAGTTTGTCAAGTCCACACAGGTTGCACATAACTGTTATATAACAACTCAGAATAAGCATATTCACTGCTATTTGACAATCCTATTCAGTATTAGTTCATCTGATTGTAAACATGAGGAGACACTTGGCTCAATAATGACACTTCTCTACAGAATGTTGTTTAAAAGGCATAAATCACCCCCAATTGTTACATAAAGATATCACCATAAGACATGTTAGGTACAGTAAGTATGGCCATTCTAAGTTACTTTGGTACTTTGCAATCTTGTCTATATTTAAATAGTGCAGAACATGACTATAGTTCATGTGTAATCTGAAAACCATTGAACAGACCTACCTATCAGTCAGCAGACATTAATTATGACATTTTGGAATGCATGTACTGCATATATGCTTCAGTAGTATACAATAACTTACATTAATGTTTAATCTAATAACATCAATCAAGATATATTGAACAAACTAAGCAGAGTACTTTAGAAACCAAACAAACCTCTTTGACAGAGTTCTATCAACTGAAGGTATAACTTGGCCAACCATGATAAACTTAAATTAAAACAACAACAGCTTCAAAAATTACCATAACAAATTTTGTTTAAACAGGGCTGATCACTGTAGAGTGGCACTGCACTTTTGTCAACAGGGAGTAACTCCCTACAGGTAAACAATCTGTGTAGACTGTACAGACTTGGTCTCCTGAATTAAGTAAAAGAGATTTTGACAGCAAAAAAATATCAAGGGTCACCAGCTATTTGACTTTAACCAACCATAAAAGAGATCTTGTTGACTATTTAGTATGTACTCTGGCAGGTTCAGTAGTTGTTGAAAGATTAAAGAGATCACTGCAACATCTATGATCTATCAAGTCAGTAAGTGTTGCTAAATATACAGATTGCCAATGCAATATATGCAAGCTATGGGACTATAATGTGCTGTACTATGTACATATATATATATATATATATATATATATACACATATATATATATAGACATATATATATATGGTACAGTATATGGGACGGTCATTAGTCCAGAAATTTCACACGCAATGGCCCAGTACTGAGGCAACCCGACGTGACCTTTATGCATGAAATGCATATGTAATAAGAGAGAACGTTTATAGGCGTGAGCCGCGATGCTTATCGTTGGATAATTAGCCATTTTGCAGACAAACATGTTCATCCTTTTTGCTCAATTTTGTAAGATTGGAGACGTTTTTCGTGCAAAATATGTTTGGCACATGTATGTTTTTAGTAGCGTTAGGATCACAGCTCATGGTATGCAGGCGTCACTTTGGAGGGATACTGAAACGCAATATGCTCCTTTAAGTCAATTGAAAAAGCAATGTCAGTTCCCTGTGGTGTTGAAACCAATAAATGGTAAACAAACTCGACACTGGTGATTTCTGTGGACTGATACAAGAGCATGTATTGTAATAATGTATTCACCTGGAATTAAGATATATATATAAGCAGTAAAGTATTAACCCTGCTAGCAAAATGTTTCATGCAAATGCTAACACAACAAAATGGCACAGAGCCAAAACTATCCTATAGCCGACCTGCTGTGCATTTCTTTCAAGTTGTATCTGAACACTTTCAATGTTTCCTGCCAAGCCAAAGCATAATTGGCAATGATTAAAGCTATTGCAATTTGACTGAAGAATGGAACATACCAAATTTTTCCATTCATTAACGGATTGATTTTCAAATTTTGGGCTTGAATTCTTGTGGCATTACTGTGCAATGGGCACTAGTGTCCATTCAGCTGATGAATAACTAGAAATGCATCCTAAGAAAAGTCCTAGAGGATCTAAAGTTTCGGTTGCAAATGAGCAATGATATGTCTTCATTTATGCACGAACGATATTCAGATGTCACAGAAAATGCTGCAAGTTTGTTAATGTGCCATAAACCCATAATTGGATCAAGCAAAATGTGTTTGATAAACTAAAACAAAACACTACAAAAGCCTAAAGGAAATATCAAAACAAGACAAAGCACACAGGCAAGTAAACAATTCGATAAGATAGAAACAGTCTTTATTCAAGGTCCTGCAACAGGTAAGCACGATATTTAATATCACGCAGCCAGATACATCATCTCAACATCCCCTACGAAACATGATATTCTGTGAATTTCATTATAAACTAAGGTCTTCTTGTGTACATGCAGAGTAGGCAACAGAGGTTGAAATGAGCATAACTCCCTCTATTCATGTGTGTGGATGACCATTTCAAACAAACTGATTTTTCTACATTATCTGTAGGATCTACATCAACAATCAATTTTATTAAATTTGTAGAAAACTAGGAAACAAAGCTCTTTCCCCCCCTTTTTTTTTTACCTTTCAAAAATTACTACAGTGATATGTATACAAAATCTCTCTGCCACTTCTTTGCAGTTTTCACTTACTACTTCAAAACGTTTCTGTTTATAGAAAAAGAAAATGTTTTTGTTTCATACTGACATTGCTGTGAATGTTTCTTGGCAAACTACTTGAAGCTGAAACCATCCTTGATCCATACTTTAAATGTGCTTGGCACCAATTTTAAATGTGCTTGGCACCAACTATAAATGCGCTTGGCACCAACCATTTCAAGGATGACGATACGAAAATATTACTCTAACATCCAAAACTCGAAAGTCTGATTCCAAATAATTTCATTTTACTTCAGAAACCTAAGAACAAAAAAAGGCAAATTGCCATTTCATAGTTTTGCCCAAGAGTGTGTCAAATTTTTTAATCGAACTTGCAAAGTCACCATGACTCCTCATTCATGGCTACCTTGAGAGTCACTTATTAATGTTGTAATATATAGAACAATAGACTTCCAACAGGCTCCATCAACACCTCCGATGCAGTGGGCCTTGGATAACGTCAGTTGTATATCGTACCGAACAAAACACAACTTTTTAATGTCAAAGATGAATGCAAAAACATTGCAGTCATAACAGAAGCAAAGGGGAAAAAAAAAAAATACACCACACGTTTTTTTTTTTTTCATCCCGTCCTTCTATAACCCAATTATGATGCCTTCTTCATCCACATCAGCACAGAGATGATTTAACGTTACTGTATGTCTTTCACATCGCAGCTGCTTACTAACCTTTACCAAGCATGTGAGGTCATAATCCCATCTTGAAGCATCTGTCTATGGCTTCAAGACGTCACATCCCCTGGCCGCCGGTATTAACAGAAGCACGACAAACACGAGTGATAAGCAATAAGGCACACGCACACACACACACGCTGCTTACATCACATTCTCCGAGCGTGAACGCAGTGATGAATGCATCTGATATCATTATGTGGATGGCATTCATCGTCGGCAAAGGGCAGTTTATCATGCGGCAGTTAACACAACAATTGCTGATAATAGTTATTTTATGCAAGTCTTACTCAAGCTGGAAAAGGAACAACTTCAAGAGTTGGATTTCACAACTGGACATGCACGAAAAACTTGACATACAAGCTGTTCAGCCTGGCAAGAGGTTACCGAGGATTGCATTTAAATGTGGAAACAAATACGGCCCTTCTGTCGATCATCCTTTTGAACAATGAATGTGACATGAATACTAAGTAAATTTTGTGGGATGAATATCAAATAAAGTTCATAAGACTAAGCATTTTTTTCTTTGTGTAGTATTAAATATACCATGGGGGGGGGGGGAGTTTCCGAAGTAGAGTCCAACTACAGAGGGTTACATTACCACACTCCAAACATTTTCAGCATATCAAACCACCTTCCCGAGAGGTCAGTAACAAGACCTATTTTGTTACAGCACTAGCTTTCTAATTTTAAGTGAATTCAAAACTGACTAAAATGAGGTTCACAAAGATTTGCCAGGGGAACCTACTGGATTTGACTGTTTGCATCACTGCTATGGCAGTGCATTGTAAATGGGCTGTACATGAAACTACACAAGTGCTACTGTAGTAACATTTTGTCTTATATGCGAGAGTGAAGTTCTACTAAGATGAATTATTATATTGTCCTTGGGATCCCAAAATCAAGTTTGTACGAAATACACCTTTGCAAGCACAAAAGGAATTGCATCACCCAAAGGCAGAAAGGTAACATTTTCAGTTCATATTGTTTATACAATTTTATTATGCTATTCTTCAGCACAACTATTCTTATCCTATTTGAGAAATTTTACCTTGGGAACAAAAGAAGTTACTCCAGATGTTCCAAAGCAAGTCATATTATAAGAAAGGATCGGCAGAGTACATAAAAAAAATTTAAAAAGCCTTGAGAGAAAAAAACCAAGTCTAACACGTATTCAACACCCTACTGTGATGCCTTCTTAGGATGCATAAATTAGGGATGTTGCGATTACTTCTGGCAGACAAGTGAATCAAGTGGCAAGATGAAAGCAAACGCTCAAGCAGAATGTTCAAGTAACTATGCTGGGGCATGAGGAATCATGAATATTCAGTAGAATACAAAATTAACATAAGAAACCACTTTGAAAAGACTAAATAACAACTCTGTACCATCTATTCTAAGACAGATGTTTCATCAATTTACGGGTCAACGTCGGACAGATATTTTAATGCATTTATAATACAGTAATAACGTCTTGAAGTATATACAGTACCATCTTTCAGAACTCTCTGAGGGGGATCTAGTAAAGCAGTAACCAGGAAAAAATATCACAAAGTAAAGATCACATTTGACTTTTGACTTTAAAAGGTGTCAAAATGTCACAGCTATATAAAAATTCCACCATTATATATTGAAAATTCCACCAATTATATATTAAATTAAATTCCACAATTATTTCACAATAGTACTGTATATAGCTTTGAAGGAAGATATATTGACTTGTAAGTCTGGGTAAATCAGGAATAGTTTATCCAGTATTGCATCTCAATATAAGCTAAATTACACACTGGACAAGTTGCCATACCAGTATAAAGATATCAAATTCCTACCCATGAACTACAGAAAACAATTCAGAGCCTAAATTTCAACATTTAATTATTCCTTGCAATTGGCTGCTCAGAATGCTAAATGCTAAGAATGTTCATAGGTTAGGTGTATAGACCATAGACTGGGTCAATGTTTGGTGGGGGTGGGGTGGGAGGGGGAGGGGAAAAAAGTAAGAAATCAGTGTAGAAAATTACAGTACATATCAAACCTACCACTTTCAAATTATCTCATGAGAGTTACAGGTACTCTACTGTACTTCATGATTGGTCAGCAAGACTGAATAGTTTGTGTATTTCCTGCATCATCTAGTCTTGACCGTTCAAACATGCCAACCAAACTTAGCCAATCTGTAAGAACAAGTTGTCTTACAACTGGCTCCAACTACATCATGCAACGGAGAGCGGTATACTGTGCATGTACTGAAAACTAATTAATGGATTCACCTAAAGTACTTTTCCCATGTGAATGATCACTGTTTTCTTTTCATTACACTTTTTCCTTTCTAGATGTCACATGTGGGGTGCCGCAAATGGTGTAGGATTTATCCATGTATGCACAGATCCACACCCCTTCTGTGTAAGATTAGAGGGATCATGAAGGTACGTTATCACATGCTATGAACAATAACAAACACCCCTCAGCTTAGAACCTTTTAACATCTCTAAAGGGATACCGATACAAATTCTTTTCCTCTTATCATAATTAATCATATTTATGTTAGATCATTCAAAAGCACTTTTAGAGGAAAATTCACTCAAATGCAGATCCAACTGGATTCAAGTGGATTGAAAACATCATAAAATAGATGTCAAGTGGATTGAAAACATCATTCGATTACAGGACTTCAGATTGGTAAAACTGGAATTGGTTGACGACCTAGAATGGTAATGAAGTGGGTCAATCGCAGTGCGTGCTAAAATCACATTTACAATGTTTGTACCTCTCACAATATTTGATAACTTACTAGCAAACCCGATTTCCCTAAAATCATGCACCAAACCACAGAGATCTACAAACATATTTTCTGCGATACCAAACAGAAATTCTGACCATGGCACTCCAAATTAACATTGGATCTACTGTTTTATATGCAGTTCTGTGTATAATTGCAACCCTTACAAAATTGACATATTTGTACCAAAGTTTATCATATCTGAGCACTTTTCTAAGAGCAAAAGAAGGAAGTCATCTATACAAAATTTGCCAGATAACTTCAAATGACATTTGACCTCCACCTGAAACAATAACAACCAAAACTCACCAAGGGGCATCTACATACCAAACTGTTGAAATTTTATGCCAAGCTGAACATGGTGAGTTATGTTTACAAGCCAAGGTACAACCTATGCTGCAGTACAGTAATATGTACACCTACATATATACAACACATAGCACACAGATTCCTTCTACTGTACCTCCAGCAAAGAATAAAAAACACTCCATTGACTTACTGTGACCTGTACATGTACTGTATGCATGCAATACACCTCCTTTGTATAAGCTTTTATCGACAAGGTACACACATACACAATTTCACTGAGCCTAAAAGAATGGGCATCATGGAGTTGCAATGACTTAACAATAGGTGGCCTGTAAAGTGTAAACACCACATTCAGATCTAGCACAGACTTCAAGTTCAACAGAGTGCCATTTTCACGATGCAGATCAAAAAGTGAGGTATTTTTAATGAGGGCAGCTCTAGACCAACACTATAAGCACAGAGAGATCTGTAAACTTTCAATATATTCCCTCTGCTACTGGTGGTACAGTAAGTCAACAACGTGAAGAAGACATGACGTTTACCAAAAATAAGATACAAAATCTTCACAACAGAACAAACTCTACCAAGTTGCTGCTATTTTGTACAATTATACATCAATGACAAATATGAAACGATCCTTCGGACAATATCAAGAGATTTGAAGTGCAACATTCATGTTCCTGAGTGTCTGCACATACGATGGTTTGATAGAACAAGCCTTGCAGAGACAGGTGCAAGTGTCCTAGCCAGGAAGACTAAACAGTTACATGTCATATAGTATTACAGGCATGATGAGGTCTACAAATGTCAACGTCAATAGAACAAACAAAAGGGTGTTATTTTGGGAGTCAAGCCATGTCCCTTTCAACTCAGGAGCTGACCTGAACTGATCACACAGACTTATCCTGTGCATGTAATTCCCTTGCTTTGATGATGACTGAGCAGAATCAGCTCCAACCCACCCCCCCCCCCCCTCCACCCCACATCCTCTCCCCTTGTACCATTATGATCTACTTGCAGGAGAAATGCAATTGCATCAACAGAGAACCAAGATTCACTGCAGGAAGGATTTATAGATTTATAGTGACATAACAGATCTTAGCAACCATGAGAAATAAATTGCTTTATTTTACAATTTCCACAGTTTGAACAAATGACAAGGACATTTGATTTAAAAAAGCATTTAAGAAAATACAGTTTGAACACTCAAACAGAAATACAATGGATTAAATAAGATATTGAGGATATTAATAAACATATATTATGGTCAGTGTACATATAAATACAACAAACATAATATGTACATACATATCGTAGAGATCTAGTATATAAAGACAACCACTGTGATTATATTTGGGGCACTGCTCACATACATTACAGTTTTAACTTTAAGGTTATTTGTTAATAAAGCAAAGAAGTCCCCAACATTGCTCAAACATTCCACATGAGAATTCAATTTTAGGATGGCTATGCATAAAATTGGATAGCTTTGAGTTTGAGCATACAGCTTACTGTAGGATACTGTGACTAAGTTTAGGCCTAGGGAGTAGCTTAGGTTAAGCCTATCCCTTAAACTCATCACAAGGATTCTTCATAAGTTTTAGGAATAATTTATCATTAAGAAGTGTTTTCATATTCCCTCTGCATAAGTTAAACAACAAATTTGTCCTGTCCAGTTTTGGCACCTAATTAGCTATTGTATGACACAGACTAATGTAGGCCAATCTGGACCAGAAGCTGTTGTTGCTGAATTTGACTACAGCTCCCTTAGCTTAGTCTAATGAGACCTAAGCCACAGGCCTCATCAGGGTACAGGGCTTGGTAGCAAAAGTACCCCAATTGAAAAATAAACAAATTACTAAATGCCGAGGTCGCTCACAATTATGGTTTGGGTCAGAGACATCGCTATAACCGACGGAATAGGCCAAACTGAAGTAGCGTAGTAAAGACTAACTTAGGCCAGAGTACAACTTAGTCAAGCCAAACATACGAACAATATGATCTGTATTTAGCTAGAATCAAGCATAGAATAGGCGCGAGCTACAAAACTTCCCCAAAAAATGCAACGCAACCCCCGTCACTTCATTAATTCGTTTTTCGTAGGCTAACGTGAATGACATACATGAATACATAGTTACATGCAGTGTAAACATGGCGCAGATATTTGACGCTCAGATATTGATAGACATCTGCTAAGTAATTCAAAACAAGCATTCACAGACAATTGTGGTCAGAAATTTACTCACAAGTAACAACCCTTTCGGTCGTCGACATTTTTCCGTCAGTGGCAGCCATGGTAAATAGTTCCGACTATCCACCAACAATGGTTAAAACGAACGATGGAAACCAATATTCCACGATATAACCAGATTATTTCCAGTAGATTTTCCTACTCTGATACGTCTGTGTGTGACTAGCAACCTACCGGTTCGCTATTAGCTATGTGATCAAGCCAGACTACCCTCAATTTTGAACGTTAAAAATACTACTATACTACGTACAGAATGTACTGCTATACGTACTTAAGTATGGACTGCTGGGCCTAACGCTACCACAGTGAACTCAACATACACACAAATACGCTGCCTAACAACTGCAGACAGGACTTATTTGCATAAAACGGTGTGAAAAGGAGGGCGCTACCCCGTGCGCTTTTTCAAAATATAAGTCCGCAACGTATAGAAGGGAAACTCCCTTTCTAAAGTGTACATTAAGGGGCGTGGTTAGTTGGTGCCGTTATCTCCTATGGGACTTTTTACAAGGTACCATACACTTCCCGTGATGGCAACAGTGATAGGATTATCATTGTATCCGTGTCTGAGGTCGAAGGGATTATCAACACATGTAGGCTGCGCTTAATATCATATACATTTCAGAAGTATATGCTACTTCAAACTGAATCAAATTTAACACGAAAGTACATATGAACAGGTCCTTTCCTCTTTTTCCCATGCAGACTACTCTACCCCTTCTCCAATTCGTGTCACCACCACGCTTACAAATATTTCCCAAGTTACAGGAAACAAAGCGGACAAATAGGTGTAAATAATGACAAAGTCAGTTTAGTGAGTCAGAGAGTAACTCCATAGTAAACCGATCTTAGACTCCAAAAGAATTTCACGCAAATTGGGTGCAGCTATGCAAATAGTTTTTAATTCCCATAATTCCAAGCTAGAGAGATATGTATCCAATCAGTGGTGTTAGTAGGCCTATGTTTAAGCCCTGGTTCAAGAATCAGAGCTGGGCCACTTAAACTTTACTTCATCTAACACTGCACTTGACACAGAGCCAAAGAGAAACAAAAGCATTCTTTCTGGCTGTCTTACGTGACTGGAAATTGCGATCCATTTGGGTCAAAATATCAGAACCAACCCATGGGGGCCCTTGGACGCCTGAACAGACTATTAATATGCCTCTGTATCCAGTAAAGTGTATATTACATGGTTTATTTCAAAGTTGAAACTCTGCAACTGGAAGTTAGAAAGTTCCGAGGACGTATACTTTAAAATACGACATTGCTCTGCTTTGATAAATCAAGAAATTAAAATTTAGTGATATTTTCCAACTTTTCCAATAGTACATAAGCCTAGTGGTCATTGTCTAAACATACCTACTAACTTCTTTTCTCAGAGGGTTGAGAATGAAAGGAGCCGTGTCTCAACCCCCCCCCCCCCCCAAGGTCGTTCTGCTATCAAAAACTCTGAATGGGTTTTTAAGTATTAAGAACTGCAACAGGGTTTGAGGTTTGTCTTATGCTTTCCTTTTTCATGTTTTCTTCTTTCAACCAAACTAGAGATCATTAATAAATAACTTCCATTTTTGAGCCTCCTAAAGTTTTTCCAACATTGAGAAGTGTTATATTAAAGATGATAGTATACTAGTGATGTAATATGCTTGTCAGATTTAATCAGGAGTAACCATTACTTGCATGACAGATTAAGACCCTCTAATTCCCAAAACACCATATGCTTCTTCCAACTCCATTTTGCTGGATCGACCTGAAAATACAAATTTGGTGCCTTACCTGAGAATGCTCACAGAGGCTCCTTGGGGTACCCTAGGGTCCTCACCTATCTATTGAATAGCAATACACTGACTAAGGGAGGAGGAAGAAAAGGGGAGGGAGGAGAGAGGAGAGAGGAGAGAGGAGGGAGGAGGGAGGAGGGAGGGGGGAGGAGGGAGGAGGGAGGAGGGAGGAGGGAGGAGGGAGGAGAGGATAGGCCAGACACCAGGAAACTGTCCCAACTAACTCCTTGGTAAAACTGTTGGCCTTTAGGAACATTGCATACATGTAACAGACCTGCTTTGACTATGTAACTAAGAACATCCAAAATATTTTCCCTCTCTTGCTTTCTTCAGTAGCAGGACATGACAACACCAACTGGTGCTATCGCTACATGCGTAACTATGGCGACTGAACAAGATACAATCATCACAACCATAGGAGGTGAGTATCTATGAGAAATTGACAATTTTAACCGGTATTTCTTTTATTTAAAGTTATATATATATATTTCTGTCTTTGAGGGAGAGATGTCTAACACATATTAAGCAAACTTCCACAGACAAAAAATATTTAAAAACCGTTGTTTACTATCCGTTTATTTCACATTGCCGTTAATTCACACATATATATTCCAAAGACTGGTTAAATAACAAAATCAGCACACCAGACTATTCAATTTTACAAACATTTGCATATCAATAGAGCAACCTTCCTTTCACTTCATGAAACACTAAACACGTAAAAGAAAATTAAGTCTTTACTTTTTACTATAAAAACATGAACTCATAGTAATTATTGGGGAAAAAAACAATCACAAGAAAACAAGGAATATTATAGATAAGTGCTTCTCATATATTAATAATTTCAATGTTATGTACGCGATGACGACGATCTTAAGTCTGTGCAGCAATATATCTCTTGTTTGAGGTTAACAGAAACACCCTACATATTTTATCACGCCTAAAATTGCAGATAAAAAAAAAAATCTGAAAAAGTACCCAAGTGGAAGAGATAAATATCTCTAAATTACTTGCAGGTAAAATACAAAAAAGGTACAGATTATGTAACATAATGCCTCATGACGAAATCTTTCTGACAGTTGTTCTAAAAGATGTCTTTATGCTTTATTATTTGTGCCTAGTACTTTTGGTACTTTTTATCACATTTTGGGAGTATTTCTGATTATTACTTAGCTTTGATTAGACAAATGCCATCTATCTTTATTTTATTTTATTTACTTATTTGTAAAATCACGAAATTTTTCTCAGAGTTTACTGATCAGGGGACTGATCAATATTTTCTGTTTGCAATGAGCTTCATTGATTGAAAGTACTGTACAATGACGAGAATTTAGCTCTGTTGAAAGCGTCTAATCTTACATTTAGTACACAAGCACATCATACATCAAAACTAGGTTGCATAAAGTATAGCAAATAGGTCAAAAGGTCATTGTCCACAATAAAGTTAACATTATAAACACTGATTAGAGATACATCCTGCATATGTTATTTAAAAACTCCAAAAATATTACGAACATCTTTCAAAGAATACACATCAATTAATTAACTAACAAAAGTGTATAATACATAACTTCAAATATTGCGACCTGATTAGCACAAAAATACCCACTCATATCCCATCCACCCCCCCCCCACCACCACCACCCCTACACCAGGCATAACACAAATATATGGAAAAACTCCTAAATTCCTTAGATTAACATCGAAGTTAGAAACATAATTGTATAAACACATATAGATACATCCCTATAGCTTGAAAAATATTTTTCAGTATGTACTCCTTTTACCGCCCCTCCCCTGCCTTCCTCATCCCCTCTGTCCACATCATCTATTAAAAATATTATCCAGTGGCGGAGCGTCCATACAGTCAGGGGGCGCGAATCCCCCCCCTGACGGACTCAAATGGACTGCTGGCGCCCTTTTCAGCTTTTTACTACTTTTACTTTTTTGCGATTATTGACTTTTTTATTGTCACATTTTGTTGGTGTAAGTTTCTGACAAAATGGCGATGACACCTATTTATTCTTTGTTTATCTGCAAATTAGCAAGGCCCAGAAAGGGTCATTTCCTGCTATCTAGGGAGTATCTTTACTAAAAACGCTCCGCGCCAACATGTGGTGGCGCTCCGCTTAGAAAGTGTCAAAAGCGCCCCTACAAGCCTTCTCGCCCCCTCTGACCAATACCCCTAGCTCCGCCACTGATATTATCTATTTTATAATCCCACAGGAGAATAACAAAACTGTTGAAAGCAAAAATTAAACAACCCATGAGTTTGTGCATAGTAACTGGGAACTCAGCAAATGTATTCTTGTGCATTTTTAAGGTGTTTGAGGGTACCTGAGGCAAAGAAACTGAAGTGAAAAATTGTAAGAAGAAACTATTAAACCGAACATAATTGCCTATCCTTCGACAAACTACCGCCCCCCTCCCATCCCCTCCCCCACCTGCAACCCACTCTCTCCGGCAGTGGTTTCACTGATACCAGACAATACAACTGAAACACATCTACTACATGAAGAATACTTAAATTATACAGAAAACAGAAAGGAAAGGAATGTTATTTAATTGATAGATCAAGGTTGATAAAATGTTGTCTCATACTTTACAAAATTAATAAAAAAAAGTAGCACTGTTACTATGGAAACGGGAATACATTAAAGAAACAGAAGTATCACTTAACCTTCTTGACACTGAAAACATTGTTGCCTCTTTTATCATATTAAACAGAGTCGAGCTAATACATTTGGAGTAAGGTTCTGCTGGTCACTTGCGGACAGGGTAGAGAAGGTTTGGAAGGGAGTTATTATTAGAAGAAAATATGAAAAACAGAACCAAGCTATTTATAACAGAGAGTTGAGTATGTTAGACTTTTATACATGCATAATCATCTTGTCAGGTGTAGAAACTTGTAAAGCATATGAAAGTTGTGGAATGATGACAGAAAGTAAGAACGTTAGTTTCATGGGTAGGATATTAGAATATTAGAAATCAGTGTGTAGCCTGTATGTAGACGGAAATAAAGCATGCACAGCACCTGAGTGCAGCTGTACAGCATGTAATTTGGGATGAGTAATGCAATTTATGTGATGACATTGTTCAGGCATGGTTTAGCATGGAATGAACATTTAAAGCAATTCTGTACCCATGCCGACATCCACACACAGCTGCACACCTATTGTAGCACAATCAAAACCTCTCTTTTCTAGTAGGTCTTATGTGCTATTGGCCTTTTGACTTCTTGGTTCAAAATGCAAACATTTCATCTTTTATGTCACAAAAAAATGCTGGTTTCTTCTTAGCCTCTTTTATCCTGAGCCCTAGCACTGCCAGTTGAATCACTGTACCAGGGTACAAAATTGACATCCCACTTTGCCCCTGGTTGGGGTACTACCCAGTACTCCAAGACACTTGCATAACATGTGATATGATATTTTATTAAATTTCATTCAGGTAACCTAGAAAATTGTAAGGATGCTAAGGGGAATGTATCATTTCAGAATCACACAAAGTATCTAAGATCAAAACTTCCTTTTGCCATTTCCAAAGCTTGTTTTTGCCAACTCAAAAGTCAACTATCTACATAGAAACGAAGGAACACCTAGTAATTTAATCTGTATCACACAAAGAGATAAAGACAGGGCTGTACAGATACAGAGTGACCAAATGCAATCGACAATGCATGCTTGGTTTTGTTGAGATATTAATTGATAAAAAATGGACAGAAACCTAATTACACAATTACTTTACAGCATTTATATAAAAGTCTGTGAACACAAAATTAATGATGCAAGATTGTGACCAACAAAATGCAAACTTGAATGAATTAATTGAATTAACTAAATGAATCCATTGAATAATTTAAATGGTGTACTGTTTCAAAATATGAATGCTATACGCTCTCTTTAGAAGACTTTGGAAGTCCAAGCTCCCCAACAAGGATGGTACTGTACGTGTACTAGTGTAGGATGCATCCGCTAATGTCGTAGTTGCGTGCTTTGATAACTAAAATATGAATGAAAATACATCTTTAATAAATAAACCACCATTTCCATACATTTCCTCAGGAAAGAATGGTTTACAAACACTCAGGATTTGTAGGAAACTGTGTCCAGTATAAAAGTCAAATATGTTTGTTTGCCTTGAAGTACAAGAACAGAGAAACAACATTATTGCTGTTATTCCTATGGCCTCTTTGTGTCTGAATCGGTACCTCTCTGTAAAGAGACCATCCTTGCCACACCACATGCATCAGAGACTAATTGAAAAACCAAACCAGACAATTTGTGCGGGCAAAACCATCTCAACGTGAAGCAATCTAATCAACCTCTCTCTCTCAGCCAGATGGAGACCTTTTCGGGATTCAAATTTTTGTCATAGTATTAAAAAAGCAGATGGGAAAATAAATGGCTGGGTGGCTTAGGTTTAATCACAATAGAGAAAATGTAACAAACTGCAGCAAAACCAAGATGGAAAAATTCCTACAGATGTCTTCTTCTTACTCAGAGGAAACCACTTTACACCCCCCCCCCCAACTTATCTCCAGTATCATTCCAACCCCCCTATCCAAACTGTCTAAGACAAAGAATAAACCAATTGTTTATGACTTGATTGAAATGAACCTGTATTAAATACTGTGGTAAACTAATACTTGATTCCAAACCCTCCATCCCTACCAACCCCGCCCCCCCTTTCCCACTACCCTAGCTGTCTAACACTAAGAATAAACCAATTGCTTATGACTTGATCAAAAAGAACATGTATTAAATACTGTGGTAAACTAATACTTCATTCCGAATCCTCCCCACCAAACCCCCCCCCCTCCCCTTCCTCACTATCTCAACCGTCTAAGACTAAGAATAAACCAATTGCTTATGACTTGATCAAAAAGAACTTGCATTGAATACTGTGGTAAACTAATACTTTGAAGAATACAAAACTGAATATATGAAGTTAATCCATTTTTGCTTTTTTCGTTGTTGTTAACATACTCACCCTCTGGTGCCCAATTAGCTATTGTATATCAATTACAGACAAATAACTCTCTTTAGTGCCTTTTAAGGGCACGATTGTCTTTTCAAGACAAAAAGAAAAGCGATCCACTACAGTACTGGTGTGGCCTTTAAGCTAATAACTGCAGCCCACGATAAGTTTTTCTACAACCTATATTTTGCATCCCAAGGAATCTCATAGCAGATATGAAGACTTTGTCTCTATAGGGCCAACTTGTGATTAATATATTTTAACATAACATAACAAATGGAAAATGCGAACATGTAATTTTCTGATCTTTTACATATTATAGTGTGTCCTTTTTGGTCACAGGAGTGAATATATAGTTAACTGCAATGGCACATGGATGGGTATAACAGTGCTTCCCGGTGAAATCTAATCTCTTGGTACAATTAAAGCTGCGATTTGCTTTTCATCTGTACTAATCAAATGAAAGCTGATTAAAAACCTACTTAAGAATTCCCTTGATTACTTAGCATGAAAGTGAAGAGCTGTGTTGCAATTTTAGTTGCATTAGGATATGAAATGGCCAAAAAAAATTGGAAAAAAAAAAATCTTCCAAACTCAACACAAAATGATGGCGTTAATTCGATAAACTAGCAAATAGTACTGTACATGACAGATGCAATGCAATTTACATACAAAACCCTGATCAACTGGAGGATCAAAAGATTAGGTCCAGTAACTAATATCACACATCAATAAAGTACACATATATATATAAGATCATAGAAACTTAACTATTAAACTTCAGTCATAAAGGGTTAAAGAGTGTTTTAACATTGAATTTAACTGCACACTTGGCATACATATAGAGTCATGAAAGCTGTGGATATGAAGCACACTGAATGGTCTCTTAAGTCGTAGAACGTCGATCACAAACCACACATCAATAAAGATTAAGATTTATAATAATAATTACTGAAAATTACCCTCGGCTAACATTACCTCAGTCAGTTAGTTTCTATTCATATTTACAGACTAAACAATTCACCAACCTGCCTGTCCCCTCAGTCTGTCTGACAGGAATCATTCGTAATTCTTCAAATTTGTTATTCATCAATATGCAAATATCAATATGCAATTATATCAATAAATTTGTTATTCATCAAATTTGTCATTCATCAAGCATTTACAGGCTTTCTAAGTGGTTGCGTAGTTTGTTCCAATCCCTCAAATCTCTGCGAATGCTGACATGATTAGTATGATAGACTTATATCGGTGTTAGGAAAACTATTACCTTAAAAAAATATGTATTTTCTTATTAATATCTGTCTCCTATAAAGGGAGCTGAAGGTATTGTACTAAAGCCTCACGAATGTGTACCCAATAATAGGACTGTAACCACTCAGGACAAACTACAAAATAGTTATAATTTATAAACAGGGAACAGATTAGTCCTCAAAGTTTCTATAGCACTTTAGAGGGCTCTGAACATTCCCTTACGAAATACTATGATACCTGTGTACAAAAGAACTGCTCTAACTCTTTGCACTTGTATAGCAATTTGCCCATTTCAAAATGCCGAATAAATTATTCCCTGATAAATATTCAAATAAATATATCGGAGACTTTTCCTTTGCTAGCAAACAGATAGCAACTCCCTACTCATTCCAATGATATTGTAGTTAGCATTGTAAACCTAAAAAAATATATATATACCAGCACACTGTCATTTATCTATTGGTGGGAACACTAACAGCTTATGGGTGAGGGGAAGGGGTGGGGGAGGGGTGGGAAGGGAAGGCAAGCAGGGAAAGGCTTGGGATATATTTGTCTCACCACTTCCTCTTGAGAGACAATTACATATCGCCTTTAATCTCTCAATGGAAAGTGACAATGTTGCCTACATTCAGTTTTAGCTTTGTCTCAGCTGCTTGTCATATTTCTCAGTCAGTTCTGACAGCTAATGTTCACTGCCAAAATTACTACAAAATGAAAATAATTAGATTTAAAAAAAAGTTAATTTCATATGAACTCATGGAGGGTTACATATCCTAGATTGTTTGATCAATATAGTACGACACTAAGCCATTTACTATTGAAACTTCATGATGATAAATTCCTAATTTTTGGTTAGATACTTATCGATGATGGAATTGGCATAGGATTGGTCAGCTGGAGACAGCATCTTGTGGATGTAACTGACTTCTTTGCTGGTGGTAGGGTGTGATGGATTATCGTACCCAGCACTGCTCAAAGATATTCCAGAGTCTGCCTTTCGGATCACCCGCAATGCCATCACGTCCGCTGCACCTCCTTCCATACCTCTGTGCTCCATTTTGCCTCCTGAAGCAAATCCTCCCACAATTTTATCGTCAAGTTCTGGGTAAGTGTTCTGTTCGTTTTCGTCCAACGTCAGTACTGTTGGGGATTTTCTCTTCTCCAGTGTAGTTCTTGGATTTGCCTCTTCAAAGGACAATTTCATCTTCACAGCTGCTACACCGGAGCTATGGTTTCTGGGAGACACATTTTGATTCCGAGGTGGCGTAACATCGGCTAACTTCTTAGGCTCTGTCAGCTGATCCGGTAGAGGTTGGAATTCCTCTTCCTCATTATCCATTGGAATGTTAAGATTTCTTGGTGAAGATGGATGACTTGTGGCAAATCCGTCCATGAAAGCTGTTGGGGTGTAGTAACGTTCCACTCTATCGACATCTCCCTCGGTCAGAGGGGTTGACTGGTACAGGAGCGGGACATTCTTGCTAGGTGAAGACCTTGGCAGAGGACTTGCCAGTGTTTCTCCCGTCTTTGAAGGTGGAAGATATTTTGCCCTGGAGTACCTAAGCTGCCTCCACCTAGGTACCCGACTAGATCCGGATATGATCTGGTGGACTTTTTGACTTCCATATTGACTGGAGTACATGGCGCCCTCTCTTGGCTTATGATTCAAGTTAGACTCTGACTGTACAGTGTTCAGGTGAGTCTTGCCTGAAGTGTTTCTTTTCCTATCACTGAGAATGTCCGTCTCGCTTCGACTTGCCGCAAGCCGGCCTTTGTATGGTGTCTGAGAATTGACAGGAAGGGTTTCATAATCTAATCTCCCTTCAAAAGGTTGTCTCTTCATGGGCAGGTTCAGGGTAGGTGTATAATATATGGAATGTTCAAGATGGTAATTTTCGGACGGTCTAGAGGAGGGCGTCTTGGTTCCCTTGGAAGTGACGTTGTCCGCCCTGTCAGCTACCACAGAACCTACAACTACCCTTCTCGGACCTTCTCCATGGCTTGCTTCAGATACCCTACCACCCATCAATGAATGTCTCTTCTCTGTTTCTTCATCTGCTTCTCCGTCTCTCAGATCTTCCATGGCATGAGCTCTGATCAAGCTACCCAGACTGGGTGATCTGAAACTCCTTTGAATGTGACCACCGACTCCGCCATCGACGAGCCCACCGTGAGCAGCTCTCGTCCTGCTGCCGTATTCCTCAAATGCATAATCAGAATCACTTTGCATAGTCTCAGATTCTGAAACATCGTAACTTCTTAAGCTCGACACATCTGATAATTGGCTTCTGGTGGCCGCTGACCTCTTCACTTCAGGTAACACTTTTACTGCTGTTTCAACCTCATTGCTACTCCCCTCTGCCTCACCTCTGCCACTAATAACCTCATTAATTACAGTGGAACTGTCTTCTTTACCCGAGGTTAAGGAAGAACCAGCAATTGGAAACTTCGGAACTGCATCTGCTTCACTTACATTCATATCGTCTTTGCTCTTTTTAATATCTGATCTAGGTAGATTATGGAATTCTTGAAACACTGAATCA
The DNA here is from genome assembly GCF_037975245.1 of Apostichopus japonicus. Classification (NCBI taxonomy): domain Eukaryota; kingdom Metazoa; phylum Echinodermata; class Holothuroidea; order Aspidochirotida; family Stichopodidae; genus Apostichopus; species Apostichopus japonicus. The sequence goes on from NC_092566.1 coordinate 2,718,149, forward strand.
ATTGCGTCTGAATTTATCCTTGAACCGCCTGCCTTAATTTGATCCAGTTCTATATTTAATAAGATTCTATCCTCTTCAGCTATTTCAAGCCTCTTTCTCAGCTCTTTATATTCCTCCTTAACTTCTTCCAACTCCATTTTAGCAACGTCCACTCTCCCATCCCCTCGAAGAGGCTCACCTCCGATGTGAGAAATGAGTTTTTCGTTCTGTTTCCGTAAGATCTCCAAGTAGCGTTCGTATCGGCCCATCCTCTTCTCCTTGGTTTGTAGATCCACGGTCATATTTTCTATGTTCCTTGTCAGTTTTTGACATTTCACTCTTAAATCTCTGTTATCCTCCTCGACATTCCTCAAAGCATCTCTGGTCGTCTCATTCCTTTTCGAGGTTTGTGAGGAGTCTGTTCTATAAGAGGACAGCTCAGCTCTCAACTGCTTATTTTCTTCAGCGGTTCTCCTCATCAACTTTTCTAAGGCACTTTCTCGCTTGACCGTTGTTTCATTCTCTTCTCTGGATTCCTCAACTCTACTCTCCGTCCCGTTTCTGTATCCTACGCCTTGCCCCGCACCCGATCCGGTGGACCCTGCACCGGATTTCAATCTGTCTATTTCACCCTCCAGATGGTGACAGTGCCTTTGAAGAGCATCAAACTTTTGTTTCTTGAGCGAAACCTCACCTCTGGCATCGGCCAATTCTCGGAAGAGCCGTCTGTTCTCCTTTCTGAGCATCTCCAATTCCTGGATGAGTCTGGCTATCACTTTCTCCTCGTGTTTCCCAGACACCGTCTCCTGCAATTGCCCGAGGAGATACAATTCTCTCTCTTGTGCCGAGTCTAATTTCTGCCTCAACTGTTTGCCTTCTGTGCCGATGGTCTCCAGGAGACTGAGCAGTTCGTCTTCAAATGAATACTTGGCGGCTGCCACTGGGTAATCTGAAAGTGGATGAATGGATATTATATTACCAGATGAATAAAATCAATTAAAATGACTTGAATCGGCTATTTGCTGAAAGAAGAAAAAAAATATATCATCTCCGTAACTGAGAGATCACGGTGTAGTGACTGAATTAATCATAACCTTTTCTTCAATACAGAAAAGGACATCAATGAGTTTGACCATAAAAGAAAAGAAATTTAACTAAATGCTTCTTACCATCGGCAGCATCCAAGCTGAAATTCTTCATTTCAATTGCAACATCCACTTGGTTCGAAGAAATATGCCAATCTGAGGTATTTTCCTCGTCGTTCTTGGAAGTTCCACCAATCCGATGCAAATCTCCAAAACGACTTTCTTGCATCTTCACTCCAGGAATAGAAACCACATCTTCCACATGGTCTTCTCTGATGATGTCATTTTGAGTCACGTGACTACCTGTTGCACCATGGGATATGCTTGATAGATGTTTACCACCAGTCCGATCATTCTCCGTATCTCTCTCTTTCTCAGAGCTGCAGTGACTGCTTTCGTGGCCTGATTGATTCAGAACACCATTGGTCAAAGGTTGGCCTATATGACTCTGCAAACCACTGGAATCTTCAACCGACCGGCAGGCCACGGTCTCCTCCGAAACATCCATCAGGCTATCACAACCCATTGCCGCTCCTTTCTCTTCCCCTTGCCCAGAATCAGCAAAAGTTACGTCCTGCAAGAAAGTTGCATAAAAAAGTCAGTCTGACCTTTTACAAACTAAAACACATGTAGGCTGATGACTATTGTGTGTAATATAAGGATAAATTTGAATAATGTTTATCTAGCATAACACAATCAGATTAAATACATCAAAAACAATGAAAAAAGACATCAGACCTCTATATGGCAGTGCTGATTTACAAATAAGGTTTGATTTTAAAAATGGGGAAGACAATGATACAATTTCTTTTGTCTTTTCTTGTTTTTCAGTGCAATGAACATATTGTTATTTTAGTTTTGTTGTAGAAGTGCATGAAGAGTTGAGAGGGATTTCAAGCTGATCAGTAAACAAACACACATATACTACACACATACACACACATACACGCATAATACACCTACCATACACACATACATACACATACATACACAAGCATGCATGCACACATATGCTTCCTTTACTTCAATATGCCTCCGTTTCTGAACAGTTCAAAACTATACAATAACTTGTGAAAAATTAATTTCAAGAGTTAAAACAGACTCTAAAAGAACATCTTTCTCGGGATGCTACTTAGGAGTAGAAATGTCAAGTTTTTCTCTAAAAATAACCTCCCATCATATTCCTTCTTTTTAATATATATAAAATATATATATTCCTGAAATATCTATCAATCAACATATCCCAGCTATCATTAAAACTAATACCTCCCTAAATGTCAAATCCAAAGTATCCTAGCATCCTTGACATTAGCTTCTTACTTCTTTTAGCTGGAGAGTTTATCGAGCAAGATTTCAAGACTAATCTGTGTCAGTTTAACTAATGCATCACGCAGAGCTCGTTCTAATGTACAGTATAATTAACTTCCCCATAAAATACAACCACCTGAAACGAACCTTTATGATTCGGTTTGATGATATTAGTTTAATAACAGTTAGGATGTCAATAGAAGGTCATTAGTAACACCCGATCCTTGTGATGATCTTGTATGGACACTAGAGCTTATAAAATGCCTTCTCTTTTCGATGTGTGCTCACACAATAATGATGTAGGGGTCATTTTTTTTCAACTGTATACGATTATATTTAAGCTAATTGCAGCATACCCCCACCCCCATCCATTAGGTACATTAAGCTAACCTTTGTACGTCATCCACAGTGCATTTATAAAATGCCTCTATTCCTATCATCATAAACCTGGCAGTTCACTATTTACACACAATACACATTCCCTTGTAATAGTACAATACACATGAGTGATAATAAAGGGAAAATATGAATGGAAAGAAGGAAGTTAGCGTGCTCTTGCAAAGAAACTATCAACTTTAAACGGTTCACAATTAGTACACAATATGGTTTATTTTTTTAAGAAAAAGAACAAAATTTGTAATGATGATTCTGGTAAGAAGATGAATCAGAAAATTATTCTTTGTAATTAAAAAACATTATAAAATCATTTGTCATCATCGTCATCATGAATACATAAAAACAAGGAGGTGAAGGAGGGAGGACTGAAGAAGCAAGACTTTTACAAGCAGTCCTGATTTTACAAAGGCAGTCCTCCTTTTACAAAGGCAAGGAATATATAGAACATGGAGATTATATTGCAATGATCTGTTCCTGGAGTAAGGATTTATATCTCCTAATGGTATCCCAGTACTCTCCAAATGATACCAGATGTGAAGACTACATATCTGGTGAGTGACAAGACTGGGCCAGGCCTGGGGGGGGTGGGGGGGTACGATCAGTTGACTACAGTCTTGGGGACAATTATGGAAATATTGGATAAACAATAATGCATTCTCATTTGCAAGATATACTTAAGGGAAATTGAGGACTTCAACACAGTGCCCTGTGAATATCTGTCCCCAATACCTGGCATGGTTGTTCATGCCCCTGGACTGGGTATAGACAATCTTCAACTGGTGGTTCTCAAAATATGTAGTCCGACAAGAAGATACTACCCCATGCAAGTTGCATATTGTGTAATCACATTATTTTGAATATATATATATATATATCTGTCACTCCCATACCATCAAATGTTATTACAAACAGATCTTGTTCAACAACACAATGGACATGACTGTCTGGATTGCCTGCGATGAAGAGGTCCAGGCTGTCAAAATGTCTTTCTCTTAAATATGACCTAAAATGACCTTTGACCTCTACAACAGCAACAATAGGGTTCTTGAAATCACTTAGGTGGATCCACATACCATGTATGAAAATTAAACCATCAAGCACTCTTTGAGTTATCCTGTGTACAAGCCAAGGATATCACATAGCCAGACACTCGCACACATCACATCCATTCCCTTCGGCAAGAAAAATCGATCAGAACCCAAGTTTTACCGACATAAGTTGCAATTTTTTTCAATTTCAATCTTAAATCACTACCCATGAAGTCACCAGGGTAGAAATATAATGAACGCTGACACAGAAAACACAGAAAAGAAAGAGTTATTTTTGTGATTAACTAGATTACAATGAGAAAATGAATGAGAGTATTACAGTCTGACAAGATGTAGAAAAGTAGGGCTCTAATCTTGAAAGGAAAGTTAACAAATATGAAATAATTTAAACTAGTTCATGAATGTTAAAGTTAGAGACATTTAAATAATTGATGGGGCGAGCATAGGTGAAAAAAAGAGCAGAAAACAAGTCAAGCAGACAGGGAAGTGCAACATTTGATGTATTAGAAAAGAAAAAAGAAGCAATATTTAGGATAAAAAGTGAAACCAAATGATAAAAGGTCATTCAAGCAGACAAGAGAGCCACCGGTTGGCCATTCTAATAAATCTTACTGTTATATGAGAAATGCCGAAAATGAGAAAGCAGAACATTGTGGGGGAGTTAGAAAACATATCACAACATCAGTGATACTATAGTTCAACTCTGATACAATGTCACTCAATACTGCTTAACAGAGATATATATTATAGATGAAACTTGGGTCAGGAAGACATCTTTTCTGATCAATTTGTACCGAACACTAATGGTATCTGCCAGATTTGGACAAATTTCTTTTATTGGGTGGGGGTGGGATGTTTTAGCTGACCAGGGGTATCCCACATGACCTCTGACCTTACAATCATCAACATCATTACTCACCCATCTTCACTGTAACCAGGTTGAAATCATATCACACAAAAAGCCTAGGAGAAGCCCTTTTTAACAATTTTCCTGCTGTGACCTTTTTTTTGCCACCAAATGACCTTTGACCTGAAATTAAGTACACATTTTTCGACCCATCATTTCCTGATCACTATGACCGAGTTAGATCAAAATTAAAGAGAAACCTTCTAGAAGGAGTAGACTTTATAACATTGTCTAATGACCTTTGACCTAAATATTAAAGTACAAGTTTTGTGACCCACCAAACTGCTGATCACGTTGACCAAGTTTGTATCAAATGCAACATAAACCTTCTGACGAGTTGGCAGGGTTTCATGTGCTTTACACATTGTTTGACTGTCTCATATCATGAAAAATATAGGAAGAAGATTAAACTGCTGCTTTTAAAGACACATTGATTCACATGGAAGGGTGCATCACTGCATGCTACACAAACCTGAGTAGGTGCGTTAGGTGAAGAAGAAGCGTTTGCGGCAAGAGAAGACTTGAGCAAGTTCAACCTGTTCCTCAGAGACTCAACTCTGACAAATTTAAAACTGAAGGTGTTGTGAAGCAAGCTGGACCACTGAACGAGAATTAAAGAAAAAGTTGGAAGATGAAGGGAAAAAAACAAAAACAAAAACAAAAACAAATTGAACTTGGACTGATTAGAGGAAAATGCCTGTTAACAAAACACAATTGGTTTCATGAGTGCAGGAAATACTGTTAAAGGCAAAGGCATGGGAAGGATATTTCCTTGCTTGTGACAGCAGTTTCCCAATCAAACTTGGCAATTTGTTTTACTAAAATCTGGCTGCAAGCTGCATGGAACTTACATATTACAATAAGTGGCTTCCTACAAATATTTACAAAGAACCGAGATGTCAACCACTCTCCTGGCTTAGTTTCCAACCGTTAATAATAAGTTACCTATGTTTATGACAGACATAATTTTGATCATCTTAGTTGCCATTGTAACTACAAAATTTACTAAAACCTTCAAAGCTGCATTTTGTGTTGAATTCCCTAAAATTTGGTGGCTCTATATGCAACCAATTAAACATATAAATGAACAATAAACATTACATTAAAGTTTGTAGGACACAACATTTTCTGTGTTGGACTAAATGGTTAATACGTTGCTAATAAGGGATGGCCATATGACTGCAAATAAAATTTAGTTCGATTTGGGGTAAGTTGAACAGAGCTCTCCAGCGTTCCCACTGAGGTCCTAATGTGTACATTAATGTTTACTAATGTTTACTTATCTCTAAAGCAAAGTAACACTGTCGTGTGATATCACTCACTAGCATGCCAACACACCAGATGATCTTGCAAAGAGACGCCAGTTTGGCCGAACAAGAAAAGTAATTCAGAAAACACAGGTGTTAAGGTGCTTAAACATGATTAGTTTGACTTGAGATTTTCTGAAACATTTCAATAACGCTTCACTAGTTATGAATGATATTGTATATATACTAGCACTGATCAAGTCATGTAATCATTATGATCTGCTATTGTAAGCCCAGCTCGTTAAATATTCCGGACCTAGACATCACTGATATGACAGTGACCTCTGTTGACCTTTGGGTGTAGCTGGAGAGCCCCATTATGGGCAAATAATACATTATTTGATCAGAATTGCTAAAATGTTGCAACCCAATGCATTTATGCAGCTTAAAGAGGGGTCATCACAGCCCGACATTTGACCCCACGACCTATATAAAAATGTACCCCTTGTTTATCCTGGATGAAGTTTATCTGCCAATCTATACCTATAAGGAAATGCAAGCTGCAAATGCCTGGTACCGGTGCAGACTACTTGGTGAATAGGTTGCTAGGGTAGTTGCAAGCTGTGAGTAGCACATGAAAGCATTTTTAATTTAGTGTAGAAATTAAGCATAAGCCCTTGGTTTACCGATGGTATGAGACATCCAGGAGGGAAACCAGTTACTCACAAGACACGGTTCACTGAGGACAGTTGGTTTTATGATGCTGATTAATATTAAGGGTTTTACACAATTTACCCACTTAACCGTATACATAGCTGAACTGATGAGTAATATACTTGGTGATTTTTGAAAGAGATTTCGAGCAAAGCAAACAGTAGCATAGTATACTATTTTAAATGTTTATTACTGCAAAAAAAAAGATGTTTAATGGGAAAATTTAAAATTCACAAATACATTATTTACGAGGTATTCCCAGCATTGAAAATATCAAATAATAATATATTTTACATGTATTTCTGAGATATAATTATATGCAGGTGTGGCAAGAAATCCAGCATCGAAAATATCAAATGATAACATATTTTAAATCAAAGAAATGTCAGTAGAGAATCTACTGTCATTTCACCATGTTTTTTGTAAAACTAATAAACTGATTCCTCCTCCCCAACCCTCCCTATATTCCCCACCCCTCCCTATATTCCCCACCCCTCCCTATATTACCTCACCCATTTCTATATTCAGAATATATAGTCAGAAAATGGCTTTAAAATATAGCAAGTTTCTTTTCACTCTCTAAGTGAGAAGAAGATAACATAAGATAAGATGCCAAAAACAAACCAAAAAAAGTGCCACCAATCTGCCATGAAGTGATGTGTCCAACCTTTGGTTGCCACAAACACCTTGTGTATTGTTTGCAAGCATGGAATGTTGAAACAAGATCCAGTGTATGATTATCCATGTTAGTGACATATATATTTCAAAACAACATATATATTGTTTCATAAAAAATTCTTTTGCTGTAAAACTAAGGCAAAACCTTTCTTCACTTTGTGTTAAGTTTGGGGCACCCAAGAAAACTTTACAGTATAGAAACCTACTGTATTGTTGTCAACTCAGATTTAATCTTTCACTCAGTTATAAAAGAACTTTCATGTCAATGTCCTGTTTGATACTATCGTCATTTTTTCGTGAACTGAGTCAAACCCTGTCTCCTGTCATAAATACATAAGTCAGATTAGAGGCAGATTAAACCAGAACAAGGAGAAGAAAGCATATCTGTTCTTACTGGTTCTGAGGTTCCTTCAGCTGTGTCTTGGTACAGAGCAGGTAGCGGTGAAGGCTCGGTACCCAAGTCTGGTACCAAAAGATTAACCTGTCAAGAAAGGAACATCGTATAAATGGTCAAAACTTAAATGTAATAGTTAGCTAGTTGTACATTTTCTGCAAAAAGTCAGACATTTTTTCTAACAATGCTGTTTCTCTCATCACCAAAATTAGACTAATTGCCAAGCAATTGCTTTTACTAGAGCAAACAGACAGTTGAATAATCACCTGATTTTAATATAAGAGTGGAATCATTCCAGCAGAACTGGTAAGAACTGCAATACCAGAATGATAATGAATCGACCTGATGAAGCATTTTCCCAACTGGCAGTCGGTAGTGTGCAGTGGTTCATGACTAAAACTGTAAACTTTTTACCTCAGTAACTAATCACAGGGTGATAAATTTGCAAGCGACGGCAAACAGCCGCTGTGTGTATTGATCAGTCGAACAGGAGTGTGGGGGTCAGAGGTGAGTCTGTGGGTCTCTTCGACTATCAAATATTAGGTCACAACTGCTGAGTTGAGATGGTTCATGATCTGTTGGGCAGTGTTTGGAGGGTGGGGGGAGGGCTAGGTGAGAGTCCATGAGTCTCTTCAACAATCAAATATTAGATCACAACTGCAGTGTGCAGGAAGAAGGGGGAGGGTCAGTTGTGAGTCCACAGGTCTCTACCACAATCAAATACTAGGTCACAATTGCTGAGTTGAGATGGTTCATGATCAGTCGGGCAGGGTTTGGAGGGTGGGGGGAGGGGGGCTAGGTGAGAGTCCATTGGTCTCTATGACAATTAAATACTAGGTCACAACTGTTGAGTTGAGACAGTTCCTGATCAGTCGGGCAGTGTGCCGAGGAAGGGAAGGGGGGGTCAGGGGTGAGTCCACGGTCTCTACGACAATTAAATACTAGGTCACAACTGCTAAGTTGAGATGGTTTGTGATCAGTCGGGCAGTGTTTGGAGGGTGGGGGGGGGGACTAGGTGAGAGTCCATGGGTCTCTATAAATACTAGGTCACAACTGTTGAGTTGAGTGGGGTTGTGATCAGACAGAGAGAGGGTTCTTTGAAACTGACAAAAGAGATATCAAACTTTAAACCAATCAGACACTGAATAAAACATGAGGATATTTATCAATCCACACAACAATCCACATCTTCATGCACAAATATTCATAAGAAATGTTCTAGTTTTTATGGTTACTTGAGAAGGAATGAGTTCTTTTGTTCATGGAAATACATCTTTCTTCAGGTTATAACCTTAATTTGATGCCTAATTTCCCTCTATTATATATGTGAGATAAAAACACCCTACTCCTCCCTTCACTCAAATATGAGCAAACATTTTCCGTCGACAAAAATTCAAGAGTACATCACAGACATCTAGAAAACTATGACCTAAACCGGATATATGACAAAACTTCTGCTGAATTACTCACTTTTCTTTTGAGCAAAGCAAGAAATATTATAAGAGAGTATTCATTAGCAGTTCCATGGATGACATCAGCAGGGCTGTGAAAAGAAAAACAAAGAAAATGATTGACTAAATCACCAAAACAGTAAATTCACCTCCTAATATATTATACATTAAATGCCAACATACAATGCCATGCCCACCTCATTCCACCATCTCCACTCCCCCCTTTCCCCCCAACACATTCCTTGTGCCTCTCACTCATCCTGGTCCCCTCACCCCTCAATGTTAAATGCTATCCTAACCCCTCAATGTCAAATGCTGTTCCCTTCTCATGCTCCTTTCTGCTTCCCCCAACCTCTCTTGACCCTTCCCCACCTCTCCCTGCACTCACATGTCTTTCCCTCTTCCTGTCTCCCTTGCACTGACACCACTGCCAACCCTACCTCCCCCCCCCTCCACCCCTCTGCACCCTATCATCCCTCTCTGTAACTCACCCATCTCTCAGACAGAACGGTTTAAATTAACAAATTTCCAAACTGCAGAGTATGTTGTAAGTGTGTACTTTATACCACACACACATAAATTATGCTGGTAAAACTTCAAAGATAATATTCATACAGGCTGTCTCTTCTTGGAAATCTAATTTTAAACAAAGTTAATTCAAGTCGAGTTTGGAAAACACTCTGACATAAATCTTTATTGGAGCTACCTGCAAATTCCAAAGTAACCATGCCATCCCTGATGAATTTCAAGTTGACATATTGCTATGGTTACAACATGAAAACTTTGGAACTATGACAAGAAACATTGTTGCCCAGCATTCCCATCCATCAACCTACTAGCCCAAAGAGATAGTCAAACAATGTTGCCCTAGTTACTGCTCTACTTTATATACTCAACTGAGAAGAATTTGATTTGTTACAAGGAGAAAAACTGGTTCATAGAATTATTAAATATTTGAAATATGCAGTATAATCAATGAATTGTAATCTGGATGAAAAGGAATATTAACAAGCCTAATTACTTGATTAATGGAACTTCTGTATGTATCAAAATAGGTATCATTTTATTCACATCTAACCACTTCATCTCACCCCCACAATCTCATTCTGCAAACCGGGAAAGGGGGGGGGGGGCAGAAGCAGTGAGTTTGTATATACATGTAAGAGATATAAAGTTCATTCATGGCTTATCAAACTTGTGAATAACCATATAGATTTATGCTTCATTGCACTGTTAAACATATGAACATTTTTCGAAGAATTAGAGCATTAAATGGAACATATCGGTCTATTTTTTATCTTTTTTGTTTTTTAGTGTTTTGACAATCTCGACCAAAGAAAGTAGGTTTCAAGAAGAGTGAACATGAAAGCAAAAAACTGAAACTGCATCTTGTTTACCTTAAAAGTGATTTGAGGATTCCCAGGGTCTCTTCCACTGCAATCAGTGCTGTTGACAACCTTCCAACTGGAGAACTCTGACAATAACAACCAAATATATGCAACTTATATTTGACACAGGAGGCATTTGCAAACATTACATTATATTATTAATTTTAATGAATAATTAATTGAATTGATTTCTAATGTGTACATGATGCCACAAAAGTGAGCATTCAATATTTCATGTACGTACTGTATGATATGTATATCATCAAAAGTTTCATTTCTGTGCTATGGGATGTTGGGTGCCTTACTGGAGACATGGATTTATACATAATTAACTGTTCATTAACCATAGAAGAAACGGTGATATTTCTTAAACATAAATTCACAATTAAGTCCACAAATATATTAAAAACTATCGCACAAACTTTTTGCCACAAAAGGCATGGGTAGGTGGGCCTGGGGGGGGGGGTGGGGCTAGGGGTGTGCATGCAACATGTCCTCTTTTCTTCAGATAAATTTACCTCAACAGAGAGTAACCCTGCACATATCTGGTGAATATCTGTATTTCAGCATATTGTAGTAACACTAGTATTGATGTAGAGACCTAACCATATTGGATTATGCACACATTACATGTCAAAACAGCATGTAAGACGCTGGTGACATAGTAACTTACCCGACATTATTAATGAATTCTCAAAATCATATAAAACCAGGAGATACGGCCTTTGAAAAACATTAAAATTTTTACTATGATTTTAGTCTACTGTTTATTTGACAGTTGTGGGTAGAGAGAATTATGACGGCCGGCGGTCATGAGAAGATTAATTTACCTCTTGATCATCCTCAGTGGAGACGTGACTGTATATTTCTATCAATTCTGCTAGCTTGTTATTTCCTTTGAAACTGTCAAAATAAAATGCAGAGAACAAATATTAATCTCAAAACTTCCTGATCAGTTGATTATGGTTTGATGAAACAGATTTCATTTATTAGGAACTCTTGTGATGAATATCTTGTACCATAAATGATGAAAATATCAAAACTTTGAAAACCTTACCTATATGCTTCATTAATGTCAAGGGCAAGACATTTTTAAACTAAATGAGGGCGCCAAACCTGCAATCACTTCTCAATATGACTATAGCAGAATGTATTAAAGAAGACATCTGTAGCTTTTTATCTGATAAAGTTATAAGTGATGAAAAACTCTCTCAAACAGCTGAAGGAAAACTAGCTACGCTTGGAACAAGCCTACTTTCAATAGTTGTTTTTGAGGAATGTCATTTTTTTCTAAAGGGCTCTCATTTTCTCTTCTTTGTTTTTTTCTTTCCATATTTTTAAGGTAGAATGTTAACAGTCTTGACACTGACACAATGCAATTACTACACCACTTAAAGAAGTACAATATTTTTTAGATATAACAGAACAAATTTCCTAAACAAAAAATAAACTTAGAACAGAAACTAAACGACCTTGCAGCTTCTTTTTTCTTTTCTTTTCTTTCCCTTGATAATTAGAAAATAATCTTCCATCTTCAAATTTTTGGTGAAAAAATTTAAAAAAAATTTCAGTGACATATATGGTAACATGTTTAAATATTAAATAGTCTTTCACTATCACTTTTATATTTTGTCATTTATGAAAGAAAAATTTTGGTCACTGCCAAGCAGAAAGTTTCCTACTTAATGTAATGATTTTGAGAATTTAAGTCAAACCATATTAAAATCTTCCTTTAAGTGAGATACACTTTGAAGAGGTTTTTAACTTCCTTTGAACTCAGCACATAGATACGGCTCTTCCCGCTTTCTATTTTGATTAATACTGCAGAATCTCTAAGCTCGTTGTCTTCTAATTGTTCAGTGTAATACAATTGTGGTGACTTGAAAGCCTTGGAACCAAACCAGCCAATGTTTATCTTGAAGTGAATCATGTTCGATTAAACAAATACAAACGTGTGAAGGGCTCCTACAGTACGTGACCTCACTTCCTGTGATTTATAGGTTGCTGTTCATGTATTAGTTGCATTTGGCTTACTCTTCTAACTTTGTACAAAACCATGTAATATTCATCCATAATCTGATCTATGTGGTGACCACAATTTGGTAGCACTCCCTATTAGCTAGTTACTTCACATCAATCTAAATACATAACTTTTCTTTGGCTAAAAACTTAATGGTTTATTGTTTCATTTTCAAACCTTACAAGTTGTTGTATAATTTTGTTTTTGTTCCTGTTGCAATTTTGGTTCTACTGGCAAAGATAAAGGATGGTAAAAGCAACTCTTTATAATATTTTTTAAATTAATTACCACTACCAAAATGACTAGGCATAAGGATATCGAAACAGTGTGTATTTTTTGTTCAGAGTGAGGCAACATTGTACTGATTACTAAATCAACCGGTTTGACTTCAGTGTATTGCCTTGTTAATGAGGTCTGGTGTTTGCCAACTGTAAATTAACAACTTCTTTGAAGGATTTCTCTGTCCTTGAGAAAATGTTTCATTTAGCTAAAAAAGCCAACAAAAGGCTTAGTGGTTCCTTGCATAGTTTTATATGAGAAAATTCAATTACATACTGTTACATAAACATGTTCAAGTTTTGATCTGACATGATGTTTCCCTTCCACAGCGTATTGTTGTGTTCTGGTACTCACTATGGTGATTTCTACACACTATATTTGAGGCAAGGAATCAAAAGTTGTTCCAACATTATTCAAATGATTGAGTCAGCTCATGATGTGATCTGAACTACAGGAATCGCTTCAATACAATTTTCCTTCCTTCTACTTTTGATAACTAGGACACTGTAGCTTCCAGTTTACTTTCATACATAATGAATGAGTCTGTTTGCCTAAGGGTATGTCTAGTCTTACAGGCCATGTGTGTTTAATTTCTTGAGATTCCTCCCAAGAAGGAAATAAAGTCAAGCTTTAAAAAGTGTTCTTTCTATCAAGTTTGACTTCAGATGACTCTTTGGGGATAACTTGTCAAACAGAAATCACCTTGAAGCAAATATCGCATCATCATGAAGAAGAAATAGGACGCGAACTTCATAATGTTTCTCTTGAAGGTATCGCAAACCAAACACTGGTTATGTTAGTACAATATATGTTGCTGGTTTGTCTCATGAACAGATACTTACTTTGACCATGTCTGCCACTTTTCATAACAAAGCACCAACACATAGCTTAGGCCTACCACAATGTCACAGCAGATGTTGTAAGGCCTTCCCTAATTTGCATTTCAAAAGGAGAGACCTCTGGGCTGAAGTTGGTAATGCTTACCAAATTTAATGATATAGCTTTACATGCTAACGTTTCATGGGCAAGAAAATCTCGAAAGTGTTTTTCAAAATAAACCAGGAATTAAAATATGGGTTGAATATGTTGTGGAATTACACTGTAAGACTATGTACAGTGTAACCTTTTATATGGAAGTGCAACAGATCTGTATTACACCAGATACATATGACATATGACTCCTTGTTTCACATTTTATTCTTTTTATGTGCTTATCTAGGGAGGGATGGGAGGGGTGTTAGGAGGGGGTGGGAGAAGAGGAGTTGAAGGGGTGTTGGAAAGGGATGGGAGGAGAGGAGTTGAAGGGGTGTTGAGAGGGGGTGGGAGGTGTTGAAGGGGTGTTGGGAGGGGAGGAGAGGGGAGGAGAGGAGTTGAAGGGGTGTTGGTAGGGGGTGGGAGGAGAGGAGTTGAAGGGGTGTTGGGAGGGGGTGGGAGGAGAGGAGTTGAAGGGGTGTTGGGAGGGGGTGGGAGGAGAGGAGTTGAAGGGGTGTTGGGAGGGGGTGGGAGGAGAGGAGTTGAAGGGGTGTTGGGAGGGGGTGGGAGGAGAGGAGTTGAAGGGGTGTTGGGAGGGGGTGGGAGGAGAGGAGTTGAAAGGGTGTTGGGAGGGGTGTACATGTAATTAGGAAAATGATGTTGACAAATACTTAAGATACATTGGGAGATAGAGTTGTCCACAGATAGTGGGCACATGCAGGGTATGGTGACTAGCAAGAGGTGAATCTTCCATCATTTGTCATTTATTTGTCACTTATTATGTAACAAAGGGACAGAGGAGCAAGGACTAAATTGTATAGTGAGAGTTAGTTCAGCTCTGACCAAAGCTTTTGCCTTACCTGTTTATTCATACTCTGTTTCATTATAGAAACAACCTGGAATTTATACTGTGTAATATACAACAGACCTTAAAACCATCTCATCTTTCTGAAACATTTGTTAGAGGAAGAATCAGAGCATGCAACAAACTGTAAACTAAAACTTTTAGCATCACTCTGAACATATAACAAACACTATGACCATGTGACTTCTTTTAGCTCTAACCATTTGCCAGTTCTGATAAGAACGAATCTTTAACTGTTTGTTAAAAGAAATGTTACAACATTCAACAATAGACCAACATCTGCGAATATAAGATATTAGGAATTAGGAATGATCAGATTTGTGCGCTAACTTACTTTTCTGTGATACTCTTGTGCATCTTAAAGTTTTCCTCTGTCAGCTGATCTGCGCACCATTCCATCAAGGAAAGCCTTCCATAACGCAGCGTCCTGCGCCCTGGAGGGGTCTCTGGGAAGGGAAAATGAAAAAAATGAAAAAGACAGGGAAAATGCTGGAACCTCAGATGGTAACCAGAAAACCAATTGGCCTTTGTGATTCCTAGAAATATAATTTGCTCAAAATTCCACACACATGTAAAAAGTAAAAAATTTGGCTGAAAATTAAGCAAGAACCAGAAAAGATCAGAGATTTCCAGCTCTTATTTGTAGCACTCCTTAGTGGGCATCAACAATTTAGTTCACTAGTAAGGATTTTCCAATATATAGAATTTGTTATTCCAAAAAATTTCAATATCCAGAAAGAACAGTCTTCCTATGTGAAATGTAGACACATAAATGTTTGAGCAAACGGAATGCCATTCAGAGATTAATTTTTAGTACATTTTTTTTTTAATAAAACGGACTCCCCAATTGTTCTCACAGCTGCTACGTGAAGCAACATGAAGACTAGAATGATGAACTCAGTATTGTGTTTATGTTTGATAGTACTACTATAAAGCTGTATATTGAGTATGAATGAGACTAGAATGATGAACTCAGTATTGTGTTTATATGTGATAGTACTACTATAAAGCTGTATATTGAGTATGAAGGAGACCAGAATGATGAACTCAGTATTGTGTTTATATGTGACAGTACTACTATAAAGCTGTATATTGAGTATGAAGGAGACCAGAATGATGAACTCAGTATTGTGTTTATATGTGACAGTACTACTATAAAGCTGTATATTGAGTATGAAGGAGACTAGAATGATGAACTCAGTATTGTGTTTATATGTGACAGTACTACTATAAAGCTGTATATTGAGTATGAAGGAGACTAGAATGATGAACTCAATATTGTGTTTATATGTGATAGTACTACTATAAAGCTGTATATTGAGTTCAATGGAGACTAGAATGATGAACTCAGTATTGTGTTTATATGTGACAGTACTACTATAAAGCTGTATATTGAGTACGAAGGAGACCAGAATGATGAACTCAGTATTGTGTTTATATGTGACAGTACTACTATAAAGCTGTATATTGAGTATGAAGGAGACCAGAATGATGAACTCAGTATTGTGTTTATATGTGACAGTACTACTATAAAGCTGTGTATTGAGTTTGAAGGAGACTAGAATGATGAACTCAATATTGTGTTTATATGTGATAGTACTACTATAAAGCTGTATATTGAGTTCAATGGAGACTAGAATGATGAACTCAGTATTGTGTTTATATGTGATAGTACTACTATAAAGCTGTATATTGAGTTCAATGGAGACTAGAATGATGAACTCAGTATTGTGTTTATATGTGATAGTACTACTATAAAGCTGTATATTGAGTTCAATGGAGACTAGAATGATGAACTCAGTATTGTGTTTATATGTGACAGTACTACTATAAAGCTGTATATTGAGTATGAAGGAGACTAGAATGATGAACTCAGTATGTTTATATGTGATAGTACTACTATAAAGCTGTGTATTGAGTATGAAGGAGACTAGAATGATGAACTCAGTATTGTGTTTATATGTGATAGTACTACTATAAAGCTGTATATATTGAGTTTGAATGAGACTAGAATGATAAAATCAGACTTGTTATTGTACTTTTGCTTCGGCTGGAATAAAATAAGCACAAGAATATCAAAAGTATCTGGATGGCTGTATTTTCATAATTGTGTTAATTAAATATTCATGAATGCTGCATGCTTTAATTTATTGTTATTCTAATTCATTGTTGCTGTAACATTACCATGTTTTATTACTTAATGTAAAATTAACAATATTATTAGCATTAATAATTGAAAAAAAATAAATAAATAAATCAAGTATTTAAATAACCATAAAGTCCTTGGTAATTTGATATCATTGGGCTGGTCCTGGGTTGAGGACTTTTTCAAATCTCATTTTCTCTCAACCTGTAACTCATATGAGTATATGCTTTTGGTGAAGTGTTGATTTGCACTTTTCTAGTCAAATTTACAACAAATATTACAACTTTTCAAGAACTCTATTAACACTTACCACTTAATTAATTATCACTAATTACCCAGTAATTGGCAAGCATTCAATATATTCAACTTGATTGATTGTAATAATGGTACAGCTAACACTAAGAATGAGTGGTAATGATGCTATGAAGTCATGACCCAACACCAACATTTTATGCTATTTTCTTTAAGAGAAATGTTAATCCAACAAATTGTAGAAACTAGTAATATTTGTAATCTACTTAAAGTGTTACCTAGAACTGTTTCTTTAAAATATTAATGACATTCCCAGTTGGTGACAAGTCATCCCAACTACGTTTATTGATTTGTTCAATACTTCCTATAATTCAAACTGAATTTGTTGAAGGAAACACCTTTCCCTGCATATAACGAGACTTACCTTTGCTGTGTATAGTAAAATGAAGAATTATAACCCAGAGCAAGTCAAGCAAACTCTTCACATCTCCTTTCATTATATCTAAGAAAGGGGGAGAAAAAGAATGCTATAATATCAAAACACATCTACTTCCAATATACATCAAAATCAAACAAAAGTCCTTTGAAATGATATAACAAAGAGATGACAAGAATCACATAAAAGCCAAACCTATCTCTGTACAAAATATCTAGGAAATAGCAACAATCAGGATTTAATCAATACTGCAAGCAATGTATTCACTTCATAGATGACTCTAAGACGACACCATTAATTTCTTCGTCAATGTTAGTGGTGATTCATAAATATTTCATAAAACTAACGAGTCAAACGATGATATTAATTCACTCAACTCCTTTTCCATGATCATTATTCATACGTGTGTGTGTGTGTGTGTGAACGTGTAAATATGTCAGTGTGTATGTGTATCACAGAGGGATTTATTTTGGGGGGAATATAGCCTACGTTTAAGCCTGCGTTTTCACAATAAACGAACGTGCGCATGGATTTAGTTATTTTGGGCCTGCTGAGTGGAACATACTGTAAAGAGAAATATGTACTGTACATTGGCATTTACATTATAAAGTTACTTGTTAAGTTATAGCCCTGCTTTTATTTTGGTTGGTATATTAATATCATTTAATTTCTTCTACTGTTTCAACACTGAGTCTTTTGCAGTATTTAAAATTATATATTTTGCAATCCCTTTTGGGTATAATAATTTTTTTTTTTTTCACATTTTTTTTTTTGTAGGGAGAGGGGATGGGAGGAGGGGTTGGGAGGAGGGGTGTTTTTTATTAATCTCTTATTAAGCTTTCTGAGCTTTTCAGTATTGATTGAAGGTATGATAGAAAATCATCTACTTTTTATCGGGGGAGAGGGGTTGGGAGGAGGGGGAGGGGGAAGGAGGGGTGTTTGTTAGTAATCTCTTATTAAGCTTTCTGATAGTTTCAGTATTGATTGAAGGTATGATCAGAAAATCTTCTACTGTTTCAACACCAAGTCTTTTGCAGTTTTTACAATTATATATTTTGCAATCCTTTTTGGATTTAATAATCTTTTTATTCTTCACCATTTTTTTTGGGGGGAGGGGTTGGGAGGAAGGGGAGTGCTGGAGGGGGAAGGAAGGGTGCTTGTTTTTAATCTCTTATTAAGCTTTGAGCTTTTCAGTATTGAATGTAGGTATGATAGAAAATAAATTGTTACGCTTAACTTATGACATCCGGTAACAATAGTTTACCACATTTAACTGATTTTCACACCCTTGTTTGTTTACATTTCAATTCTTCTAGTAATTGCCATGCATATATGTCATAAAATATAATACCTTCTATTGTGATTGCACTGTTAAGGGGGAAACCATCCCCCACAAGAAAATAAAAATGGCAATTTTGCATGCATCATTAGCACAAAATAGCATAAAAACATGAATGTTTTTAATCTTGATATTGTCACTTTTCTGTCAATTTAGAGGTCATAATACAAACATCGCTGCTAAATTTCAGTACTAATTATTATGAATTAAACGATTTAAACCCCATATTCATAATTCCAGCCCCCCCCCCCCCACCCATCCTTGTGGAATTGTATTTTCTCCATCAGTTTATTGTCGGTGTTTGCATTTACAATTATAACAAATAAGACATTAACATTTTTGTTATTGATATTACTCCATCCGTATGGATTAGAAACGACATGCACTGTAAGCTTCTATACTACTATGAGCATGTTACACTTCAAGACTTTGATACTCATAAAAGTCAACAATAAGTATCATTTTGATACATTTCAGACTCTATGAACCCCTTCTCTTGGCCAATGTATTGATTTTTCATTTATTTTTGAAACTTTTAGCTATTTAACTCACCCTTAGGGGACGATTTAAGCTTGATTCCATGTTGTGAAAAGTAATTGAAGATTGCCTGAATTTGGTTCAGGGCAGTCTCATCTTCATCTTCGGTCTGCGGGCAAACGTAAGAGAAATATAGTAAACAAATAATCATTCCCAAACCTGATAAACAGGGTGACAAGCTCCAGTATGCAAGACACTGTGGCTTCTGACTGGCACCCCCCCCCACCCCCAGCAAGAAATGCCTATACAGTATAGGGATGTACCGACTAAGGGCTGGATAGTTCAGTTGGTTACGCACAGGGGCTTGTCACTCAGAGGTCACTGGTTGGAAGCCCATTCTAGCCAGAAATTTATTTGCTCTTTTCCATCTTCTAAAATTTCCCTGTCAGTTTTCCATTAATTATTTACTAATATAATTATATATCAAAAAGGAGGTTCTCATAAAATTCCTTCCCTGCCCCTTTCTGCATTGTATTGAAAAAAACTGTGGCATGATACCTGGTTACCAGGTATGCAAGGTACTATGGCTTCTGACTGGCAACCCCCACCCCCCACCCCAGCGAAGAAATGGCTATATAGGGAGAGATAACCACCAACTAAGGGCTGGGTAGCTCAGTAGTTAGAGCACAAGGGCTTGTAACTCAGAGGCCACTGGTTGGAATCCCATTCTAGCCAACCAGTTCTTTGCCCTTTTTCCAAACTAAGTTAATGTCAATAAATATATATTAACATTGTACATAATAGTGTTTTGCAGGAGTGGTTAGGGATGACAGTTTCTTGTGGTTCTTCGCTCAATGTACATGTTTACCTGTGTTAATATTTCATGCATACTGTCTCTTGAAAGCAACTATTACAGGGTATGTAAAACCTCCAGGAATTGGCAGAGGTTAAAAAATAGTAATTCATTGATGGGTCATAACCATGTTCTTCAACAAGTTGGTTATCAACCTAAATCTTTTTTCTTCATTATTTTTTTTCTTCCACGGGGAGGGGGGAGGATGGGAGACAGGAGGGGCATAGAAGTTTGAAACAGTTAACCTGATAGGCACTTTTGTTGGTTGCCATCTGTACTGTCGTTTCTTTCGTGCCCTGTTTTGGGTATTAATGCGGTTCTCTCACCTCTGCACAGGTTATTTCAGCATTATTCAGGACATCAATTAACAGAGCAAAGATCCGTCCATCCTGCAGTTCTTCTGCATCAGTCACTAAGACACCTCTCTCACACAGTAAACTGTTGGCCCAATTCAGGTACATCTTAAAGAAAAGAAAAGAAAAATATACTTATTTGTTAATAAGCAAAATTGCACCATTGCCAGTTGTAAGGTACAGTTTTAAAGTGTCATCTCTAACATTATAAGCCACTTTTTCTCATTTGTGTGTTTCTACTGAATATTATATGAGGCAATACTTTTTCTTCTTTAACATGCAAAGTAATGTTTGCACATACGTGAAAACCCATCAGTCCAAGAGAGCTATATGATGAAAAATTCTTAGTTTCTCCAAATATTTTATTCCTAACCAGTGAATCCAAAATAGAAAATAATTGTGTTCCAAAAAGTTGATCTCTTACTTACATTTTTGCATTGGTAAACCTTTGACTAATTTCCTTACCCCTAAACAGATTACCAACTAGCTATGTTATCTTTCCTTTAAAAGATGGAATAACTTCAAAGAATGGTGCTTTTTAACACTAAATAAAACACTTCATGGTATACCATTCCAAACTTTCCATGTCTGTTTTGAAAATTAAACAGATGAATCCCACTAATTATGCAACAATATTACTTCAATGCAAGGACATAGCATTAAACAGTTGTACTGCAAAGAATGTTTCTTACCTGCAAGACTGAGCTGTATAATGCCATGTTTAGTTCTCCCCTCTTTTGACATATACAGAAGAATTACGTCACAGCCCGCAAGATGCTGTGCACCCTCAGGCCAACATGTTACAACTAGACATCACCGATGAAATCAATAGTTTTGTATCTGATGAAATTAATGAAAAGAAAAATAAGTAAACTGATAACAGATGGCTATTTCAAAATGTGTTGTTTGTTGCATCAACATAGGCCTATATCATTATCACAACAGACTTAGCCTAGCCTACATCTCTTTAATTAAAGTCAGGCCTAATTGTGGGTGTAGCCTAACATTAGAACTTATCAGACTATCAGTTCCACAATAGTAAATATGGTTTGCACTTTGACTAAGCATTAACTTGAGGATAGCTACAGTACAACTACAGTGGCTTGTGCTGCATAGACTACAGTACAGGCTAGACCCAATGTTAAATAGCCTAGATGCTATTAAACTTAATTTTAAGTTCGCCTAAAGTTTGACCTAACGTTATGCGACAGCCGCCTCCTAAGTATTTGGGCATGGAAGTTAGGCTATAGCTTATATTTATAATCTGCAGCATACGTATAAACTATAAAGCGCGTGTGGAATTAGGCCTAGTCTAGGTCCCTAAAAAAGAAGGCCTAAGCCTAGAAGACGTTATACCTGTCTCATCAGTCTTTAGAAGCGGAAGAGATCTATCAATACTGTCGTGGTAATATGCTAGGCTACTTTTTAAACATTTGGTTTACTGTTATGTACGATGTGTACCGTACCGAATATACAAATATTATCTTTCCTGTTACTCACAAGGCGTTCCACGCAACACAAGTGCATCATTACTAAAGAACGCCGAAAGGTCAGCCTGTTGTACGGAACCTGTGAGCTCGAGAACTGCCGTGTAGTACTTGGTCAAAATAAGTCGTTACACTTTATGATACCTAATACTTTGTTCTATCATGGAAAAACCCGTAATAAAAACTGAAAGAAAAAATCATTCCAAAGCTGTGACTAAACACGTTTCATTCTTTTAGAAAACATGTTATCCAAGCCATGTATTATAAGGAAAGTCAATCAAAGCATAAAAATGCAGTACTTTACAAAGTGAAAATGAAACAAATCAGATTTTAAAGAAACCAATCGGTTTTAAGCTTCTCAATTGAAGCAGATTCATGCACCCACTTTCAACTGATTATTATTTTTTTTTAAAGATATTTCAAACTTTTTGCCCTTTTTCAATTCTAAATATTTGTCATACGTTTCTTCTCTGAAAAGGGGGTCTCCAAATCTCACATGCAAATATCTTAAACCAATAAACACAGTAGAGCTGATTGACCTGGAGTTTATGTCAATCTCCAGGGTTTCACTAAAGTCCAAATATTGGGGACCAAGGTCCAGGTTTTCTCTTGGAAATCCAGGTGTACAGTTTTTGGATGGGGGAGGTGGGTGGCAGGGGTGACACAATGTCTGGAAGAGACCATTCAACACCAACTACCATATAAATTTGGTATTCTTCTGAACTTTCCCAGTTGTACATGAGAAACAGAACCACTCACTAAAATCAGGGAGTTGTTATGGAACAACTACCTGGCTTGACCATTGAAATAATACAGTGTGTTTAATCAGGGAGTTGAAATATAATAACTCCCTGGTTTAATAATGAATTTGAGCAGAGGAGCGTTCAGTATGGCTTGCATTACCAACTCGGGGAGATATTCAATCTCCCCTGTTTTGGCCCAAAACAGGGGAATCGGGTGGTATTTGCTATAGGCAGGGAAGATCTTAATGAAAGCAGACCCAGTCCTTGCCAAAATGATTATCAAATATATAATAGGATGAGTCAAAAACACTATCAAAAATCCAACTTTTAAAGTCTAACCATTCAACAGTTTATACCATTATTCCGCAAAGCTCTACATATGTGAGGATTTGGGGATGGGGAGGATGGGGGGGGGGATTGGATTCTGAAAATGTGATCAGCTATCGAAAGAAACCACCCACAACTTGAGTTTCGTGGGTAGGCGTTTGAAAATTGGGGTTGTTGCCTTAACAGAAATGCAACCTGCTTAATAGGCATGATGCCATCTGATAGGTGCAAGGTCCATCTTACTGACAGAGGTAAGGTTAGCTGGCTGGGGGTGGCTGGGATGCGGGTCAGGAACGGACAACTTTCACGTTCTACCAAAATGAGCAAAGAGATATAAATGAGCAGTGAGAAACGAGGTAACATAGCAACCACTGTTTATTCAGACTTGTTAAGTATCATAGAGTACGTTCATTCAATGACATGAACTTAACAAGTTTGGCATGTAAATATACATAAAAGAGTTAGGCTTACATACTAGAGCATTGTTTGTGCTTGTATGCAATAAACCAACATGTGATGTAATTCTATGAACAATCAAATGATAAAAAGGTGTTTATATGAGACTGTGGAGGCCAAGGGAAACTCGTTGGTAACCCTTGCATCCTCCCCACCAACCTCCCCCCTCCCCTTCACTTCCAACACCAATCCTTGCCTGCCCTCATTCTCTTTTCAAAACTTTTACACTTCTAATTGTCAAAGACATAAATTTGACTGGTCTGACAACAAAAGTTCACAACTTTTCTCTGACATTCCTGGTTTATCCTACGACAAGGACAGAAATGTTTGATGGTAGAAGAGAGGTTGCAAGTGAATGAGTGCAGGGAACTGGTGGGAGAGGGTGGGGGAGGGTGGAGGTGGGTGTACAACTACCCCATAACTACATCATATGGCTGAGGCAAAAGTCTACATTTTCTATACAATGATACTGTTACTATACACCACATCTTGACCAGTTTGATTGTTGTGGAATATGATTAATTTTAACAGCAATCTAAAAATTTACATCATTTATTAAAACACTTTCTTTGCTATAAAAAGTCAATTTGTGTCATTATTTTATCATTAGTTTTTTTTTCAGTCAATTCCTTATGCACATCACCTTTGGTTAATATACACAAACATTTCATTAATAATTGTGAATTTTGTAGGGAAACTTGTTTTCATATTTTAAAGTCTTTCAATATTAACATGTTGAACAGAACTTATTCACATTACAGAGGAAACATAAGGACCACATTTCTCAAAAGTCACATCACTTATAAAAAAATCGAAGCACAAAAATTTTTCCATAGGACACAAGACGAAAAAATATATCAAGTCTCTGTGGCATTGCCATGACAATGAAAATACTCCGCTTTTGTGAATTCACCATACAAACAATGATGATCTTGTCTGTGAAAGCGGCTGGAATGCAAGACTAATAAAATAGGTTCATCTCTACCATATGTGGGTACTGAGTGGATGTTCTGTACCTATTTTAAACAAGTTATCGAGTACCAAGTAGGCTACGTTGAGGGGTAGCTTGTGCTGTAAATTTTCCCAACAGACAAGCAAACAATTTTCAATCAAAATGAAAAAGAAAGAAAAAAGGCTGGCTTTGGTCTCAATTGATACCAAAAGCTGATGATGCCACCAATGGTAGAGAAATGTAGACTAAGGTCTAGTGCATATAGCTTTAAAGCTGCATACTGAGTTTATAATAAAAGAGACCCCCCCCCCAAACAAACAAACAAAATCAGATTTTAATTTGAAAACCTGTGTGTTTAGAAGGTGAGCAGTAACATCACTTGATGATAAAATATACTTATTGCTTTTAGGTTATGAATAAATGTAATAACTTTATGATGAAATAATTTGGGCGATTCATTATCTTTTGCTACATAAGATTTGGTAACCCTGATCACAAAAAAAAATTAGATGTCCAAATTTTGGTGTCCCTGCTACAAAAACAACCATTGTGCTGAACTAAAAAAAAATTCTCCTGAAATTCTCCTTTTTTTGGGGGGTTACTATCATGAAAGGTAAAATCATTACTCAGAAAATACCTTGACTTGCTGCATAGCATGGACACCAAAATTTTCATAAATTTAACCTCTTATTTATGCTAATGAAATTCCCCTGTTTTAAGAATTATTTAAGTTTTCTGGTACTTTTCTGGTACTTCTATCTCTTACAAACTCAATATGCAGCCCTTATTATGTTATCATAGCATGGAATCATCTTTTTTTTCTTTTTCTTTTATGTTCAACCGGAATTAATAGTTTGACTGTTTTTCACTGGCTTTAATCACATTCAAAAATAACTTCTTTCTTAACTGCTTAACAACAACAAAAGCAGTTTCTAACCAAGAAGGTGTCACAGTGGTTTGCATACAAGACCAAACAATATACAAGACACCTATCGACTCCCAATCTCTCAATATTTTCTTCTTTCCAAGACAAAAAAAAAAACATTTTTTTTGTTGTAAGCTTTTAAATTATTTACAAAATATATGTTTCAAAAGAATTTTGACAAATATCCACAGAGCCTTTTTTTTTTACTACAGACCACAAAAGTTTCCTTTGATGAATTGCTACACATGACACACTACAACACAAACAAGATAAGAAGAGAGATTTTCCTAATCCAAACCACTTTTGTCTAAATTAATTTGTTAATCAGGTCACCACCTTTGCTTGCTATGTTTTGTGTAAAAAGGATCAGAATAAGAAGAAGAACAAGAAGAAGAAGAAATAAAACAAGTTCTCTTCCCTACCATAACATATAATTAAAATTTAACCCCTCCTTGAGTTCTCCTTTTCCCCCTCTTCCTTTTAGTGGAATAGCAATCCTCAGACTAAGACACTGCTGCGAACGGATAAACTCAAACGATGAGCATCGATTACAAAGGAAGCATAGCGAGGACTACATCGAGTATAAACCTGACAAATTGCTTTACGACTTATTAAACACAACCGAAACTATCTGGTGATCGACGAAAGACGTTTCAAGCCCTTGTCGATAAGATCATGTTCTCTGTACTACTCCCCCCCCCTCGGTTCTACTCCCCCCTCTCTCTCAATCACCAGTGAACCAAAAACCCTGTCTTTCTTTCCTACAATTTATTATAAACAACCTGTCTGGCTTGTAATGTAACTAACTGGCAAGAGTTCACATCCTCCATATGCCAGCTCTCCTCAATTCCTCATTGTCACCATCACCCCCCCCCCAACCCCACCCCCAGTTTAATTTCTCCAACTTCACTGCAATGAATTGCCAAATCAAAGCAAAAACATAAACCATTATAATTTTGCATAATTTTGCATATCAAAACAAAACAAAACAAAAAAAAGGAAAAAAAATTGAAGGAAAAAAAAAGAATGGAAAATGCAAAATAAGAGAGTTGTTACTAACTGCCTAGCACAGGTCTCTCCCTACCACATGACCTGCATGGTTTAAACGGAAGACTCAACCTCCCTCCTTCGGTTCAATTTTTTTTTTTTGGTCTTTTTTCTGTACATGACATCGGGTTAAATTTTTTAAACATCTAATGTAAGAGCCAAGTCTATAACTTACAAACGGTGATAAAATTTTACAATATTTTTACACAATTATTTCTTCCTTTTTTTTTTTCTTACAGCCTCCAGGAGAGATTCAATATGAGCATCCTCATTTCCATGGTTGTTTCTATTAATTGTTCTGTCAACTCTTCTCTTTTTCTAAAGTTGAGTTCGTTGTCCTTTTTTTAATGTCTCATTGTTCTATGGACCTTTTTGAGTCTGCTCAACATGTTTCTGCAGTATGTGACAGACTTTTAACAACAATATACAACTGGTCAGGTGGATTGCAATCAAAATATGACATATTTCCTTAAAACTTGCAAAGGTTAAAAAAAAAAGAGAAAACTGAAGACCTTAATGTCACAAACAACTTCAACATTTTACTTTGAAATAAAGATTAAAAAAATGATAAAGCGCTTTATCCCATACACATTTTTTCAACACAATGGTTTACACACAGAAGCAATTCCATTATTACAATAGGGGTAGAACTAGCATTATTTAAGGAGAGAAAAAAAATGAAATATTGGTACTTCGGAATGATGGAAATTTTTAAAGGAATACGTAACAAAACAAAGCCATCCCCTGTTGGATATAAATAAAGGATTTCAGTCATACCGAGCATTTGGCACAAGCCCATTTATCAAACTGTTCGAACTCACAATCCAACTCATTGGTACATCTTCAAAGGAAAAGCAGCCATTTTATCACTTAGTTTGACAAAAATGCAGAAATAAAGATTCAGATTGGATTAAAGAGAGAAAATCGTTATCTATTAGTGCATGGTGAAGAAATGGTGAAAGTGTAGGTTAGGTTGACATGCACAAAATGTGTGTTAGGCTTACCAACTAATCATGAAGGTATTAAAAGTCTATTTAAAAATATATATCAGATGAAAGTGTCGATTAGGTCGATGTGTGCACAGATAAGTTATGCTGACTCAAAAATTAATGAAATTAATTAAAATCACTTTCAATAATAGCATGCAAGCTTAGGCTTGGTTGTGATGCACATTAAGTATGTTAGGCTAGACAACCAATACTGTACCATGGTGATCCACCTCTCTTGAACTTTACATGAGTTAATACTATGGTTTGAAGATTTTCAACTTTCTTTTAACATCAATCTGATCAGCAATAATAAGGGTCTGAAATCTTTTGAGTGAAGAAATCATGATGAAATAGACGATAACTACCTAAATTTGGCATATAATATTGATGTCTAAACATTATACAAAAATTACTACTACAAGTATTACCATCTGAATCTAATCACATTTACATTAAATATTTCCCCAAATTATAGATATGATACGGTAATCTTATTATACATTATCCCAAGATATTTGAGTGACATGAAAACTGCAATCGTTATCCTAAATATGAAAAAAAAAGAGCCGTACAAAGACTCCTCCCCTTCCTCTCCCCCGAGATTCCCCCCCCCCCCAATATAGGTCCCTAATGTAATGACTCAGACTCTTGGTGGTACCTTGACACTAGAATGGTTAAGTTTGTAAACTCAAGTATTGATTTACCAGGTTCAAACACTCTACACAACACAGCCTCCAGCAATAAATAGACCAGACAAAAGAATCGTTGATTTCTGTTTCACTTGATCCAAATTAACTGGAAAAGTGACTGAAATCAACAAATACATTCCATAAATTCTGTCCACATTATACAAAAATTACTACTACAAGTATTACCATCTGAATCTAATCACATTTACATTAAATATTTCCCCAAATTATAGATATGATACGGTAATCTTATTATACATTATCCCAAGATATTTGAGTGACATGAAAACTGCAATCGTTATCCTAAATATGAAAAAAAAAGAGCCGTACAAAGACTCCTCCCCTTCCTCTCCCCCGAGATTCCCCCCCCCCCCAATATAGGTCCCTAATGTAATGACTCAGACTCTTGGTGGTACCTTGACACTAGAATGGTTAAGTTTGTAAACTCAAGTATTGATTTACCAGGTTCAAACACTCTACACAACACAGCCTCCAGCAATAAATAGACCAGACAAAAGAATCGTTGATTTCTGTTTCACTTGATCCAAATTAACTGGAAAAGTGACTGAAATCAACAAATACATTCCATAAATTCTGTCCACCAGCATGATGATAATTAAATTTTGACTGATCCATGAGAGCATATAATGTTTACAACTTTCTTTTATGACTATCAGGTGACTAGCAAATTAGCCAATGAATATTTGAGTACGTTCAAAACCATCGACAACTAGTTTAATACGTCTAGTCAAATTTCAGCAGGTACTGGCACCAGCCTGTTTGTCTTCTTTTATTTCCATTAATAAGAGGAATTTTCCCCTCCCTTTTTTCTGATTAAATTAGACACAGATGTTTGATAAACATTTTTTAGTCTTTTACAATGTTATAATTCAGAATTTTTTCTTTGCCCTTATGGCAAACGGAATTCCTTCCCAGTTTTCTCGATACTGACTAAAACGGAGCTGATTGACGATGGTTTCATGATTATCCAAAATGATTACCTGATATGCAAATAGGGTGGTGGTTAATAAAGTATCTCGGAAAACAATGTAAGGACTCCTTTAAATAATCTGCTTTAAGATTTACAATTCATGGTCTGGTCATATGTTGCATTCATTTGTTTTAAATTTAATAGTCGTTTTCATAAACTTCTGTAAAATGTTGATTTTGTTTCTATCAATGCAGACTGATATAAAAGAAAGTACAATACTATACGGCCACAGGAAATATTGCTGCATCATGCATGTAAGATGGTATATATCAAAGCAATACTAAGGTGCTAGGGAGGGATGGTAAGGGAGAGAGGTGAAGGAAGGGGGGTAGCTCTCTTTAATATTCTGATACAGCTGCTAAAATTCAGAAGCCATCACTCTGACTTACTGAACCAGTTCTGGGGGACACAGAATTTATATCTTCTGATGAAAAACTGATTAAAATATTTTTTTTGGGGGGGGGGGGAGCACAGTTACCATGGCAACAACCATAACACTGCTTTGTAAGATTACAATTATAATTGTTAAGGGCAACAGACTGAGAGACATAGATTATCAGAGAGGGAGATAGAAATAAAGCGAAGAAGAGGCAGAGAAGAAAATATGCATCATCTAAAACACTTGATAAAACGGCAGCAATTCCCTTCTGACTCATACCATATACGCTATCGACAAAACATCGAAAAAATGAACTTGATGAAAACATCAACAACGAATCATCATCATCATCCAACAACACTGCTGCTCCGGACTTCCTTCCATGTTGTTCTTTCTTTCTTTCCTTTTTTATTTATTTTTTATCTATTTTTTTTCTTGCTTTCGTTTATCCAGCACCGACGAGACAACCAAAGAGGCAGACTCTGATACCTTTATAGCTTCTCTCATCATCCATGAGAGATGGACAAATTACAGGGTGGGAGGAGGGAGGGGGGTCAAGAATGGCTCTCCTGGTCACTGGTGATTCCTGGATGGATCGTTTACAATGATGAAGTGAAAAACCGAGACTCCAGTTGTACCCCTGGAGACTACCTGACCTGGCTGGTGCTATTCGTAACAGCTGCGGCTGCCGGTGCTCTGGCCATGGCCCCATGGTTCTCCTCACCATTTTCCTCTGCAAAAACAAAAAGAAACGACATGAACATTTAATAAACATCACCGATGATAATTTGGATTTGCACAGTTTTAAGCTTTTGAAGGACAACTACCATGATGACATGACAGGCTTACCCACTGTGTTCCATTTTCTGGAGTAAGGAAGGGCTTGATCAGTCAAAATAGGTTACATCCAAAAACAACCATATCTCAAGTTAGGATGGTCTTTCCAGCTGACAGAGTGGAATATATTTGTTTCCTCTTTAATAAAAGCATTTACACAGTCTGTCTAAGGAATCTCCCTTTACTACCTACAGAAACTTGTTACATTGCTCTTAAGAAATAACACATTATGGCAACTGTTCACTTGCCCCCCTCACCCCCCTCACCCCCCCCTCCCTTCCGACCATTTATTTGTTATAAAAACTGCATCAAATACTCCAGATGTTTGGGAAAAGATGTACTCAATACTGGTATTGGATTTGTTTAAAAAAAAACCAATCCTATTCATCAGTTAAAATTTTCAAAAATATAAGCAAATAAATCTATATATACAAACTACAGATCGACCCACACTGACAACTGTAGCTGCTAGAATTTACACAGTATTGTCTTAAACTATAAACAAGGCAGTTAAAATCCGCAAGATCGCTGTAATACTGGTAAATTTTCTTCCTGCTTTGGCTTCTATTTTCTCCACCTATTTGTAAGCAATCACTAACTCCTGGAGTTTACTGTACTATGAGAGCATTTAATGTTTACAACTTTCTTTTATGACTATCAGGCGACTAGCATTGTTAGCCAATGAATATTTGAGTCAGTTCAAAACCGTCGACGACTAAGTTAATGTCTAGACAAATTTTTTACTGGTACCGGTGTGTTTGTCTTCCTTTATTTCCATTAATGACAGTGATTTTCCCTCGCAAATGTTTTGATGAATATTCAGTTTGTCTTTTACAATATTATAATATATTACAATATTATAATATATAAGATGTGCAAGAGGAACTCCTTCCATTTTTCTGCTGGTATATTAAACACAGCTTTGATAACACATTCTCTTCTGCATTCTTTCAATCATACTAGTTTTCCAAGTGCTTAATTTTAAATCATACTTGTTTCCAAGTGCTTAATTTTTCACCACAAATCAGGATTTCCATCTCCTCAATTTACTAAGCCTTCTCCGTGCCATACCTCAAAATTCAGATGAAGGAAGCATATCTTAAAATCTGTCAGCCCTCACATACACAGGCATCTCCTTTTTTTCTCCCCCCTCTAGGCCATTAGAAAGCCAGTTTAAGCACCTCAGGTGGCAAAAGATAATAGGTGTACAAACTGAACCCCATTTTTATTCCCCTACCTCTTCCCCATTCCTATTCCCCTAACTCTTCCCCTCTCCTATTCCCCTACCTCTTCCCCTCTCCTATTCCCCTACCTCTTCCCCTCTCCTATTCCCCTACCTCTTCCCCTCCTCTACCCTCAAATGCAATCCAATCTTTCTCTCCTGGTATTTCAGATTCTACATCTTGATATGTCTATGCCTGGCTTGATAGATTTCTCTTTACTGTGATATCCGACGAGAATAGGTTTAAAACTTAGTAACTTCACTATCTGACCCCAGAGGACAGGACCCTCATAGTACTAACCTGTGTACTCTTCCTGTCCGTTCAGTAATCTGTGGTCAAGGGTCATAGGGTCAATGGATTGGCTGCGAGTCATCCATGCTATGACCTCTTTGTACAATAGCTCTGTGGAGAAATTATGAAATCCGTATAATAAGGCGTGGCAAGCAATCACTACGTCAATGCAGGTTTCTAATTTGTGGCATGTTAGGGTGCCAACCTTGTGTGTAGCTTTAGTGCTGAGCTTATTTAACTTGGTCATTTCATTGAGGTTGAAGAAGAGGAGTAAGATATATTCTCTATATACTCTAAGTGTCATCTAAAAGAAGTGTTTGTACAAGGTGAAATGGTGGAGTTCCTTTACATGTCACCATTAAACCATTACCCCACTAACAAAAAGTACTTTCCCAAAGTCACCTCTTCATGTTAACAAGGTAACAATCTGTTCATATTGTTTTACTGATTGCTAAGGAGAGAGAGCAAAAGTCTAATGCAATCATGGAAAAACCAGTGATGCATCAAAGATAACGTACGTTGTGATTCCCTAATATAATTTAAAGAGAACGCATGACTGTAATGATGAAACTAACTGCTTCTAAACGACAACAAGGCTGTCTTTGGCTGGATGGGCATTAGTGTCTCCAAGTTTACAGTTGAATGCATTATCTAGCTCTCACTCGATTCCACTACTATTCATGTTAAGTTAAAAGTACTTACTCTTCCATACTTCTACTGTATGCTCCTTGTCATCGTCAATGAGATCACTGTATTGAAGGGTTGGTTTCTGTGGTAACAAACATAACAATATCATATATCAGTTTACAGTTTACAGTTAAGCCAGTGGTCTTACAGCTGTCAATGGTGGGGTACACACAAGGGGGGGTCAACCCTTCCCCTCCCCCTCATATAGAAACTTTCCTTGTCATGGTTGTTAAATTTGTCACTAATATATCAGGAGATGGGAAGAGGGAGAGAGTGAAGGCGAGGAATAAAATTTTTCTTGGTAATCAATTCACAAATTTTTCCCCTTCGGCCTTGCCCACTCTCCTCTACCTCAAAAGGAATTCATGGTTACCCCCTGACTGGCATCCGTTTCCTATTCTATATAAATGTGTGGTGACCTCATGACTGAATAATTGTATGTTGCGAATAAACGTCTAAATGACTGAATTACTAATAATTTACTAATCAACATCCTAATTGATTCAAACTTGAGACTGAAAGGAGCAAGAAATGCCTTTTTTTTTTCTACTTTCCCTTTGGAAGATTGACTTTCTTTAAAGGCACTCACTCCACTCCCATAGACTTCTTTGGCATCAAACCATACGTTGATGTACGGATGATTCAGAGCATTGTCCACTGAAATTCTCTTCTCTGGATCCACTACCAACATTTTCGAAAGCAGGTCTCTTGCCTGGGCATCTGAAAGTAAATAAATAATGATAAAAGTTCTCTCCTTTAAAGCATTAAATGTTTAATGCTGTTGGGTGACTAATGATCCTACCCTGCATGTGATATTAACATTTTCCATCCAGTTAAGGATGTTAAAACTATGTAAACGTACATTTGTATGAACCCCGACATTTGACCTCAATATGAAATAGATTGTGCTTTTATAACTGCTATGGTAGATTAACCTTATACAAGACAGATGAAAATATCTTAACCTTGACAACTTTGCACAGTTTAAGTTTCAAAATCCAAAGTTTTGAGGGGAATAAGGAGTACAGGACGGTGAAGAAAAAGAAGGAAAAGGAAAGAAAAACGTGTGAATCTTTGAATCACTACTTACTGCACAATTTGGTTGGTTCCGTTTGACTGTGCCTTTGAATGAAGAGCTCATCGGGGAACAGGTTATCAAAGGAATATCCGGTGTGGCGTGGCCTGTTGACGACGTAGTTTCTCACCATGGGCTGTAGTCTATCCAGGAAGATGGGTGGAGGACTGCCTAACTGCTCCACGATCTTATTCCACTGGTCGATATCTGACGGGGTTTTCACGGTCAAGGATAATAACATCCCGTCACAAATATTAAAGGAGACAGCTGCTGTCACATTGGACTTAAATGCCTTGATCACATTTTTAAAACACAAGTGGTCGGAACAGGGTCTTGTTTTACCCTCGGATGACCCTGGATCCTTCCACGTTGGAATACGGGGTGGCGGGGCGGGGGAGGGTGGTGGATCAAAATTGAACGAAAGAGCATTAGGTAAGCACAAAGGGGTCACAATGATTGTTTCCACAAATTAATTAGTTAGAGTACTACAGCACGCCTGCTGCCTTTAGACCCCCTCAAGATTCTTTTTTTATGGAAGTGACGCGCGTTCACATTACAGACTTGCATTTGCTGGGGAGGAGGGGAGGGGGGGTCATATCACCCTTGCATTCTGACATGTGAACAAGGGTTAAGCGCACTTACAATTGAGCAAATCTGTAAGAGGAAAACCTACAGAAGCCCAAAATACATTTGTCCTTTGTAAAAAGGAGTTTTGGAAGTGTTAAATTTCCTTCTGTTAGAAGACTGACCTATGCAAAACAATCACACTTCCATTGTTGATGAAATAGTGTAAAGTTTGGGTTGCAATTTGTTTTGTTCCCCCCCCCCCCTCCCCCCTATAGTATTCAAAATCTATGTAAAATGGTAGGCTCTGACGTACCAAAAGCAAGCTTCAGGAAATGAATTTATAGGTGATCAGATATCTCATAAGTAGGTTGTTTATGTTGACTACCTATGCTGGATGAGGGTCTACCTTAAAATAACACTAGCTAACCTAAGTCGTTGTTGTCTGAGACTAATAAGAAATCGTTGTGTTAGCATATTAGTGCTTATAACATTGAAGAATGCAAGCTTATAAAGCAAAACGATGGGCTTTCTCTTATTGGGGATACTAGAGTCACACACACACTTTAAGACAAACATCACTGTTACTACTACATCACAACATCAGTAGTTGTCTATTCCCAATATGAAACGAAAGTTAATAATAAAAAAAACTGCAAATCCATGAGGATAAAAAACATATTTGCTTCAATTTACTGCACTACTTAATTGTGCAGGGCCAGATAAAAAAACTTTAAAAAAGTTGAGTTTATTTTCTTCTAGTATCTTACAAATAAATTCTCTGCCCATGACAACAGACTGCTAGGTTGAAAATCATTTGCTTCTATAAATTTAAGTTTGCATATGTATGTTTAATTACTTAGCAACCAACAACCCCTTCATTTCTTGTTTGGACAGCAAGCAACAGACAAATTCACCCAATGCAGCAGCTTCCGTCATATATGTCCTAAGCATTTGATTTTTTTTTTTTTTCAAACGACTAAGGCAACATAGAAATGAGACAAGACTATTTGCGTCTTAATCTCTTTTCGTTCACGAGGACACTCCGAAGGTCACAGGTCTCACGTGGAAGGAAGCATCCACTTGGCAGACAGTAGGTGGAGGAGCTCAAACCGCCTTAGACATTAATTGGAAAAGGATACGATCGCCTCCTGGAAATAAAACACTTCCACGTATAAGTTCACCAAATATACAGCCGATGGACCAAATGTCAACTGCAGAGAGAAACATGGGTAGAGGGAGGATTGAAACATAAAAATCCAAAAAGGCTAAAATTGATTCAATGACCTCGATATATGCTGAATAAACGTAATGGTCGTGAACATTTTCCCTCTTGCCTCCCCCCCCCCCCTCTACCCTGCAACACTGCTGAAGTGAGTACGACAGGGGAAAACCAAAATCAATCACCAATAATGCAGGCTTTTAGACCTGCTTTACACAAAGTCAAAACTTGTTTTACCTTCAAAGAGATATTTTAATTGCCTAATTTGTCCTTCCTCAATAGGTGGAATATATTCAAGCGTTACAA
This sequence comes from Apostichopus japonicus, assembly GCF_037975245.1. Lineage (NCBI taxonomy): Eukaryota > Metazoa > Echinodermata > Holothuroidea > Aspidochirotida > Stichopodidae > Apostichopus > Apostichopus japonicus. The sequence continues at coordinate 2,753,927 of NC_092566.1, forward strand.
TCTTCAATAAATTACCTTTGAAATTTTTAGAGAGCTTAAGTTGGAACACAATACAAATGATCTTTGTGTATGTGTGAATGTGTATGTGTTCCTGTACAGCAAACATCATCTTTTCCTGACTGCATATTCAATAGTTGATATTAACTTACATAATACTACAACAGGCCAAAATAAATACACAAGTTGCTATGTGTTAGAACATCAAAATGCTTTGATCTACAAACCGTGAGGTTTTGAAATATCCTGCTCCAGTTATAAAGTACTGCAACTGCTTGAAAACACAAACAGTCCCTAACATCAAACAACACTTAAGAGTTGAACTGCTATAAAAGAACCCCTGATGTTAAAACTTCTATGATAAGACCATATGTCACTTTTGTCCTGGAATCTTGAGGCAAATTACTTACACACACATATACTTACACACACACCCCTCCTCCCACTTCCTTCGTCCTCCTTCGCACCCTTCCTGCCCCCTCTCATCTGCCATATCCCACTAACCACTACTATGTATGATACTCTACTCACCATTCTCTTTGTAGCCCATGCCAAGGATGACCTCAGGGGCTCGGTAGTGCCTTGTTACCACGTACGGTGTCATCACACCCCTTCCCCTTCCTTATTCCTCCTTCGCACCCTTCCTGCCCCCCTCTGGTCTGCCATATCCCACTAACCACTACCCTGTATGATACTCTACTCACCATTCTCTTTGTAGCCCATACCAAGGATGACCTCAGGGGCTCGGTAGTACCTTGTGACCACGTACGGTGTCATCATAAAGTTAACACCTGCTGTTCTTGCCAGACCAAAATCTAGGATCTTCAAGGAACAGTCTGACCGTACCACTATGTTACTGGGTTTTAAATCCTACAAAACAGGGAGTAAAAATGAAAATGAAAACCAAAACGGTTATAAGAACGGCACAAGGAACAGGTTTAAAATTAATTGTGAGGTGACAAGCAAGTTAAAGAGTCTTTGTAGATGGCAGCTTCGCATGAAAAAACATTTCAAGAAAATGATAACAGGGAAAGAAAGTGAAGGTTGGCAATCACAGCAGATTCACTACAGGAAATGTAGAACATGATCCCTGTGTACTAAAGCTGCATATATGTGTGCTTTTGTCTGTGTGTAATGGAGGCGGGTAGGGGAGAAAAGGAAGACATGATGTGTGAGGGTGAAGGCAGAGCAAAGGATGGGAGAAAGAGAGGAAACTGGGGTCAGAAGGGGAGGGGGGGAGGTTAATCTTTCCCTTATTGAAGGCTGACACCACCAGGTTGAATGGTGCGAAGGTGTCGCATCCACAATCGTTTCCTGCCAAGGATGTATCAGGATGGTTTCCTAAAAATTCCCAGTAGAACCACGTCCGACATGGTCTGATTTGGAAGGTTGAAATATCTCCCAACTGGAGTTTTAGTCTTCAAAGTGTTGCCTATGGATCTGTTGCCATAGAAACATTTGTTGTCTTTGTTTCCTTTACATACTGTGTACTACAGACTCTAGAAGAAATAAGGTAAATGATACGAGAGTTGGGGCAGGTGATGTAACCCGTTGTGTGTGTGTGTGTGTGTGTGTGTGCTGGGTGGGCGGTGTGACTGGTGAGAGAATCCGATTCCTAGATGGGGTGGACCTTGCAGGCGATGCACCTGGAGTGAGAAGTCGATGTTGGTACAGTAGCTCCGACCAGCAACAGGCAATGTAATGGTACTGAATAGATTTCTTTTTGTCGCTAGGCAATGTAATGGTACATAATAGTTTTGTTTCGTTGCTAGGCAATGTAAAGGTAAATAATAATTTCATTTTGTTGCTACGCAGTGTAATGGTACATAATAGTTTTGTTTCGTTGCTAGGCAGTGTAAAAGTGTAAAGTTCTATGATGGGGAGGGGGGTGGAGGGGGGCATTACATGATTAACCATTCAGTAACAGTTTTAAGGGCTCCACTGGTGACAAACTCAGATGTTTACAGTATCTCTGTCCTACTCTCAATTATCCGTTCATCAATTACCGCTAAATGAACAGTACCCACCACAAAAACTTGCACGGTATTTAACGACATCATAACTTTCATGTATGTAAGGAAAGCAAGAAGTTAATTATGGGGATACAGAATTAAAAGAAAAATTAATTTTGTATATATAAAAACAGAAAGTGATACTATCTTTAACAGTCATTAAGACAATCTTTCCAAAGATTTTAATTAGCCATTATCTTGCTCCATGGGCAAAACTTTCAAAAGCTACTTGACTTTGTGACATAATCTTTCCAAAATATAAGTAACCTTGAGCATTAAAGGCTTTTGTTAGTTTGCTGCATTGAAAAGGACACTTAATTCCTCTCAGTACTCTTCAAAATAAAAGTGCATATTCCTTTTCTTTTTCTCTGGAAAAGTTCTCAACAAATTGGACAAATTATTACATTACCTGAATTAACAGGCCACTTTAAAAAGTATGTCCTTATGGGATTTTAGCATCGAATATGAATCCTGAAAATTTATCAACATTTGTCACCTCAGGAAAGCTGCTTTATAAAGGAGCCATGCATTATTTTGAACATTAATTGTATGATTTGACTCCATTGGTAATTACTTCAGGGGATCGTTCCCCAACATCATACGTATAACATTAGCTAAGAATAGTGCATTGGCTTTGAACTCTCATACTCCCAAATTTAAGATGGTTAACTTGCAAAGGTACGATCAATCATGTGGAAAACGCTGACACTGGTTTGTGCAATTTCCCAGCTATTTCTTCTGAGGTGACTTTTATTCTTGCTCACTAGGTGGAGAGTTGTTTCTAACAATTTTAATGAAAGCCTGCTGGCTCCTTAGGCAAGCATTAACAACTTGGGAGGACAGATACATGCAAGAGATCAACAGCTGTAAAACTTGGTGATGAGATTCATTTTTAATTATTTTTTTTATGGAAAATATGAGGAAGAGCCTGCATAGATACAATATATTCTTTACTTTAGCCTTAAAATACAATAAATTAAATACTATCCAAAAAAAAAATGGAAATGTGAAACATGTTTACAACATGACTGCAGACTGGCAGCTGTAATGACAAAAATTCCAGGTGTTCTCATTTCATTTTTCTATGAGGGCCAAAGAGGAACATGGGTTGGAGCAAAGGGTCAGAGAGAAAGAATGGATACTATCCCATGCTTCTCTGGGCCCCTAAATTGACCCCAAGCCGTCAGGCTGTAGCCGCACTGACCACCCCCCCCCCTCTTCTAGCCAGGTGTGATCTCACTCTCTCTGAGCTATAAGCTGTCATGCCACTGATTCAACAAATTAAAAACTCTTGTGTGCAAAAAAATGCTTGACTGAGACTACAGCAATCTCTTCCAACATCAGTTTGCTAACTCCCCCCTCCCCCCCCCCCAGGACTACCTGTATACAAAATGCCGCAGCAGTGCACAATATCCAACAAGGTTATTGAAAACGCCACGATGGGTATAGGGAGGTTTGTTTGAAGGGTGTAAACATACCCTGTGAATGATGCCAGCGCTATGTAAATGACGGATGCCGCAGAGCATCTGGTATAAAAGGTAAGACAGTCTCTCGTGGTCGAGGTCCATTAGTACTACTTGACACAGGCTAGCATCCATCAGCTCCATCACCAGGTACACGTCTGTGAAGTCATCGATAGTCTGCTGTGACGTGAAGACATTTAACAGACCTATGATCTGAAGGAGGAGGAGGAGGAGGAGAAAGAGAGGATATAGAATACAAATTTAAAGTCAACATTACAAAAGTATAAATGCAAGCAGTAGGGATATCACTGTGTCCATGCTATGCAATATTCGTATGTATATATTACTACCACCGTAGCTAGTACCTTATTCTACATAGAAGATATAAATATAAAATTTCTGTATAAATATATATATATATAGTTTTATTTTTATTTTTTATGTGGTAACAACCATTTGACTGCTAGAGCTAGTTTGCAAACTAATTTACATTTAGGCATTTAGGCAAAAAAAAAGAAGAAACTTTCAAGGTTTTGTGTAATTTGAGAACTTATAACTGCATCTTGCAATGAATCTGTGGTTGTGTGTTTCGCTACAGGCCCCAAACACAAAGCGACAAAATACCTAAAATTTATCAAATTTTCAATTTCAAAATAGTTAAACAAGTTTGACATTTTTATGAACAAGTTTTCGCGAACAATTTCTACTTTCGTTGCAAGATTCCCGGCTTCTTGCCTCTGAACATGATTTCGGACACTTGACAACTTTTATTACTCACATTTTTGTGGTGACATTTCTTCATGAGAATAAATTCCCTAAAAGCTCTCTTAGCATGTGTGACATTTTGAAATGGTCGGCATAGTTTCTTGATGGCCACGCTCTCACCACGGATGATATCATAAGCAGCTCTGAGAATAAAACAATAAAATCAAAAAAATGAGATTAATAAGAAGATGATATCATTTGATGTGTGGTGGTTAACTGTGGCTAATGAATGAGTTACTAATGCTGCAAAGGGGAAGAAAAGCAACAGAAACGTTCACAATAACCAAAGGCTGAATTTTGAGAAAGTTGCCTGGTTGTCTCTATGACAACCTGGCAAGCCTTTTAGGATGTTTGGACCAGTAGAAGAAGTGACCTACCCATTTGCAGAATGTTTTTGGAAACTTGCTGCCACTATCAATGCATTTGGGTAACTTCAGAGATATTATACACCTACCTGAAAGTAAGCTAGTTGTCTCATACCAACTTCCACATACTGTTAGAACGCCCACTGTTGGGTATATACTATCAATTCCAAACCACTTCAACTTCCCCTCCTCCTTCCCACACCTCTTGCCTCCTCCCACACCCCTCCCCCCTCCCTCTCAACTACTCTTGTTCATTTCTTCCTTAGGGAACAGAAAAGAATTTTTAAACAAAAACAAATTAAAAGAATTGTAGAGACACCACTTTTGTCAACATTTAGTAATTATTGGAGATTTAGTTTTGCAGGTGACCTTCAATCGAACATCTGGCTGCCAAGACTTCTGTAGGTTATATTGACGTGTTTACAACTTAACTTTTTACAATAACAGCATGAATGTGACCTTGCCATACAAAATTAATTAGTGCACATTCATGTGTTGACATCTAACAAAGAAAAAGTTTCTATGTCACAGAAAATTGAGAAACTAGAGGAGAGGAGAGGAGAGGAGAGGAGAGGAGAGGAGAGGAGAGGAGAGGAGAGGAGAGGAGAGGAGAGGAGAGGAGAGGAGAGGAGAGGAGAGGAGAGGAGAGGAGAGGAGAGGAGAGGAGAGGAGAGGAGAGGAGAGGAGAGGAGAGGAGAGGAGAGGAGAGGAGAGGAGAGGAGAGGAGAGGAGAGGAGAGGAGAGGAGAGGAGAGGAGAGGAGAGGAGAGGAGAGGAGAGGAGAGGAGAGGAGAGGAGAGGAGAGGAGAGGAGAGGAGAGGAGAGGAGAGGAGAGGAGAGGAGAGGAGAGGAGAGGAGAGGAGAGGAGAGGAGAGGAGAGGAGAGGAGAGGAGAGGAGAGGAGAGGAGAGGAGAGGAGAGGAGAGGAGAGGAGAGGAGAGGAGAGGAGAGGAGAGGAGAGGAGAGGAGAGGAGAGGAGAGGAGAGGAGAGGAGAGGAGAGGAGAGGAGAGGAGAGGAGAGGAGAGGAGAGGAGAGGAGAGGAGAGGAGAGGAGAGGAGAGGAGAGGAGAGGAGAGGAGAGGAGAGGAGAGGAGAGGAGAGGAGAGGAGAGGAGAGGAGAGGAGAGGAGAGGAGAGGAGAGGAGAGGAGAGGAGAGGAGAGGAGAGGAGAGGAGAGGAGAGGAGAGGAGAGGAGAGGAGAGGAGAGGAGAGGAGTTCCCTCCCTACCCACCACACTGCCAACCTTCCCACCTCCAACACCACCAAAATGAAAAAGAACTTACACGACATGGCCTTGTGCACCGCTTCCGATAGTTTTAAGATTCTGGTATCTTTTCAGTACCTGGAAGTCTGTGTCTCCTATGGTAACATGGTAAAACTGAGTGTTCATTTGATGATGGTTGAGTCGGGAGACGCCCCCAGACCCACCACTGGTCATGGTTAGTAATCTGCTCTTAGGGCTGAAAGAGTAAAGAACATGCAAATATACACTTAATATCATCAAGTACAAGTAGTATCATCAAGAGTACAAGTAGAATTCCTGGTGGTATGAAAATGAGAACAAGTAGAAATCCTGGTGGTATGAGTATGAGTACAAGCAGAATTCCTGGTGGTATGAGTATGGGTACAAGGTTCTAGAGAAGCACGAGTAAGATTACTTCATTTTTCACCAGAGGTGTAAAGTAGCTTCCAAAACTGTCCCCGATATGAGTACAAATCCATCAGGGCCAGTACAAGTACAAGCCAACTATTCAAGAATGTGTAGTACAGAATCACTACTAAGACAACTGTAAAAGAGAAGATGGCAGGACCCACCACAAAAACAAGAAACAAACAATATGAAGATCTGTAAGCATCCGATTACCAAAGGATAGCTTCTTAATCCAAAACATTTCTTATACTGCAGTATTCGATTGAGATATTAATCTTGAATTAAATTTTACAATTAATGTAAATTGGCCTATTCAGTGCAGCAAAAACAGTTTTAATGTAGAGTGTACCCTACGGTCTGAATTTGGTCACTTAACAAATAAACAAACATTCATTAAAATTCAAAATGAGACTGCACTTGTTCAAACTCACACACTCTACTAGATTTTTACAACAAATGATGATTACAAGGCCCCCCCCCCCCAAAGAATAATCTCCCTTGTAAATTTGCCAAAATATCAAAAAACTGCACTATTTGTATATAGTTAATACTAGCTCAATAGAAACAGGTATCTTACCAAGGTATCAGTCAACTTAATACACAGGAAGTCCAACACGTAGTGAGCCAGATCTTGACAAGTACCTTGACTTAAAATTGTCAACAGAACAATTAATTACTTTTACAATGGGTAACTAGCTGCTACATTCCAATTTCTCTTGAATTTTTTACTTCCAAAAAAATGTTACTGGTACATTACAAACATTGAGTTAGGAAATTTCCACCGAAATACAGCTCACATACAGAGTGTTTCAACATTGGTTGATTGATGTATTGTTTTATGTTTTATCCAAGGTCAAGCTAAGCTGATATTGATAATGACTGGGTTGTTTGGTACAGTTGATACAAATGAGGTGACTACCGAACAATGTCTGCATGCACATGCATCAATTGGCTACTACCAAATGTGCGGAATTGAAAAGATAACCTAATCCACTGGAAGATGCACTTCTAGATACTTTTGTGTGGAAGAATGAGGAGGGATAGTTGGGGAAGTAGAGTTCTAAAAGGTTTCCAGTGCATTCTAGGCACAGTAGATCTTGCAACAGTGCTGAGGTTGTGAGGAGACAGGTAAGCAAGGATGAACCGTAAATCATTCTGAATGACCAAAACCAGAGAGCTTTATCGTAATATTTCATATAACCTTCTCAAAGACTTAACAGCAGCAAAAGTTTGTGCTTAGAAATGAATCAACAGGGCGAGGGGAGGGGGCACGTGCCATACCTGCATCTAGCTCAGGTATAATACGGGAGAGATCCCAATTAAACTGATTAAACAATCAATCACAGACATAGAAGAAATTATTCGTCTAGACTAATTCTAAATTATGTAATTATAATCATAACCAATATAACATAAAAATTTCCTTTTTATGTCCCATTTTTAACACTATTTGATATCATACAATTTACCAGCAGGACAAGACTTTAACATCATGATTCATTAAAAAATGTTGCAGGTACCTATTATTAAATACTCCCATTATCGACTGAAACAATTTATGTCATAGCTTTTCCTACCTGGATGTTTACCACAAAAGTTGTAAACATTTTTTTCATTTTTTAATTGACACGAGTTTCAAAATGCAACATTTTCAGACAAAGTAATAAATAAAGTTACCCGGTACTTGACATTAATGTTTATCACATGTTTCATTCGAAAGCATCTGTTGGTTCTAGTCTCAAATTTCTCATATTATTACAGTACCTTTTTATACCTTAATTGCTTCAATACTGTTTCAAAATATGAAAAAGGATTTTAACGAATCAATTTATTATACCTGTAGATCTCTTCTACTTTCTTCATACTCTATAAAATAAATTTTCAATATTGCTACTTTTTAGCCCAAAGAAGAGAGGAATGCAGAAAATAGTAGAGACCACCACAAACAGATAGATGGATGGACCAGTTAGCTGAGCACAGGACTCATAACCCTGAGGTCAATTACTCAAAATCCTGTGCCAGCCAAAACACTTCTTTGCTCCTTTAAAAAAAATTCACCATTTCCAGAGTGATTTTAATTGTCGATTTACTTACTTTCAACTTACAGTTTTGAATGTTAGAATTTAGAAACTGGTCGCTTAATATATTGTTCTAACTGTTGAAAATAGTTGAAGAGAATGGGACTACTGTATGTTAGTAAACTGCCTTTCTTCAAACAAAAATAAATGTTGCAAATCGATTTATAAAAAAGAAATACTAGTTTACCATGTTATCAGCAGTATAAACACACTAATTCCACATACAGCCAAAGGGCATTCTATTTGAATAAGTTCATACATTATTCATGGTACAAATTATGCACAAATTCGACATCTTCTGATCACTGTCATCCTTTCCTCACGCCTAGGTTAACATTTGCATCGTAAAACTTGTAGCAATGGGCACTAAGAGGTGCCTTTCATGACCGACTTCTGTTTGCATACATTATCTAATTATACAACTTGATGTTCTTGTTCGACACACTGTGCAGTGTACTGTGAGACTGGTTCTACACAGATAAGAGCTCTTCAGAGTAAAAACCTATTAGGAACAGTTCCAACCCTGTTTGGCAAAACTGACAAGTTATTTGTATCAAATTTTTTTCAATAAAATTATAAAATTCCTACTATGATTTTTTGTGCTATAATAAGCACAGTTTATTCATTCTTGATTCTGACAGACATTATTTGCAAATTAGCGAGTCTTACAAATAATATTCAACGCCAGGCCAACTTACTTTTACACATTCTATTACACAGGCTCTCTAGTGGATAAGCAGTTTGCTAACAGTTTTATTTTATTTTAAATAATATTCCGCTATGTTTTCATTCACCAAGCAGGTGAAGATGTGGTTTGAGACTAAAGACATACAGCAGTTTAACAGACCTGTGATCAAACCTAATTTTGTAGTCAACAAAATCCACAAAACTTACTGGGTTTGGGGTTTCATATCTTGCCCTCTTCGAAATCCCACAATATTTGGAAACCATATCAAAAAATCTTGACAACTGCAATAATTTAACAATGTATTATAACCATAATCGATCTAAATGCCCTCATCCTTCCCAGTTCTCACAATCCCAGTTGTAAATGCTTGGTTGCTTGTCACAAATTCTGGTGTCTTACAACTTCAACTGTCGTTTCTTTCTTAAGCTCTACGGAATTACCATTTTTTCTTTTCTTTTTTTTTTCTATGCAAATACCCATGATATTAAAACTGATTTGAGTAAAGCTACACAAAGAGGTAACTAACACAGAATTTGTTTTTACATTTGATAACACCAGAGAACTTAACATGCGGTCAGTACAAAGAACTCGGTAATTAGCCGGAATCCAAACCAGCAAATTTCCTGTCTGACAACGTGAACCTCTTAACACTGTTACACACCGTAGATAATACATATACAATACATGGAGGTACTGAATCAGAACTCCTGATGTTGTAAGACCTTTTTTTAACAGTTAAAGAATAAAGGTCACAGAATTAGAAACTATTGCAATGATCAAAACATGACCTGCTTATGTGTGTAGTTCAGAGCACTCAGCTAGATAAATGTCTCTGTCTATTATCATAAATTTATGGAAATGACAGTTTTGTGGCCTTCCTGACAAAATGGTAAATCACCATTTATTTCACTCAATAGCTGCTTTTTTAGAGCTATTCACCATTTAACTGATTGCAAAAGATATTCAGACTTTTTGACTTCCTAGAATTTGAGAGCTTAACAAAGAGTTAATCGCAGTGCAGTCGTCACGTTCTAAAGGAATATGTGGGCTGGTATGTCTTCAACTGTATTTCTTGCAACGCAAGCTAATATAAGAGAGTCCCTTCACACACTTGACGTTTACCTGTACTTTTCGTGGGAAATTTGTAAAGCAACTGTCACTATACACTTGTAAATGACAACACAGTAATAAATACCTGCAGACAACTGTCCACATAAAATGAGAGGGATTCCTAGGAACAACAAGTGTCCAAGCAACCTTCCATGCCAATGATATGAATGCTACACAGCAGAGTCTAAAACTTTAAATGGTTTGATCTATTAACGACAACTTTGTGGCTAATATTCACAACATGATGATGAAGTAAAGGTCCATCCCTCTAGTTCAAGCCCAACATCTACTTTTACCATACAAAACTCCCATCAAAATGGGAAGCAAACTTGTTGAGCATTTAACAGCAATATAGTCCACAGTCATGAATGGTTTACAGCATGCTTACTGGGGATCTCCAGCCACACCCTAAACCAACAGGGGGCGCTGCCACTATCTAGTTCCGCAATATTCGACAAGCTGTAGTCTATGAAATCACTGATGATTCCTTTGAGGAATCTCTGATGGACATTTCTGGGCAAAGTACCCGCATATTCCCTTATTCACACATAGTGTGATATAATCTAACCGACAACCACGAGTTCAACCATCCCATTTTTGGCAAGGAAATGTTGCCCACCGTTCGTCTGGCAACTTTTCACACGTCTGATCGTCGACCAATCAGAAAGCTTCTTTGAGGTATTTTCAATCATGTAAAGTTGTATCCACGTCTCCGAAATGGAAGACGCAGGACTCATACCCGAGATTCTTCTCGTAATTATCGAAGACGAGATCTTTTGAAACATATCTGCACAACTAGCACATAGATTGAGATATGATATGTTATGTAAAGTACTTTACATAATCTTTGGAGATCTGCAAACAGTATAGATCACGCTCACCACGATCCAGAGTACCTAAGAGTACCGTTACCACAGATAAGACAGCTCCCTTTGCAGGAAACCTGAAGATCCATATTGCAACAGTTTTTATTTTTATTTCTTCTATTATTTGTCAACCTTGGCAAGTTTTATGACCTGTACTGGGAAATGAATTTGCTGACTGAAGAACGGGACTATGTTCCCTGGGTAACTCCCATCTTATCCCAAACACATATCACCCTTCTCACCCTACAGCACCCCCCCCCCACCCCCAACACCCCATTTCAAGTTTCGTTATCACGGTATCTGTGATTTACCTGTAGATGCAGTTTTAAGTACTAGCCGACTAATCGGGAGACCCTTCGGATGGAAGGAGTCCTGGCAATAGTTTGACTTCTCTTAGCTGTTCTGTTTCTTGTTGACTAGAAAGTCAATCGAATGACAAGGTGCTTTCTTCGAAGAAAATCAATCTTTGTTGGTAAGTCATCAATAGTTGGCTTTTTCATCTTCAGTTGGAAAACAATGTATCATATCTGAAAAGAACAAAAGAATGAAACAAACAATAGATAGGTAATCTGAATCAGTTAATAATAGCAAACTACAGCACAGTTACATAAGAAATTTGATTATCCAGAGGAAAGGGAGAAAGGGAATGGGGGACATTAAATTAAGCCTATCGATGGAGGGACTTCAGCAAGTGACAAAATGAAATTTAAAACCATCAGTCTCTTCCTGTGATTGTAGCGAACACAATTATCCTGTTTAGAATGCATTGGACCGTGAAAATATGCAAAATTTAGCTACTGTTTCAAAAATCTTTCCGAACTAGACATCTGAACCTTTTTATGGGGAAGGGGAGGGGGGAGGGGGTAAAATACTGAAAATACTGATTTCACACAAAGCTCTACCAGCAAAAATGACCAAGGTCATCTATGTTTGAGAAATTCATATTAACTACCACAGGCAATTCATGGAAAACATGATCACCCAACTGTTAACCCTTTCAACCATGAAAAAAACTTATATCAGTATTAAAACAGACCATGTGAAATGTTAAGTTTGCTGGCATTGTTTGCCACTGTGCTTTCATGACTGTACCAGCCTATGTGCACAGAAGGGCAACTGAGAAATAAACAACATTTTGTCACACGAGACGGCAGGACAAAGGTTACCAATTTCAAAGTACAACCACAACCGATTTTTTTCTCTCTATCTCTCTCTTTGTTATTACTACATTATCTGTAAGTTTATGAAACAGGTAAATATTTAAGAAAATATTAATCTTTGCCATGCATTACACAGTTGCAAGAGTATTACACTAAAATTATCATTATGAATATTGAGAATGAGCAGAGTAAAATGCCCTGTGACTGGAGAATATTTTAAAAAGGCCTAATTCTCTCAAACGTGAATACCAATTTTTAATTGACGGATAAATTTGAAAAGCAGCCCGACTTGTGACTCTTTGCTTAAATACTTACTGAGTGCAAGCATTTTGTAAATTTACCAATACGTTGAAGTTAAGTTCTTACCTAGTGTGTAGTATATATGCCTCACACAAAGAGTAGACACCAAGTATTGTAAAGATACTATACCATATATGTATATAGCACACAAGATGGTAAATTCTACACATTTTCTCAACAACTGCCCTTAAATTTACCTACATCACGGCTCTACAGCCAATAGATACATCTCCATGCAAACCCTCTCAGAAATTTTTCTTCGGAAATTAAGATCTGTATTACCGACACAAATACACGAAGACCACGAAAGACCCTCCTTCATGCTGTTATCGTTACTAGCATATGACCGACTCTCAAGATATTCGATAACAACAAAATCTACGTAGTGCACACATATACACACACACACACACGCATACATATACACAAATAGCCATTACCGCAACTTTCTATTTTAAAACAAAGCGTATGCGCTGACAAGAAACTGTACTCTTGATTAGGTTTCCACGAATCGCATTGGTCGACGTTGTCACTGGCTACGTACGCAAGCAATCAAATTTGCCACTCTACGTAATGTGAGTGAGCCTCTGGGAAGAATATTAAAAAAAAAAAACCAGCACAGTACAGCAGTCACTATTCAGTCAGCAGTTATGCACTTACACATGTATAGATCTAGTATGCATGTAATACTGTGTACAAAAACAATACGCTGTACTGTTATGTACTTGGTGTATAGATCATACAAATTCTGTAGGTGAATTAACTCCACAGTTCAGACCTTCACACTTTATAGTAAGAACATTTTCATTACGACTGAAGGACAGCAGAGAGTCCTGCTGATGTGATAACAAAAAAATTAGAAATACCTGAGCACTTCTATGATTAGGGATGGACTACACACAAATAAGCCCAGACTGAATCAGTTTGGAGGGTTTAATTCAAAAATGGTCTTGGGCGAAAACGAGAATACTTGCATAACATACAAATTTTGCGATAATGACCATTAATGTCTGAAGCAAGCTGTTAACGCATCAAACTTGGGAAGGAATTACCAATACAATAATGACTGATATTGTAAACTCACAAACAGGGCATAGGACTTGAGTGGCTCCGCCAATGCAAGAAGAAAGGGGTAAATATTTTACCATCTGGGAGGAGAGGGCCATGCAGTTATTCTAAAGTATGTACCTTCTTCTAGTTGTGAGGACATGGTGGTGAGGGCAGGGTATTGAGGACAGGGTGGTGTTTCCAGGGTGGTATGGACAGGATGGTGTGGGCATGATGGTGTGGACAGGGTGGTATGGGCAGGGTGGCGAGGGTTGGGTGGTGAGTAGCAGGTGGGATGGTGTGGGCTGGGTTGGTGAGGATATGGTGGTTCGGGCAGGGTGGTGAGGCTGGGTGTGAGGGTGGGATGTGAGGGTGGGGTGGTCAGGGCGGGGGTGGTCAGGGCAGGGTGGTGAGGGCAGGGCATATTACACAATTATCTTAAAAGTATCAAGTGTTGAATTGGAAACCACCCGACGTGTAAGTTGTAATCCATACTGTAAGCCCTTGCAGGCTTCTCCCTCTTTTGTGGTCGCTTAAGCGTCGTCAAAATAACTGCTGTTTATTATTATTTTTATAATTGGTTAACCTCAGCTGTTTACGGGTCATGCCTCCCAAACAATTAAAAAGTGTTAAAGAATTTACACAACCTGGACCGATAGCCGTAGATTTGTGAACGAGTCTACAAAATATCGAAATTGTTTTTGTGCCTAAACTCATCCCAATAAAGTGCTTTAAAGACTACCTTTGGTTTAGATTTAACAACGACATCACTATTCTAAATATATACTGTGTCTCTGTCTGTGATCTCTGTTCTACACACAGTATATATATATGCCAGTTTACAATGCACCTTCAGGCACTGCAACCATATAATGAGAGACGTATGGTAAACTGTAGTTTGAGTGACAACAAGTATCAGACGATGAAAACACTAACAAGGGACCTAAGTACTGTATACATGGGTGACCCTTGCTACTGCTTTTTTGTATTAGGTTAACAAACCTTTATAAATTTTAAGAATCTAACAATCCATTCTACAAGAGAAAGAAAGAAAAAAATCACACTCCAAAAAAAAAAGGTAAAAAGGAAAAAGGTAAAGGAGGTTAAAAAAAAAAGAAGGGTTAAGTTAAAATTTTTGATCAATATTTCTTGGAACTGTTTGCACCACAAAAACCACAACCTCTGGTAGTAATAAAGAATAATTGCATAACAAGAGGCCTTTGGACAAGTGTTCTGAGTTTAGGGGTTGAGGGGTCTCTGCCATCCAGGGTGGTAGCTAAGAGGATTTCATTGTGGTACAATCCCTATGTGTCCTTCCTGCTCCAGTATTGGTTTTCAAGGAAACTATAAACTGCCTATCAACTATTTCCTATGTACAGTAGTAGAGTAGGGCCACAAATAGTGTATTATTTTCTTACAAGTCCAGACAAGATTATCAAGTCAGGCTTTTCCACTTCGAGGGATGTATTGCTCTCGGGGCCGATTATGAATCTCAATACACAGACACACCGGTGTAGACGGTATAAAGTGCAGTACTTAGCTTCTGCACTACCTAATATCGAAAATGGCCTAAAAACTATTTGATCCAGTACTGATGATAAGTGAGAACCATCATAATGGCAGGTATCTTTCCTTAAAAAAAAAAAAAAAAAAAATAGGGGGGAGGGGGAGGGGCCTTTGTGAGCAATGCACCATTTAGAAATTCAATCAAAAGTCAAAACAACAATGGAATCACCTCCAACTGCTTCATGTATGCATGACCCTACAGTAATGCTTACCTGTTCTTACTTACTTGTACACAATGGATTCAGAGCAAATGAAGAGGTTGATTCAACTGCCCATCTTGATAGCATATTACTTTACTGAGCTATAAAATATTGAAATGTATACATAATATATTTAACTATTTTCACAGGTTCGAGTGAACTACCAAATTGATGTTTTTATTTGAAATAGGGGGAAATGGCAGTTGTTGGTGTAAATGTCCATGTAAGAGACCACTGGCCATCTTGCAATGCACTCATGAATCCAAATAAAGTGAATAATCCTGTAAAATTTATATCTCCAAAGTGAATATTTAGCTACAAGCTGGATGTCGGTTCGATGTGTTCCATTTCCAATTTCAAAATTTATCATTACTGATTCTTTAGACTTATTTCAACCTTGTAAACGTGGAAGATAACAGTTGCAATGTAAAGCGTATACCCATTTTTAATACCAGCCTGTAAATTTCTGTCAAAAACAAGGCCTTTTATCTATCATGCTGCTTTCTTTCAACTTTGTGCTTGGATCATTCGATTAAAAGAAATAAAACATTCACCCCAATTACAGTATTGATATATGTTATTACCAGCAATTGTAAACCAGGATTTTGTTTTTCGTTTTATAATATGTGTTTTTATTTTTATCCTTCTTTCCTATCTATTGTGAAACTCATTACCATGACATGCAATGTAGAATAGCAAGGACACATAGTCTAGTAAACAAAGACAGGCAGTTAAAAGGATTTATACTGAAGCCCTCAAACCAATTATCAAACAAGGTTTACTACAATACAACAGTCTTTGGGTGGCTTTAATATCCAAACAAAAATTAGACATGTGCCCTAAATACGTGTATAAACTATCGGCTGCATTGCACTGATATACACCAAGGTGTAAACCATGAGAAATACATTACAAGATAAAACAAATTGAAAAAAACAAAACTATAGCATTAGTACTCAAATAGGACTGCAAGTTTTTATCATGGTTTAAAATTCGATCTCACTAGATGGTTAATAAGTATATGGACAAATATTGACAATATCAGCTTTTTTACCAATATCTGATATTTTACATACATTTATCAGAACTTACATGTATTCTTAACAAAAAGGTTTTGTCACTAGTAAACGGTTAAATTTGCTGTTTACTAGATCTATTGTCAAAGCAACAGTCTTTAATCTCCATTTGTAAATAAAGATAGTGAGCTTTAAATAAAGATAGTGAGCTAAATAAAGAAAGTGAGCATCCTATTGTAATACTACAGTCACCACACGGTACAGGCATATAATACAGTATGCACCATGAAGGAAAAAGGCAGTGATGGTTACAATTCTTGCCAAAATGCGGATTCGGTCATTAGTTGCCAAGCTACAGCATGTAAATGTTAGTACAGTACCTTGCTTAGTTAGCATTTGCCTATTGACGACCTCGATTGACCTTTGCTGTCCGGCAAAGGACACTAGAGGGCTAGAAGTCATTAATGGGCACAAAACCAACAAACTATGAAATTTAATCAAAGCGGTACTGGTTGAGAAAGCTTGCTTATAAGATATTCATGTTTTGGCCACTGGTTACCTCAAATGACCTTTGACCTCACTCTATAACTAAAGCAATCGAGAACTTACTAAGTGATATCTGCAGTGCAATAGTACATAGTACAAGCGACAATCATAGCTTGCATACAATCATGTTCATGTGAGCTTTAATGCATGCTGCGTTATCTTGTCTAGGTAGTAAACAAGCCATGGCATCCAATATACTGTACACACACACTGTATATTACACACACACTCACACATAAGATATACACCACTGCATAGATTCCTATTGCTTTCTGCCAAAAAATGAACAAGTTTTGACAAATGTTGGAAATTGTCACAAGTGAATTAAAAACCAGAGTGACCACTGTCCCAGGTGCTACTACTTACCCAGCTAGTAAAGTGGATCACCAGATTGAGTACAAGTAGTTTTGTTGTATTACTAACCCTGGACAAAGAGATGTACTGTATACTATAACACACAACAAACTTTTTGTACTTATGGTTGGAAATCCACTTCATGAGAAATAGACTACACAAAGGTTTCTAATTTCAAACATATTGACCTGTGACCTGCACAGAAGTTGAAGAATCCTTTCAAATTAAATGTGACAGGGGAACTTTGTATGAAGTACAGTTCCGTTCATCCTGAGATAAAAAAGTTCATTTTTCAAACTTTCCACCATTTCAACCACATTATGATGGCTAAGTGTATCATGCTGTCAATGCACCATGTGAATTGCTCAACTGTCAAATATCGCAAACTAAGTTCAGTCAAAGTTCACTTCCAATATAATATTTTGCATACATGTCTACTTCCTGTACACCGACATAATAACTAAACCTTCCCTATAAGTTACATTTTTCCTTTTTTTTTACATCAGTTTTTTTTTTAAGTTAAAGCCAACAGTTAATTACTCAACCTTTCATCATAAATTTTGAAAACTGCAGTTTGTATGGAAGCTAATACAACTCACAAACTGGAGGAAAATTCATGCACATACCCCACTGGGGTATATTATACTCAGCCACTTCAATGCTAATCCCCGTTTATAATTCCTGCAGGGAGTACTACTGTGTGATGCAGCTACTGTATGCTAACTTTACAGTATGAGTCACACATATCATGAAAACGAATCATGAAAAATGGACTTCCCTCCAAAACAGCAGACCTCATTCCGCGTATTGATTCTTTGAAATTGTTCAGTGTACAGACTGCCTGAACAGTGTGTACTGTACAATTGCTAGATCAAACATAAACTATACAATAAGAACAACTTCACAGTTTACTGCTTGGTTGCATTCCCCCTCCCCCCTCCCCCTCCCCCTCCTCCTCCTCCCTCTTCTTTCTTTTGTCTAATTTTACCCTTGTTTGGCGCCCTCATGTCATTTGTACTCCCCAAAATTTACTGATTTGTCGCTAACGAAAATGTGTATAGTTTCTTTCTAAGTGGTAGATTCGGAAGAAGGTGTAAGTTGGCGGTGCCCATAGACCAAGGGCGCAGTGCTTAAACATTTGCAGTGTGTAGTTAGGTAGATGGGAAAGTGCAGATGTGGAGTGGGAGACAGGTAAGAGAGGAGCGAAGTAATTATCTAGAAACTTCAGGCACGGAGCAATTTGCCAATGAAATTGTTTACCCGAGTACATACAGTACAGTAGGGTAGTCATAACAGATACAACTCTTGTGTTACTAACCTCCTTCCTCAATTCAAAGGTACTAATGTGGTTACACATGCTATCCCTCTTTAGCTCAACTGCTTGCAACTGGTAAGCTAATATATTACTGTCATAAATCTTCAGTTACTGACAACAACAACAAAAAATAATAATAATTACAACCACAGCTGATAAGCAAGTGATCAACAGTATTGTCAACAACTTAGTTTTTAACATGTGGCCCAAAAATCGATGACCAACCTCAAAGCCACATTTGAATATTTCACAATTTTAAAAGTATCCACATAGTGAGTGAGTGAGTGATTTAGTGTGGTAGGAGGAGGGGAGAAGGTTGGGATAAGGGCAAATAATTGCATTAGTTAGTTGATCAGCTGAGTTTGATAATTAAGTGCATTCCTATGGAAAGAACACTGCAGAATAAGAGATAAAACATATCAATATACTGCTTTAAAGTTCATGAAGATCCCCGATGACTAAGTCCTGACATCTCCACGACCGACCAACAGCAGGTGGATGCGTCATGTTCAGTAAATAGGAGAAAATGTTATGTTTTTAGCAGAAGCTGGTAGTCTGGCTGGCCATATTGACACGCATCTAATTCAAAATGTTGGTTATATATAATTAATGGTACTTTCTTTTTATTTTCTTTTAACTTTATTACCTCTTAGTTCTTTTACTTCATAAATGAACTTTCACAAATATAGAACAGTTTGCCTATTTTCTACGTAACAGTAGGTAGGTAGGTAGCACTGTAGGCACAGTTAATCATCTTCCCTCAAGGAACAGCGAGGGGAACTTACCTTAGAAGAAATTGAAACTTAATTAAGTCGACAAATCCAATAATATATATTACGACTTTAAAATTGTTTTCATTAAACTCGCCAAGGATTGAAATTCTGGTTAGTTTGTTACTTTTCTTCCTTGAATTTATAGAAAAAAATGGACAGTCATTTAGAAATGCAAATGAGGACTCTTAGCAAAAAAAAAAGCAGATAAACTTGTAATATTCATTCAATCAGATGAACTCATCATTTGAACTCAGCAGACTTAATTCAGTTGCAAGTCTTCTATGAATCCCCAACCCCTCTCCAAACCCCTCCCTCACCCCTGCACCCCCCTCCCCCTCACTCAACCACCCCCATTAGTGAGTTCATAATAAATTGGAAGACTATAGTATGTTTATGACAGTTTGCACTCAGGAGATCCAGCTTAAACATGTCACATACAGGCTGTCATACTGTTGGTAAAACATCGTAGGCTAGTGCTGTGATTCAGAGACAAATTTGCACAATTCTGAAATGTAGAACAAACATTCATATGTACAGTACGGTTTAACACACGGTTTAACACAGTACATGTTAATATCTCTAAGTGTGTGCAGATCTCCATCTAAAGTAGTTTTTCAGGGAACACACACTAACAACAACAAAAGGAATTTAACCCCTGATCGACCATGCGTGAGGTCCTACTGGGGATAATAGCATTGTTTTTATAGAATAGACACAATTTTTTTTTTTTTTGGCTACTGTATTTGTATACATTGATGTAGTTTAGCGCTATTTCAGAATTGTAGCACCTGTGGTAGGTACAGTAAGTTGGGGGAAGGGTGTATACTGGGTCACAGGGGTCACACTGCAGGGAGTATGAACAATGTTGAAAGCCCTTGCAGCTTCATCATTGAATAGAATTACACAAATACCTTTAGCAAACCCCTCCAATTAACATCTGTAGACACATATACTTGGAAAATGAGGACAGGTGTGAACAGGATTGCTTGACTCTATTGGGTGTGGCTAATTAAATCCTGACATAATGTAGCAGCTTGAGGATTCCATCAGTAGCCCAAAATAAACCTATGTACACACAGCACAGTGAACCTAACACTACTGTAGTAGTAAAAGCGTGACACCTGTTTACAAACACTGTGACTCACTGCTCAAACCAATAACTACTTGATAACAGTGGCATGTTGGGGGTTCCATATATAAATACTTTGCATTCCTTTCTACTGATATGGAACACAACCACAAATATAATTATGTTTTTAATATCAAGATTATATCAAATGGGTTGTAACCCAAGGTCAGGAAAATGGCGACATCCCACTTTAATTCAAAGCATAAATTGATGCTTTCTTTAATGTGATTTGATGTGAGGGAATTGTAAACTCAATATTTTCAACTTGATTGTAACTACTGAAACGTGGTAAGTATAGGAATTTATAAAGTCAGCGCATAAAAAGGGAACTGTTTTTGTACTGTTTGTCTACAGTATGTAAAATGCAGCCTTGCAATAATGCAGATCCTCTACTAGGAACAAAAGTGTTCTGTTTGACTCACTTTGACATAGATCTATAACAACAGGTGATTGTCATATATGAACTGTATGACACTAATGAAAGGACTACAGGTGTCAAAATGAAAATCATAGAGCGCTTTACGTAGTACCTTTAGAATTACTTTAACTAAGACATAAAGAACTTGGTGACTTTTCTATTTGACCTTGAGGGAAATAACATGTAATGTGTGGTACTACTGTATTGCATGCAAATCAATCATGTACTCTCTCAATGGATGGACTGTACAGTAGGTGGAGAAGGGTGTGTAATGGGAAATTTGGGTCATAGGTCAAACAGTAGGCTAAGTGTGAGAAAATGTTACAAGGATACCATCAGGGTCAACACAATATTGGACAGTTGGACGCAAGGTACTTGAGAAGGGAATGGAAGGATGGGGTGGGAGGCAAAGAACTGTCGGGCAGTCTGAAATCCCATAGTTCTTGTGAATACTGAAATAAAATACCAGCAACGTTTCATTCTGCAATGTTCTCCGTCCCCTCCCCACCCATCAAAACATTTTGAGCATACCACTTCTGGCAACACTAAACAAACTTTGCTGTGAACTTTGCTCCCATTGTCAGGAATCATTTCAACCCATCACTATTATGCTCCCCACCTCTTCTACCCTGCCCAACACCTTCTAACCACCCCTCCCCCTCTACTGCCTGTCTTCTATCCCTACTAAAAAAAGAAAATCATAGATTTAAAAGCTGTTTGTATAGTTTACAGTTTTCAAAGATGGCCAATTACTCTTAATATCTCTTAAGTACTCCTATCAGTATTGTGTTCATTTTGTTTTTAAAAATGTTCAAAACTTGCCACCAAACTGTATAAAACTCTTGAAGTTTAATGGCACTTCTAAGCCCATCTATTGACTTCTTTGTGTAAAACATATAATTTAAGCCTAAAATGACAAAAAGGTCAAAAGGAATCAATGAAAATGTTGTGTGATATTTCAAAATCTTGTAAACCAAATCCTTTCAAAAAATCCTTGACATGACCTCCCGAAGTCAGCTGGATTTCAATCAATACCCCGCTTCTTCCAACCAGGCCTCTTTTGGAAAGCTTTTAAAGGAAGTGAAGCCAAAATTAGGAAATCAGACAGCTAAAACAGCTTTCCCGGTTACAAGTATGAAAAGGGCAAAATGTCAATGCTAGTCCCTACCATCTTTGCAAATCTCCAAAGAGGGAAATTTTTTTGTTTTTTTTCTCATGCAGCGACTTGCACAAAGTCCATGACTTTGATGCTATCATTATATAAGGCAATGAGGTGAAGCACTCAAGTTTAACTTTTATTCAAGGTGAACAACCAAAGGTGGGACATTTCCCTGGAAAATAGGTTAACCTTGCTCGGCAGTTCTACCTTCAAAAGCATATGTGTACACCGCCTATGAATGTTACAATTTACTGTTTAATGTGCAGACAATACTATACTTGCATCATCATATTATTTTATATCTTTCTCTTAAAACCCCAACTTTTTGCCCTAATTTGCCAATATCTGATAGTATTTTACTTTTACTCAATAATTACCAAAAAATTTCTTGATTCATAAATTATCAGAATATATACCCTATTATTTTACTCCACCGAAATGACACCCGAGGAAGGCTAATTATGCAAAATTTTCACAATATTGCAAATGAAACATTAAAATTAAGCACATTAAAATTTGTGGGCTTAATCTTGGGACAGATTTGTAATACTTCATCAATTATGAGCCAAGCCAAGCGGTTGCGACCACCCTTGAGAGGTAGGCAGGTAGCATCAAATTATGTCTAGTGATACGAGGCTTGGGAAGAGAGGGAGAGAACCAGCATTAATACTGTACTGTAGAGACAGTGTACACAATTTAAATTGATTCAAGTTAACATCAAAAGTTTTAAAACATTATACAGTTTGTACAGTGAATTTGGTTCTTCAGTTAGGGGCAATGGCCTAGTATGTTTGATACAAAACTGTTACTGGACAGAATAAATTAATTTGTTGTAGCAGATTGGGATGGGGGTGGTGAGGGTTGGTATGCTCTCAAACTTGAGGACACTCTGGTCATTTGTAATCAGTGTTGTTGGTCAATTCTAGGCCTTATCATGTTTTCATATGTCTATAGTAATAAGTTTATTATGGGTTTTAAGTTTCACTCAAGATCATATACTGTACCTGCCAAATGATATATGGAATAATTATCAAATTGAGGATTACTGTGAACAAACTGCTTGTCTACTGGAAAAGGCCTGTGTACCAAAATGTGTAAACTTAAAAGTTCTTGTATTTCCCTCCAAGCAGAAAAACACACACAACAACAACAGCATCATCATTGTCGTACAAAATCATGCACAAATGGTCACATATTGGGAGATTAAAAAGTTGAATCCTGAATCCTGCTTTAAGCTTTTAAGTCCTAAACCCTCACTGAAACTGACCAATCAAAACAGCCAAAATTTATCCTCTAAGGTCACAGACAATTGTCAACAATATGACTTTTTATAGAGAGCTCTGAATGATAGGCATCAGATGTTCAGTTACAAGTTTGAACACCAAACACTTTTTCATTACTACATGAGTGACTTACAACTTTAAAGGAGTAACAGGGGGAAAAAATTGCAAGAAGGAAACCAAGAAACAAATAAACTTTACATTGGTGTCGACCTGCTGATTCCTGTCTGTAAAATTCTGCAAGCTCCTTTTACATAGTACAAAATATGAAAATAAACAAAGCTCCTTAAAAACAAAAATTCCCATGGCAACCACACCAACTAAACTTTTGAATTCTACCCACACATACTTGAAAACCAGACCCAACAGAATTGGGTACAATGCAATGCCTACTCACTGTGCATGGATGGCAGATCAATTTATCTGTGGAAATATATATGTTTTATGCCTGCAAATGTATAAAGTCCACATTATTCAGTGGCTTGAAAGTCAGTTAAATTAATACTAAACCTAGTTTAACTACGATTACTCAAAATAAGATAACAATCTATCAAA
Organism: Apostichopus japonicus; assembly: GCF_037975245.1. Lineage (NCBI taxonomy): Eukaryota > Metazoa > Echinodermata > Holothuroidea > Aspidochirotida > Stichopodidae > Apostichopus > Apostichopus japonicus. The sequence continues at coordinate 2,777,737 of NC_092566.1, forward strand.
CTACGGAACAATCTCCCAATTTATGTTCCTTCACCAGATAAAAACAGGTAAATGAAAGAGTACCACATGATTCCTTTTGGTTTGCTGCATTTTCATCAGCCAGACACATTTTGTTAATAAGTATTAATCACATGTAAAACGTAACTTGAAAAATATGTGATCAAAGAATGAGCTGTGTTATAAAACGTCATCACTGAAGTCTTCATGAAAATTTCATACGACAATCGGCATCAGTCTCCAGTTTGAAATTTTGAAGAGAAAAATCCAACCTAAAGAACCTTGTATCAGGACTTGCATAGAATTGATACAACTATAAAACTCCCAACAAAATAAAAGCCTCAATGTACTGTATTACTTGACGATCAGAAACTATACACAGCAATAATAAGAACACCCCTCACCTCCCACCCCACTTCCAGGATCTACCAACCCTTCCCCAAACCCCACACACCCCTCAAAAGTTCTGTTTAAATATTTGGTGATATAGATATATGCATTTTACAAACAGTGTATTGAATTTTGTACTGTACTGCTGTTTGTTCTAGATAAACAGCGTTGCTGTGCCTTCTGAAGGTTTTATATGATCAGCCAAATTGACCTGTTTACATTGATTTCAACTTCAGCCAAAACCAGGACTTCTGATACAACTGTTACACCCTTACAGTACTGAACATTATCAAATGGTACAACAGCTCTGTTGTCCCTGTCTGGGAGGTATTGTGCAATGTTTGAGAAAAGTCTTCCATGGTTGTTTTTATCAAGAAATACTGCATGCAGTATGCATAGGAAAATTGCATTGTGTAAAATGATTTTCAAGTGATGCACAGTAGTGTGTATTTTTTTATATCATCTTGCCAAAATGGGAAGATTGCTATATATACAAAAGCTTAGATCATGTACCCCTTTTTTTCTTATCTAGGACAGCCTTCCGGTATGTTACCATAAGAATTTTTACCCACTGTGCACATTGAAATGAATACACTTCAAGACAGTGCACAGTAAATGATTTCCTGGCAGGCTTGACAAACTTTTCACGCAGTACTGAATAGCTAGCTACCTATACAGTAATCTTGTTAAACTTTTACCAATACCATGCAAAACACTATACACACAATTGTAAGGTAGATTGACTGAACTTATACCATACAAAACACTGTACATAGTAAATTATATATTCATCATCATGGGCTACAGTACTTAATACAATATCTTAGACAACAATGGGTTTAATTATTCCATCCACTGTTGAGTTCAGACAATACATCCATAAATCATTCAAATCCTATATAGGCCTGACTATTTTTTTTTTCCAATACCTTGCCTGTTTTGTTCGCTGTCTGACCTGAGAAATCTGGAAGATTCACTGACGGACAGCATTGACAATGGGTCAAAAGTGTGTAATAATTTTCAAAGCACTGGATATTATGTATGCTACAGAGTGAAGGTAAGACAAAAAGTTCTAATGGGAGTGTGGTGGGTCTTGGGTGCACTACATATCACCACTGGCAAGTAGTATGGTAAATATAAATACAAAGGCCTTTGTAAAACTCTTAATAATGAGATCAACATAAAACAATGAATAAGAAAACAACCATTCACATATACTTATATAAATGTATTTGTGACAACAATCTGAGTGGAGAGTTTTTTTTTTTTTCAATGTGTCTCAATTCTGCTGGTGAAAAATCAACTGCCCATTAAATAAAGAATGAAACCATTGAGTTATAGACTCATACAGCCAACAAACTGTTATTTTCCAAACCTCGGCTCAGATATGACTAAATATTACAAGTGACTAACTTTCCTTAAATTTCACTTGACTTGTTCATACATACTTAAACACTAAGAATTAATTCCTTCTCAAAATGGTTTAATCAGATGTCAAAATATTGCCAGAGCTAAAGCCTACTGTAGACCAACAGTACAGTAGTACAGTATGTATCATTTAGTTCTACTATTGAAAAGCAGCCTAAGTTGAGGTACAAGTAAAGTAAGCTGTGACAGTAACAAACAGTGGCGGAGCGTCCATACAGTCAGGGGGGGGGTGGATGCTGGCGCCCTTTTTAGCTTTTACCACTTTTTACTTATTCGCAATTACTGACTTTTTTATTGCGCTCTCATCTACCTATTGAGCAATCTAGGGAGTATCTTTACTCAAAAAATTTCTGTACGCTCTGCGCCAACCTGTGGTAGCGCTCGGCTTAGATAGTGTCGAAAGCACCCCTACAGACCATTCTCGCCCCCCTTACCAATACAGCTAGCTCCGAAAGAAAGCAACTGTAGCATCATTTGCTGATATATTTGTAGCACGTGAGACATTAAAGTTGCAAATTCTAACAGTCGCTTTAAACAGTCTCCAGCGAAATACCTGAGCTTACTGAGGGTGATTCAAAACTGTAGTGCAACATACAAGGTAACATGAATATAATTTCTTTGAAAATGTCACAAACATTTTAAAATCATTTTACTACAGTATGTCACATGTCTGATGTTTGCAGACACTGAATGCAGAAATTTTGAGGAACTTGTGGAGTGAACGCAGGCCTACTGTACTGTTCTTTTTGACCTCTCATTACTAATTTCATCTAACATGGAACACACATGTATAGTACACAAACCTCACACAGAATAATTAGATTTCAATTAAATCATGTCACTAGATAGATATCTGCTTATGTAAGACTAAACGTCTAATGTAATAAAAGTATCATGATAAATCCATGCAAGGGTTATTAGAAGCTTTTAGAGATTACAACCGAATCATATTAATGTGAAGTAACTCACATGTGGGAAGCTGAAAGAAGAATTCCAAGGTGTTTTAGATATCTGCATTTATACTGTTACCATGGCAATACAAATAAATTTGGTCAGTAGGGCATCAATCTTCCACAGAAGCCTCATAAGGTTCAAAGGGAAGATAAAACTTACAAGGTTCTACTGCATACAACTGTACACAGGTTCTGGGCACTTAACAACGGGAGTGTGTTCTGTGTGGACATGAATGCATTCACTAGACTCCCTGAAAGGCCTTGACAGTTGAAAGAGCAAGATTTTACCAGTCACATACACTGTATGTTAATGGTGGGTTTTATTCCAATGAATGATCTGAATAAATCATCATGGCTGATATATAGATCTACCAGGTGTTGTTTGAAGAAAAGATTCTTTCATCTTCATTCGTAAGGTAGCTTTTTCAGTTCTATATGTTATGCACAAACAGTAATAACAGCTCTTGGAAAACAAACCAATAATGTTGGCATTAGAATAAAAAATTCCACAACTTCAGCACTTTACTGAATTACCATTAAGTATTGTAATCACATGTTTTATGTGCAATTTTCAGGGTTATAGTGTTGAATAGCATTGAGACATTTATCCAAATTGACTCAAAAAGCTATATTATAATCTATATAAAGTTTTACTTTGGTAATATAGCCACTGAAGGCAGCCACAAACACAATAAGAGAACACACAGTAAAGTAATATATGTATTTGCTTTGTGGTTTGATGTCCACTTGACATAACACAGAAGTTAATCATTAGTACAGAATAGGTTCAATTCTTTTCTTCTACCCTGGACTTCAGGGACATGTTATATTCCATCAATGTGTACTCTCTATTTATGATATATTTACTTTATAGGTAAAAGACATCAACTTAGTTTTGTCCGTCTTAATATTTCATATTTGTAAAAGTAAGTCAATCCTGATGCAGCATCAAGAGAGTACAGATCAAAACAATATGACATTTTTCCAATGTCAACTTAAGGTGATAAAAAGCATCTGTTTAGAACACACATGATGATTAAATTAAGTCCCATACGCTGGAATCACCTACCGTTCTCTTCCCACTATTTAATGTGGGTGGTAGGTATTCAGGCAAACTTGACAGACACAGAGGCGTACACATTTAAAGGCATTGAAGACTCGCCCCAAACCGCGTGCCGCCTTGTGAAAAAGTTAACTTTCCGTTGCTCGCAAGTGAAGTTTTTTCTTGTCGCTACAAAATGCAGACAGTAATGAAACGTGATACCTTGTTATCTTTTATCTAAACCTGAGATGTCATCGCTGCTATGTACACTGTGTTGTGGGTATTGACCGTAGCTGCATGTAGTGACTGTACACTAGTGTCTAATTACCGACGGTAGCAAGCTGTGTGTGTATTTTCTGGGATCGATGGTGGTGTCTAACACTTCTGTTACACCTCAGTCGAAACTAGGTCAGATTATCTGCATCAGACGTTTCTTTGTGCGCGAGTCTTCACACCCTTCAAGGAGCAAGGTGGATCAACGATGCGTAGAGAACATTATGCCATCGCGAGAGGTAACAACGATTGCTTACGTTTCACCGTGAGGGCTTTGCTCTGTATGTTCGTACATTACTTCTGTGCCAGTTTATGCAGAACTGACCAGGTCAAGTAACCAGAATTCTCCGTGACTTGATCCCCCCGAGCTTCCACACTACAATCTTGATCACTTTGGGTAACTTGATCCCCTGAGCTTCCAAACTACAATCTTGATCGCCCTTGCAGGATCAGGATCCTCCCCAAAAAGAGAGAGATTATGATTGCCAGGTCTGATCCTGAGTATGCAAGCGTCCACACTATGATCTTGATTTAGGCATAAATCTAGTGTTATTAAATATTTCTGTGGTTATGGTGGAAAAGTTAAAGGTACTATGTGAACATTGTTAAATATCAAAAAGACAATTCTAAGGATCTTTTAAAAAAAAACAAAGCCTAACAGTTATCAGCTCAGTGAGAAGAGATCATAGCTATAAAAAAAATGAAAAAATATTTAAATTTTTTTTTTTTTTAAATTTAAAAAATAAAACAAATTAAACTTATTTTTGGTTAAATATACAAAGAACATGAAAGGGTTTATGATGCCCAACACTTCAATTCTGTTGGTCTATTGTCTATTGGTCTACTTCATGACATGATACCTTGTTGCCTAGAAAGTGTTTTTGTCTTAACATGGAAAAATCAAGACCAGTTGAAATCACACTTCCCGTTAACTTGGCAAGACTAAGATAAACAAGTTGCAGATTTCTGCAAGTTATAAGTGATGATCAGTGATAATGCAGATCTATTATGATCATATATACTGTATGTATTAATCTGCCTTTAGCAAGTATTCCACATACAGTGGACTATAATACCAAGTTGGTCTGATTACAATACAAATTAAAAAGAGCTGAGGGATAGTGAGTGAAAACTGACAAATATAACCTTTGTAAAGTTCTACAATGCTTATATTTCCCGGTAAAGTAACCAACACCTGTGTAAATATTCAGAACCAGACTACTTGGTAAGATATGTTGCAATATTAGTTTGTTACTTCTGGCAGCAAGACTAAAGCTATACACAAAGGTTATGTACACCAAATGTAATGGCAATGATTAGTGGGTGTGTACATAAAACAGCAGTTATGAGAGAACAGAGTTCTTAGTGAGTTTACACTAAGATTAATAAAAAAGGTTATATGTTTACTGTGGAAGGAAAGTTGCTTGCCAATAACCTGAGAAATGTTCAGAAACTTTACCACATACAGTATGAAACCACAAACAACAAAGAAAATGAAGGGGGTAAAACAGTGTAATTATAGTAATTAATTATCTGACAATCTACTGACAACATTGAGTCTAATTAGATGACTGTCCTAGAATCTGTTGTACCCATTACCATTAGAAAATAAGGATTGATTGAATAAAACTTATCCTGTTTATCCTACATAAACCATAAAACTGGGTAAACAGCATGGTGGCAACTGAGATACTGTATGTACATTGTATTTCAATATATTCTCAACTTCACCAACTAGCCTTAGTTTCTAGACAAACTTTTGGAAATTTTAGAAACTCAAAAGTTACAAATACTACATGCCTTGTACAATTGAGAATGTCCGTAAATTTTTAAATGGACTAACATTAATTATCTAAGATAATTATTGAACAACTAAAGCACAATATTTTAACTCGCCTAGCTGGCCTTCATAACATAGACTAGACTAGGTCTATGTTACACATGTAGGCTAGCAAGACAAGTGTTTGTCAATTCCCTGCCAGGTTTATGGGCTTCTTGTAAACACAACAATACTTTGCTTCTAGCATAGCTGTTTTTTATGACTTCAGTACTAACACACAAGCTATATTATATCAAACTTTAGTGCATATGCCTAGGCTAGGTATTGGTAGCACAAAAAATTGTAAATATTGAACATTTTAAGCCCAACTCTAGCCTTAACAGATTTTGCCTAACACTAACAGTTAGGCCAGGACATAGCTTAATTCTCAGTTCTAATGCTATCTTGTAAGTTGTGGTACATTGATCAGTCTAGGAAATATGATAAACCTAACAGGAACTGTCACTTACACAAGATAAAATTAGGCTTACACTTAACTATGTTTAAATTGGCTGGCAATAGCCTAGTACAGTAGGCAAGACTAAATAAAAAGTTGTTGCATGGATTTCTGGACTCAATCATAGTCATAGTACTCATATGTCATAAGCATATACTAAATGGCTGGAAACAATATTTATCCTTACCTTTTCCCTCTTAAGAATGAACTTAATCATCCACTCCGAAATGGCTTTAAAATCATGAAGTTTTCTACACTATTAGATCACCAAATGTTGAGTAACAGTTCACAATAATTATAAATGAGAAGGCATACAATGAGACTAGTATGACTATTGGTATCTGTATTTGCCCTTTCATTGAACGTAGCCTACATAACATGTTTTGTGTACAGTTATGCGCTATCCTATCAATATTTGCCACTCAAAGAGTACACGCCTACACTCAATCACCTGCTTGTGTACAACACATATTATGAATTGTGACTCACTTGAATTAACGTTTACTATGATCGTATGTGACTCACTTACTACATTTGTGAGCTGACAGCCTTAAGATTGCACATCTTAACGTCTTGAAATACCTTAAATTTGTAGTAAATGGCCTAAAGGAAAGACATAGATCACAGAAAATGGAACGAAATTTGTTGCAACTTACCAAGTAGTTTCCTTCCCTGTAACAAGAATTCTCAGCACATATTTGATGAGGTCATGGGTGACAAATGACGTCATTGAATCAGAAATAACAATCGCTATTTGTGTTTTGACATGAATTGGTCACTGAGCCTCTTCAAATTTAAAGCTGTGGTTAAAATTACAGTGATAACACATCTGTTAACATCTAAGATATCAGGCGTACCGAAAAGAAGATTGGATAGATATTGTAAACAAAGTAAAAATACCGAAGGCTTGCAGACTTCTATTCCTCAAAGTTATAGCCTATATTGAGAGTTCGACATCAGGATGTCATTCTTTTCCTATTCTGATGGGAGGAATACTGGACGTTACAAGCAGAACTTGAAGAGGGATGTTTTGAACGGAATAGCATGCCCAAAATGGCAAAGTTTAATTGCCCAATAGAAAGTACCAATGGATGTCAACTAAATAGTCAGTGATGTCAGCAATTCAAGAATAAAATGTAAATTGCTTGATATGTCGGGGTCTCGTTAAAGAGTATCGTCTATTTTGGTGATATAGAGTCCTCTGATGATCGAGCAGGCCGGGTATGTGTATGACGGTCGGTGTGATAGGGGATGGACAACTGACCTAGCTATTAGAGCAACTACCATATCACTTGTTTTCCTCCAAATTTCCTCGCCTTTATCAACAACCTGAATATGAAAGAAAAAGCCATTTAACATTTTAGACTTTATGTGTATCATGTTATTTTGAACTAAGGATGAGGGACCCGTCCCCCCCCCCCCACCCCACCCATTTAGACATTTTCAAGAAACATCAGGTACCGTAAAATGTCTTTAAGTTGAGTTTGCAAAATTATATGACAGAGCCTGCACGAAGACATTTGTTCATATTCTCAGCCGACTTGGTTTACTCCATTATGATCTGTACCCATTGTTTCAATTTATATATGTTAGATATCATATAATGATGTTTTTGAGGTGTGTATTTTATATTTCGACAAACCAAAGTAACGTCATTGTTATTAATCATATATGGCAAAATTACGCATGGTAAACTCGGACAGCGGTGATCAATTGTTAAAATGTCATAGGAATACTATAAAGACGAGCGATCTAACACGGATAGGCTCTCAAATAAGTTATACTGTAAGGCTTCCTGATCCTTGGTCTCTAAACTAAACTAAACTGAAACTAAACTAAAGACGCAAAATCGTAACGGAGTGTATCGCTTGCCGTTGACCGTTACCTCACTTCGTCACTAACAATGAAAACACAATAAATGCAAAAACAACAAGAAGAGTGTTTGGACGGTGTTACGTCATGATTATGCAAACCGTATGGTCACATTCGATGGATTGTATTTGAAATGCATTATGTAGTGCAGTTTGTGCTGACTCTATAAATACATATATGAATAAGATGAAATTAAATGTTCAGGGGCATAGCATGGGGGTTGCGTACGCACCCATCAACAGCAGCACAAGTACCACAAGAATTATTTGTACGAATACTTATCTTGTCAGTAAATAGAAAATAAAGGAATGCGATGTACCATCCCAGTGACACCTCGTAAGTGCGAACGAAATGGAAGCACTTTGAGATGCCTCCATTCATATTCCTTCGTATCATCCGTGGGACAGGAAAGGCTGTCCTCTTTAGCCTGGCGTTACATCCACTACACATACAAGATTGATCTTGATCGTGTCATGGACACATGACTTTCGCTCCACCCAAGGAGACTGGAGTTGTCATCTCTGATTAAGCCGTTAGGCCAATGTGATAGTTTGACTTTGGTATTCATCTTGCTATTTCAAGACTCCCACACCACACCCCCACTGCCTCCTCAATCGTCCACCTTACGCGTGCGTTCGCTCACCGAAACTGAGTTCCACTTTTCTGAAAATCGCACCCCCCACCCCAGGCTCAGACCAGCCTACGCCCCTGTTTTTGCCCTTAAATATGCTATTCCCCCCCCCCCCCCGCCGTTTTGGCCCACCCAGAAAGGTCACATAAAAAGGAAACTCTCACAGACCCTTTTTCTATCAATCACTAAATACCTGTCGTCACTGCTCTTTTATGCCGGAAGTGGTCTAAACAGCAGCATCGTCTTATATAATTTTGTTCCTAAATCCACCGGCCTCTTTTCATACACTTAAACGTCGAAGTACATCCGTAAAACAGAATCTGAATTTATAGCAAATCGAAAATACTGCCCCTGTTTCTTGTTTTTATTGGGTGCGAGTGGGGGGGGGGGGTATTTCACTAGGGAAGATTGGGGTTGTGATTAATTGGGGTATGCTGAGATTGGCGTTTAGCAGTATAATCTGGTCAATACAAAGAGTTACAGTTTGATACATTTGACCCTCTCGGTCCGACACTGTCCTCTGAGAACTTTTTATGTCGTATTCTCCCGTCTGTGTCTGAGGTTAGGTTGGTTTGGTTTGGTTAGTTTAGTTTAGTAGAAAAAAAGGATCACGAGGGACACTCAAGTCCCTATCAAGGACCCTATAGGAGAAAAAAAAAACTCAAGACACAAACACTCAGACCCGATTACAATGCTTAAAGTGGTTGTCCAAAGCATTATTGAACCCATTCACATTATTTGCAAACTGTACAACTTTCTCAGGCAAACCGTTCCACTCATTCACAACCCTATTAGAAAAAAAGTTATGCCGAATATTAATCCTACTTTGTGATTTTTGGAGTTTAAGACAATGACCTCTGGCACAACTACTATTAGCAAACATGAAAAAGTCAGTGAAGGATAAATTGTCAAAACCATACACAATCTTGAAAACCTGAATCAAGTCACCACCAAACAATGGTTTGGTTTGGTTTGGCTTGGTTTGGTTTGGTTTAGTTTGTTTTTAGAGACCCGAGGATCAGGAAGCATTATAGTAGCTTCTTTGAGACCCTATCCGTCTTAGATCTCGGAGAAACAACGGCTTATTTCAAACCTTTTCTTTTCGATGAGTGTTCAGAGGACGAGAGTGTATGCCCCAGCATCTTTCTCAAATACTGAGGTAGGCAGAGGCATCCCATTCGACATCACTGCAGTGCAGCCATGACGAAAGAAAGTTTTTCGAAAGTTATTGGTGAACGGTGACCTTTGGAAAGCAAAATGAATTTTAAAGGAGTTACCTCTGTATACAGCTTTGACGTTAAACAACTTCAAACATATGCTAAAATATACTATACACTATTTTTCTTTCGAGGTTATTTTGAAAAACAGTCTAAAATACTGAAAATTTGAAAACTGTCATTTTTATTATAGGCTAATCATACAATATTTTATAACCTACGCGAAAACAATGCTTATGCTCGTTGAGGATAAATGTATGGAGAAAGTGGATGAGCATATATAGCATGTCTGTTGTTTGACCCTTTTCCCAAACAAATACGACTTCGTTACGTCTGAGTGACAGGAGGGAGGGATATCTCGGTTCAATGTCTTTTTGCCTGTCTTCATACGATGATCTGATTGGAGGATTCAAAGGAAGACGTTTGAAATATAATTGTTCCTTTGTTCATTGGCAAATCCTTTAACAGTTTTCCAGAACGAACGCTATTAAACTTTTCATAGAGTTCTTATGTTACTAAACAGTAAAGCTAATATAATAGTTTAAAAAAAAGTTGACAGTGCCATACAGTTTAGCAACCTGTTGGAATTATTCGCGCGGCAGAGGAGTTCCAAATGAGGGCGCTAGTGCTATTTCAACCCCCGGAAACGTAGATATAAGGCTATGTTCAGCAATTTATACAAATT